>NC_143549.1:35742500-36342500 GCF_054136105.1 Typopeltis vanoorti
AGGATTTTACGTATGGCATAAACGTTACTCACGAGAGCCCCCATTTGTGTATTTGTTTCTCACTCTTTCTCCATTCCTCATATGTTTCCCGTCGCAATAACGTGATCTCTCTCTCTCTCTCTCTCTCTCTACTCTTCCGTTTCCATGCTTATTAGATTCGGATTTATAATCTATTACAGTGAAATGTCCCATCGTGTTTAACCCACTCGGTGCTACGTTCCATTGGGTGGGCGACGACAGAGAAAAGACACCGTTCGTTTCTTTCGCTTCGAACCCTCACCTGCCTAACATTTCATCAGACGCCAGTCACGCGTTCCACGTCCACTTTCCGTTAGCAACCGCCTTCGACAATGCCAAGCTGTGATCTGCTGAGGACGAATCCCCCCCCCCCCCCGCTTTCGCGTTACGTGTACAACAGGACGTGTCTGCTGCTGGTGGGGGGAGGAATGGGGTAGCTAGCAGGACGGCGTGACTTTCAAATGCGAACTGAACTGAGCCGTGTCGACTCGGCTGCAAAGATTGTCCTGCTGTGAGTCTTCGATTTCCATTTTTCGGGAACGGCTCGCAGAAGAGCAATACGACGTCTCTCTGTGTCTTGAGACTTTTCCCTTTCCTTTCCCCTCATCCCCGTCTTCCTATTCTCCCTTAGCGTGTATACGTTGAGAACGGGAAAGGGGGATAAGTGGGGGAGGGGAAGGAAGTCGAAGTGCAAGCACCTGAGCAAAAGACTTGAGTTTGGAATTTCGTCCTTCAAGTTTGCTGGAGTTTTCGGTAGAGACGTCAGTGATTCCATCGACCACACACACACACACACACACACACACACAGACCGACGAGCAAATATCTTATCAACCTCATCTCTCTGTCTGTGTAGAACGATTTCACTTTCCCCTTTATTCATGTTTCAGTTGTATAAAGCACTGATTTGAGTATGTAACAGAAACTCATCAATTCTTCCTCTTCATTGGCTAATAGAGAATTTTTCAGAAAGACGAAATGAGAGAGGAAAGAAAGTCTCGCACACTTTACAAAATTGGAAACTTAAATGAGCTGCCTTAGTATTAAATGGGGTCTTATTTAATAAGAGAAGGTTAACATGACCTGAAACTCCAATTATCATGAGTACTAGTCGCTAAAAATGCACTCCGCTTGCAGGCTAGAACAGAGGGACTGATTTTAATCCAAGTCAATTCGTTTTCAAAAATGTTTGAAATGTTAAGTTGTATATTTCCGTTTGTTGATTTTTTTAATTCTTAATTTTTACTTATTTATTTATTATTTTTTATAAGAAATTATCGCAAGAATTTCAACATAAAATTCCTATAACTATGATCTTTTAATGTAGATTTTTTTCCCAATGCTAGTATGTCCTATACACTACGTTACCAAAAGTATCAGCGTACTCCAGCAGTAGTGAAAGTAGATGTTGTATAAACAGAGGTCGGCCTAGTTGGCCGAGTGAATAGCGTGTCCGATCATAAAGCTACAGGTTCGAATCCCGCAGTAGGCATGAATGATTGGTGGGAGTTGAATTTCATCACCAGGTGTCAGACATCTGCCAAGTTTATTGGAGGCCTTATCATAAAGACCCCTTTTCATTTTATATAAAATGAGTGAAGCATTAAAAACATGTTAATGTTCTTCAATAATTATTCAATTGGGAGAAATTATTTCAGTATCTCTTTCTGGTCAGGTGGTTACACATTTTTCCAAGGAAGGAAAGGATTCGAATTATTTGTCAAACATAGTGAAAGCCGCTTATATTATGTACTCGATTCAATTCACTTGGAAGGCATCCATATTGAGGATGCAAAACTGATGACGTCATAAACAAGGTTTTCAATTAAACACACATTTGAGCAGCGCATGCTATGAAGTGAGAAGATCTAATTTGAAACAGCCCTTGTCAGTTAAAGTTGAATATCTGGCAGAAGACCTCGTGTCAGATATCCAACATAGATGAAGGAATTCAGAGAACCACCAGGGCACTTCAAACCCCATAACGTTCTGCGTAATCATATTGTGCGGAGGATGAGTTGATAATTTTGGAGTTAGCCGACCAAAATGGATTTTGTAATGGCTCACACACACACACACACACACACACACACACACACACACACACACACACACACACACACACACACACACACACACACACACACACACAGAGAGAGAGAGAGAGAGAGAGAGAGAGAGAGAGATGAACATGATAAAATTCTGTCATGATGAAATTCCCCGAGTTCTAGACCGGATTCAAATCCAAGTCTTTGCTGTGGTTGTTGCAATCCTACAGTGATCAATGGAGTGTGATTGATGCCAAAGTAACCGAGTTTCATATTACTGATATCAATAACAATAACATGTAATAAGTTTTGAAACTTTTCTATGGATTTCGGCGAAGTACAGACTCACTGGATTTATCTGTGTAGACACAGCTGTCTCTTCATGCGGATGCGCAGGACTTCAAAAACAAGGCATTGAGAAATCACGAGTGGTAGAACAGTTTCATAAACACTTCAATAACCTAAATATTGTGATGGGACGAACCGCAAGATCATTTGTTGGCCACTTAAATCTTGAAGTCAGGCTACAGATAAAGAAAAGAAGATGATGTCTGTGACGAAGAGTGTATTTCGTGTGTGTGTGTGCGTGCGTGTGGTGCATGTCAGGGGCAATAAATGAATGCTGTCGGACATCAAAATGCATTCTTAGAAGTGTGTCGATTGAAAGAGGCAGTTGTCAGGATGAAATAAAAGCACGCGTTTCTCTAAATATCTTGTGCCTCGGAGCGAATTCTCCACACATAAGGGCACACGGAATGTTCGAGATACGACACGGCCTCTTCGGAAACACAAAAGGAAGGGTGGCGTGGACACAAGCGCTTATCCACCGCATCTCTGTGACAACAGGCTCCCATCTCTTTCTTTCTTTTATATATTTGCCTCTTTTTCTTTCGTTATTTTCTCTTTAAGTCTGCTTACCATTCCGTTTAGTTTGTTGATTGTCTAAATTCTCGTTTTATTTTTTCTTTCATTCACGCTTTTATTTACTTTCCCCCTATAATTCTATTTCTACCTGTTTTCTGTCATTTCTCTCTCTCTCTCTCTCTCTCTCTGCACTTTATTTTTCTTCCATTCCGTTGTTTGATTTATTTATGTATTTCGGTGTTCATGGAGGTAGGTCCCGGGGGCCCCTGTTTGTTGTGATCGCGTTAAGATCAGTAGTAAGATAGTTATTTAATTTAGGAATAGTCTACCGAAAAGCAAAGATAATTGAAACAACTGAAATATTCAAAAAGCTGTGGCTGTAATCTGTGTTGATACAGCAAGGGACTTTGTTATTATCATTATTATTATTAAGAGAGACCTCCAGGGAGTCAAAAACTCTTAGAGGATGGCCACATGCTACACACACCAGCTATCACACTTATTCTTGAATTCATTCGCACTGCTTGCACTTACAACATCCAATAGCAATCCATTCCAATCACGCACCACCCTCTGAGAGAAAAATCTAGCCCTCACACTCTTCTTGACGGTCTTCATTCTCAGCTTCCAAAGATGCCCTATCGTCCTTTTCTCACCCTCCATCAATTGAAATCCTGTGTGACCCTTTCAGAGGTTAGTAAGTCTCAATCGTATCAACCCCCCCCCTCTTTCTCCTGTTTGCTAGTGTCTGCAGTCTACAAATTCTCAATCTGTCTTCATAATCAGTATTCCGCAATCCTAATATCATTCTTAACACTCTCCTTTGTACTCTCTCCAGTATATCAGAACCACAAGGGAAACCAGACCTGCGCACAATAGTCCATGTGAGGTTTTATCAAGGCCTTGCAAAGAAGCAAAATAACATCCTTATCTTTACATGTGAACGTTCGTTTAACCATTGCAATTATCTTTCAAATTATATTTGCAATCTTTCCCACATGGCCTCTAAATTTCAACTTCCTATCTATTAACACCCCAAGATCCCTAGGCTCATCAGATCATAGCCTAATCCCACCAATATACGACAATGGATATCTAATCATGCCGAAGTGAATGCCTTTACTTTTACTGACATTGAACTGAAACCCATTTTCCCATGCCCACAATTCCAGCCTATTCAAATCATTCTGCAAAGACTGCATATCAGCAGCATTCCTGATTTTTCCTTTATTATTATTATTATTATTATTATTATTATTATTATTATTATTATTATTATTATTATTATTCCTTTGCATCATCAGCAAATAGCTGTATGTCTCTTGTCAAATCCTCCCCAATATCATTAATGTACAGATTGAATAACAGTGGACCAAGCACTGATCCGTGTAGTACACCACTGGTTATTATTTTTTTTATTAATCTTTGTACTGGTTATGGGCAGTACTATCCTTCCATCACGTCCAGACATCTCTTCCAGACTTGATATAGGCCTAAGCCTTTACAAGTGTTTCACCCTATGCCTGTTCTAGTTATCATTGTAGTCATTCTCTAGTGGCAACGCCATGCCACCAGTGTGCCCTGTAGGGCCCTCAAGGAAAGAACTTTTATATCCTTCTGCGTAAGCCCAAGCTCTATTAAGTCTTTATAACTATCTACAATCCATACGCCATGTAAAGAAATGGTGGCGCTGGTAAACCTCGGAGTTGCCCCATGCCCCATCTTACTAACTAGATCTTGGTTATTCTTATAATAGTTTACCTTATTATTATGGCTATAGGCTAACGGGCGCCGTGTTCCCACTACCTGGGCATCAACTACCCAAACGTCACCATCTCTTTTAATCACTAAGTTTGGCTTACGCAAACCCGCGGAGGTCCCTTATAATGTGTTTCCACCGCGGTTCCAACCTTTGTTCTTAAAGCGGTTGTTCAGAATGGAGACCACGGCGTCATTCCTCCACACGCGGACCCCATGAGTGCGGAAGCAACACTGGGCTATATGAAACAATGTCTCACTGTAGTGGCAGTTAGCCCTACAGTTCCTTAAACCTTGCAGACTCACATCCCCCTGATACCACTTTCTGATATCTGTCAGTCAGCCATCCTTTTATCCATGCTAATATTGTATAATTCAAACCCATTTTCTCTAATTTATGCAACAGTCTACCATGCTGTATTCTGTTAAAAGCCTTAGAAAAATCCAAAAGTCATGGTGTATCCATTCCCCTTGTCTAATTCAATGGTAGCATTGTTATAGAATGTCAACAAGTTGCTAAAACATGACCTTCCCTTAGTAAATTCATGTTGCTCATTGCAAAGTAGAGATTCACTGTCAACCCATTTCTGAATGCGAGCCCTAACCAATTTTTCCAAAATCTTCACCACCACTCCTGAGATACTAATTGGTCGATAGTTGGGTACATCAGTCTTTGCACCACCCTTGTGCAATGAAATTACCATACATTCCTGCGGAATCTTCCCTGTTCTGAGAATTCATATTAAACAGCTTGGCCAAATAATAGCCAGTTCAGCTGAACACTATTTCAGCACACGTGCTGATATTCCATCAGTTCCTATTGTTGAATTCTTATTCAATTTGTCCAACAGCTCTAATACTTCGGCCTCACATACCTGCATTTCTTCATCTAGTGAAGTGTTAACAGTGAGCTCAATGTTGCGTACACCAGGTTGATAGCTTTTAGCAAAATGGGCACTCATTAACTGAACAACCTCTTCTGCATCTGTAACCCTCACACCATCTGGATTTAGAAGAGTTATTGTTTCATATTCATTCTTTCTTTTAAATGCATCATATCGATAGAATTCTTGTGGGTGGTCTTTAGCACGCAGAGCCAATTTCTTTTCAGACTTTGCTTTCCGTAGAACCGTTGTGATTATTCTAGCCTGCTGCTTATAACGTTCGTAACGAACATCATCCTTATGAAAACGGTATTCCTTCCACATCGCCCTTTTCTTACCAATCTTTTGCTTAATAAGCTTGATTACGGATCCATTTGACTCCTACTCTTTTTATTCTTCGAACTCTCGGGACACATTCTGATATCGCATCATTTAAGTATTGTTTAAATGCTTCCCATGCACTGTCGATATTCCCTCCATCCAGCAACGATCCCTTTCCACTGAACTCAGTACACTCTTCAGTTGATCATAATTTCCTGCTTTGTAGTTCAGCATGTAACCTTTTCTGAATGGAACATTCATAAACTTAGTCGCTTCCCAAGTGAGTACCGCATGATCACTGTCACCAACCGGAGGCAGAATAGTTACGTTTTTAACTGAAGCGCCCTCTGACACTATAATCAAATTAACACTCTTTGCCCTCGAGTTCCTTCTGTCACATGTTGCTTGAGGAAGTTGTCCCGCAACAGCTCAATAAATGCATTTTCATTCTTCTCATGAGATTCTCCTGCTACCCAATCAATATTTGGATAATTAAAGTCTCCCATTATGATTATTCTTTTTGTGCTCATCTTTTCAGATGATATCAGATGGCTTCAAACTCATTGCCACATGAAATATTGTTAGCAGTAGTACTACAATCATAGGTCTCAACTCTAACTGTATTCAAGTCATCCAATATCATTAGCAGCACATCCCCTCCTCTCCTATCCTCTTTATCCTTCCTAAAAATACTGTACCCATGACACTTGATACCAGTTAGTAGGTCTGATTCTCATAGCCAGGTCTCACTAATACGTACAATCTGAGGTCGCAACATATTGACTAAGACAACAAACTCTATCCCTTTGTTTCTGATACTCCTAGCATTCGTGTACAGACATAATAATCTACCTATTGGTTCTTTTGTATTGCCTTGTCCACAGTCTGCCTGACACAATTGGATAACTTGCGGATCTCTATTCTTCTCTAATGTTTTACACATGTAGACATCTTTGCACGCATCTGATTGGTCCGAACAGGACGAACACAAATCCTCGTCAACATTTCCATGACAAAGTCCATTCCCGTAATTAACACAGTTACATACCCTTGTCGCTTTGACACTCACATCCACACCATTCCTCCCTTTATAATTTAGTTTCCCTGACTCTCTATGTTGGGTTTCATATCAGTTATTAGTTTTTACACTCCTGATACCAAACGCATTCAGGTGTAGGCCGTCCCTCTTATACAAATCCAATTTTCCTTCAAACTTAATCCACTTCCAAAAACGTGCATCCATTCCTTCTATGTAGCCTACGCATCGAATACTTTGCCACCATAGCCCTTCTTCATAAATCATTTTTATCATAGCGAGGTAAAATACTAACGATTTTCACTTTCTTACTCTTCATTCTCGCTTATTCCAACAACCCTTTCATGTCTTTTCTCATACTGAACTTATCGCCAGTTAAATCGTTCGTACCTACTACAACTACGATTTCGTTTACCTTTCTTTTCTGTTTTTGAATTACTTGCGTTATATTTTTAATTTTCGCTCCAGAAAAACTCGATGTTATAACTTGCTCATCAATAGCATGTTTTATTATAGTCACCATACCAAATAACTTCTTTCTTTTTACTAGCAACGTCACTTACCTGATTCCCGTTATTTACTGACTTATCTGCTTCTTTGCTTTGTTGTTTTTCTTATTTTCCTGTTTATTTTTCTTTTTCTCCCTATGCTCATTTAAACGTCTCTCAACTTTTTGCAATTCCCGCATCTTCTCTCTCTCTCTCTCTCTCTCTCTGATGATCGGCTTCAACTTCTCTATTTTAGCCGTTAATTCATTTTCGTTAACCTCCTCTATATCTCTAATACCTTCGTTGACAGGACTAACTTTCTTGTTCTCGCCTGCGGTGCTTTTTTTTTTTCGCATTACATTTCTGGCCCCTTTTTGGCGCCATTTTAAACGTATACTAAATATTGCAATATCTTAATAAAAATATATGATAAAATACTAACTACACTAAAATCTACGCTAGTATACTACAAAATACTAATTTTCTAAGGGAAAAAAACAATAAAAATAGACAAAATCACCAACTTTACAGGAGCACTAAATTCGTCGACCAACCACTATGTATCCTCGAACTAGAATTGAGAACCAGTTATCGAGATCATTATTACAGAACTGTGTGAAGAATTAAGAAAATGAAATGAAAATGAAAAGGGATAAAAGATTAAAAGATGATGGAATAAAAAGATCAATGAATAGAGAAGGGAAAAGGGGGATACGGAGACAAGGATAGTTCTTTGAATATAACCAGGAATCTCATTATGAATAACATGTATTGCAGTTGGTGGGGCGACATACATTTCATCATTCATATACGTATCTACGCACTCATGAACCAAAAGATGATGACCATCCAGTCTGTTTCCGACTAACCAGACTGCATGGTTGGCCGGAAGACGGTATCTAGTATGGAAATTGTTTTTATAGTCATTACTGGGTCCTCTCATCTCCATTGAACACCCCTTGACCGCTAATTCTTATTTGTGGATTGTGTCGGACCACGTAATGCCCTATATTGCAAAAAGTGGCCAGATGGATCTGATTTCTTCCAGCAAGGCAACGTCACTTGCCACAAAGGTCAAAAAGATGTCGCATTGTGCAAGCAGGGTGGTTCAAGGAGCATATCTAAGAATTGTAGCGCCCGCACAATCCCTGACCTCCTGCATGTTATTCCATTTCAACACTTGCAGTTGACTTCCTGCGCTTCCATCTCACTGTGGTATCACTGTGAGATACCACAGTGAGATGGAAGCGCACTGTGGTATCACTGATTGTTGACCAGGGATTCCAATTGGTGAACAATTTGCCGAAAAGGTAGGCCTACAACATGGCATCCTATCACAACGTCTCTTTCAAGCTCCGTCATTTCCCTTCCAGTAGCCATTTCACCCGAACCCAGCTGACTTAATTGAGAGCGTCATATTCTTCCAGTTTAAACCAGCTACAAACACGTGACTCGTTATATGGCACGATGCACCTTGTCCATGAGGTGTTCGTTAACTTCCTTCAAAGCAGTGTATACGTCAGTATTTTAAAACATGTGCTTAAAATTACGAACATGCGTAAATAACATATCACAATGATGGTTGGAAGTTTACATTTGTATTCAAGTATGTGGATTTCTCCTATGGGGATAAACCATGTAGCATTAAGTTGTTTATGGAATCAAATTGGTTTTTTTATTCATTGCGAGGAACTCAGTAGAAATGCCAAATGATGGGTTTGCATAATTCTAAATGATTTCTTGTTCTACTTTGGGCAGAAGTGCGTCATATGGATTGGATAATCCAGTTTTTTAAGGCTTCAGTGTTACTAACACGTTCAGAAGATTACAATCTTTCGTGAGTAGAATTGTCACAGAAAAGCATTCATTCTTCTGTACTGAATCGCACATTATCTCAATTAACGTTTAGCGTCATATTCGACGTCCAATAAATTTTCTACGGTTTAGTAACTTTGATTCCTTTTTTTTCTTCGTTCTATTTTCATTCTTTTATTCTTCCCTTTTTGCTATTTTCTGGTTTTCTTTTGATATCCAATATGGCCGAGGAAAAGCATTTATTTATCATTCCATCTATTTCGTTCTAACTTTCTGTTTTTCATCTGATAAGTTTTCTTTGCATTTCTCTCTCTCTTTCTCTCTCTCTGCCATCCTCTCATATCCATAACTTTCTTCCCTCCACGTCTCATCTTTAATTTTTTTCGCTTCTTTTACTTTTCTCGAGATTTCTGATTTTTTTTTATGTGTGAATTCCTCTGTGCTTATCTCAGTATTATTATTTTTTGCTTTCTTGTCTCATTCATTCTTTCTTTCCTTTTTATTTTGTTTCTCGCTCTTTCATTTTTTCCTTACTTTTTTATTTCATTATTTTTATTTCTTTCTCTGTTTTTTATTTCATTTTTTCCCTATTTTTTCATTTTTCCTTCCATTTTTTATCTTCTTTCTTTTCTATTTTCATCTCTGCGTGTTTTACAATCACAGTGGCTTTACTTTTTCTTTTTTTTACCATTCTTCTTATATTCTTGTTCCTTTTCTTGTTCGACTTTAAAGCCGTATGGAATGCCATCTCTGTATCTCCCATTCTTGGTCATCACTTTCACACTTAATCTTCATGTGGGTGTTGTACACTGTTTCGATCTACAACCTCAGAGACGTTGAAGAGATTTTTATTAAAATGCGGGCTCTGTTGCTGCTACACATGATGGGTGTATGGGTTGATTGTTTTTCTCTTCAGATATTTAATGCCACCATTCGCCCGCCAATCGTTTAGGGAGAAGGATTGGGGGGAGTATGATGAAGGGGGGGTTGCCAAGTTGTTCTCCGAGCGGTCGTTGAATTTCACTGGACCATTTTCATTTCTCCATTTCTTTTTTCTTCTTTCCTTTCAGCCGATCAAGTTCCATTGGAGATTAGGAGATCATCGTTCTCTTTCACAAACATCCTGTGCGCCAACTCCAAGACAACCCTCTTTTATTTCGTTTACGACTTTTATCTGCACGCGCGCCCCCTCTCCCTGTCTGTGACTTCACTCTTCTTTATTGTTGTTCTCTTATTATTATTTTTTTTTTTCTGTGTCCCTCTTTTCTTCGGAGTGTTCCCAGGTATGGAATGCTCCGTTTACAGTGGATTACAAAAATAAATTCTCCGACCTTCCTTTTGTTATCTGAACGTTTATTATTTTTTTTTCTCTCTTTCACTGGAGGAAAACGTTCGCTTCTTTCCCAGTCACTCCCCCACCACAGGGTTCATTTCTTTCTGTATTTCCTGTAATAAAATACTTTTCGTGAAAAGTATTGCCTCCCACAAACGTGCAAAGTAAAACCCCACGTAACAAATTCATATTTTTATTACGAAAACAACTCTCATGATGTAAGATCTTGAAGCACGGCGAGAAATTAAGTGCTTTTAAGACGCCGATTTTATTTTTTCAACACACGAACAATCTAAAGTTAGAGTTGAAAGTAAGATGAAGTGTGTTTATTATTTTCGTGTTGAATCTTACCGAAAAACTTCAGAATTCTTTGGAGAGCTTCATAGATGGAGTGTTATGGAGTTTTGGACGAAGAGGTGGACATCTAGCTCTCCTTGCAAAAGCTTTTTTCAGTCTCCATGAAAAATATTCTACTCCAGAGAGGAGGAGAGACTAGAACGTGCTTCAACGTCTACTACTGTGGAAAGGGTCAAGGATGGTAGAGTGGGGTCTGTTTTCGATGAGATCCGTAAACTCGAGAGCTATCAAAAGGACAGTAGGAGTGGGATAGAAACAAAATATTTATTGAACTGTGATTGTTATATCACAGTATCGAGTTGTCACTTTAGGAAGGTTTCGTGGAATACACGATAAACTTGAATTTATGAGAAGTTGCGTTAATAGTGATGTTCACATCGCACACAGCAAAAGGTTGTAAAGTCGTGTCCTTTACAGCAGCGCTTCCCAAACTATGGACCGCGGCCCCCTTGGGGGCCGTAGGTTTTGTTCAGGGGGCCGTGAAATAATGAAAACAAATTTAAAATCTTTTAAGACTAAGTAGATTTTTTTTATCTTAAAAGAAACGTATTAAATTTTATTATTTATTATTTCTTTTTTGTTATTTTTTATATTTTAATGGAATAAAATCACACATTGGTGCGAGTTCACAAATTTTACTTCCTAAGTATTTCGGCGCTTAATAAATATTAGTAAATATATGTTTATTCATATAAGTTTCATTTCAAAACAGATATCTGAGAATTGCAGTTTCAAATATTTCACCTGATATTGGTGTAGCAGTATTGAAACACATCCATTGCATTAAATTGTTATTATTATTATTTGACACCTCCGGAGTCCAAAGACTCATCGAGGGAGAGTGTGCCAACAGCATCGAACGATTGGGCCCCTTCCAACTACTAACCGCGCTCAAACTTACTTAACTGAGCCATTAGTAGCAGAGGCTCTACCAATCGACCAACCTCTGCCGGCATTATGTTTTTAATTCTTTTATGTTTTTAATTCTTTCTTTATTAATAATCGTTTTACGTTTCATGTGCTTGTGCTGCAAATGTACAATAACAATATATCTCTCTATATAAAAATCTGAGATAATGTGCCATGTCAAATGTGTATGTAAGATGCTAAAAATGTAATATTTGCATTTGATTTTTGCAATATTCGATTCGTATGTTTTGTATTGAATATAAATACACTAAATATTATAATAATATATGTATATATTATTATAACTTAATATATACACAGTTTTGTAGTATTCAATACAAAACTGTGTATGTTTTGTATTGAATATAAATACAATAAATATTATAATAATATATGTATATATTAATATATAGTGAATGATTTTTTTTTCGAGGGGGGCTGTGAAATATTTTAATTTTTCCAAAGGGGGCCCTGGTATCCAGAAGTTTGGGAAGCACTGCTTTACAGTGAAAGTTTCAGTGAACCTCCTTAGTTTTATGTCGTAAAGCAAAATAAGTAAAAATATATATAAATGCATTAATTAGGCTAAAAGGTAACTTGTGGTCCAGCATCACAATGTGCAAAAGTTTACGGATCTGCACTTTAATACGTAAATGTCTCAAGAATCTTGCAATTTTAATGCGAAAAGATTCTAATAATGGTCTCGATATTCAGGTATGTAAACGTAAACTTCAATGCCCAAAAGCCTGTGAGGACTGTGTAACATCGATGTGATGTCAACATCGCTGTTGTTTAAGGCTTTAATGTACATTGCGATGACAGGTTGGGAAGAAAGAAAAAATATATTATGTTTCAAATGCGATATTTAATTCTAATAAGTCCTCGGAAAATTTGAAGAAGAAAGACTTATCAAGAAGAAATGTTTTTCTTATCTGACAGTTGCGACAAGATAAACCACCACTTATTGGATGAAAAAAAAATGCACACAAAAGAACTGATAAAGATCTCTTTATCGAAATGAGAAATCCTTCTCTTTTTATCGTGCAAATGATGCAGGAAAATATTAGAACACGATCACAATACCCACCGAATGTCAAAAAAAAAAAAATCATAAAACAGAAAGAGAGAGAGAGAGAGAGCGATCAACAAACCGAATTACTCCTTTTTTAAAAAAAAATAAAATCAAAGATTTTTTGTGATGATTTCAGATACTTTATTTCAAATGTGGGGGAAATATATTCTAAGGTAGATAGTTAAAGTAGATTAAGAATAAATCTGTGCGGGTGGGTGAAGAAACCAAGCTTTCTGATAACCGAGGCAGAGAGAGAGATGCCTATCGGGTTATATCTAAGGATCCGAGAATGATATAAGGAAGGAAACATTAATGAATCTTTTGTTTAGCAGAAAGACCAAAATGAGTTTGTTTTTACTGAGGTACATTAGACTGTCTTCTCCCATTGAAGAATAGCGTAAAAGCAATGATTGTGGATGAGCTTGAATCTTGGAATCTTTGCATACTTTAGAAGTTCTTTTGGTGGTAAGGACGGATGGAATTATTGTTAATAAGATAAGATAGCTGACGTAAGAAGAAAAACAAGAAGAATAGCTGAACCTTCAGGTGCCTTCTTGTTGAAAATACAATCTGAAGATCTGAAAGAGCATGGCATGGCTTAGATCTAAAGCAATTCTCTCTGAGATATTCAAAAAGCTATAAGTTTTTAGAATAACTGAAGATATCTATTAGAGTATCAAGAGGTATTGGGTTTCTGTAAATCACTTCAGGGCAAGTTTTAAAGATGACTGGGTGAGCAAGAAGATCCCCTGGGGAGCAAAGCTGAAGAAACCATGGTGGCGAAATATTAAGAAAGCCATCCTTAATATTTAGCTTCCTTTTTAGGAATAATACGCTGAATATACACCCTCCGTCCAAAAAGAAACCGAACTTTTCGAAAATAGAAGGAGCTAGTGGCGCCCTCTATCGTATCTTTTTGTTGTCGAAAGCGGCAACCTTCATTAGTGTTGTGTCAACTGTTTGTGACATTTGTTTGATTAGAAGCCGAGCTATAGTGCCAAGAGTCGGTCGTCACGATATTCAGGCCGTACGTGACGAATTCTCACTATCAAACGCTTCAAGACTTTGAAATAAATCTGACCATTGATCGTTTCGCCAAGCGGAACGAATTCTTTGTGGATAATGCCCTTGGAATCGTAGAAACAAATAGCATTGTTTTTACTTGTAACTTCTCCAAGCGACTTCTTTTTTCGGATTCCCCTCTTCTGGTGGTCTCCACTCAGCACTCTGGCGCTTTGTTTCGGGCTCATACTCAAAACACCACGTTTCGTCACCAGTAACGATCGTTTCAAGGAAGTTTGAGTCCTTACTAGCGGTTTTAATGACGTTCTTGCAGTGTTCAATTCGATATATATATATATATATATATATATTTTTTTTTTTTTTGTATTCGGTCAACTTGTAGGGAACATCGCGAATTCAATTTACGAAGGCCCAAACTCTCGGTCAAAATGTTGTGCACAGTTGATTTTGAAATTCCCAATTCATCTTCAATTAATCTCACGGACGATTTCGGGTTTTCTTTGATGAAATCACGCACTTTTTGGATGTTAATTTTGCTCAGTCCGTTTTTGACGGCCCGGCTTTTCGTCGTCCTCAAGCGTCTCACGACCATTTTGAAATCGTTTAAACCGCTCGTAAACTTGAGTACGGATTAAGCATTCATCACCGTATGCTTTTTGAAGCAATTGGTGCGTTTTGGTAAAAATCTGACCAAGTTTAACACAAAAGTCAATCGTAGCTCTCTGTTTGAAACTCATTTTCCGACCGTTCGTCAAAACACACTGTCACTCTTTGCACTATAACTCGGCTTCTAATGAAACAAATGTCATAAACAGTTGACACAACACTAACGAAGGTTGCCGCTTTCGACAACAAAAAGATCCAACAGGTGGCGCCACTAGTGTCTTCTATTTTCGAAAAGTTCGATTTCATTTTGGACAGAGGGTGTAGGCTAGCGTAGAAAAAAGGACAAATGCCATGGGATGATGTCCTAAAGACTTTCTTATGGCAAACTGGACAAGATTCTTATTTCTTATTGGCATCTGTATCAGAGTTCTTTGAATGATGATCCCGAGATATTTTAGTAAAACTGCCGCAGAAAAGTGCTTAGAGAATTTCCGAAGTCATGAAAAATAAAAAAAAAAGAATTTTTTTTTTCAATTAATTCTTTCTCTTCTTTACATGAAGGGAAAGAATCAAATAAAATGTCCTCCCTATCCCGCACTGTTACTTTAATTTAAAGCAATGACAAAAAGGATAATCTTGCAGGACAATTCATATTTTATTGTATCTTTTCCCTCATTATAGCAGATTAAACGTCGCTCAGAATAAACATGTTCACTCACCGTGAATATTTCGTTAGTGTAGTCGATAACCCGGTAAGAAGAAGGAGTGCATGCAATCTTAATGCATGCAAATTGGCAGACCAGCAGAGGTAAATTCTCGCAAATTGGCTGCTCAGCAACAATAAACTACATTCTAATTTTAAACTCATCATTTAGAATGTTTCTCTTTTTTTTTTTCCTCTATGTACAATTCCACAACGCAAATTACTATGTTTAAATAACCATATTTGCCACCTGTTTTTTTTTCTTTTTCTTTTCTGTATTATTTTCTTTTTGAAATATGTCGACTTGGTCCCTTGATGCAAATTAGTCCCGACATTTGCAAAACAATAAAGCTAAGTTACGATTGCTTATCTCGACAATCGGAAAAGGAAGTGACCTCCGTGTGACCTCTGCCGTTTTTTTTTTTTTTGGACGACGTTTCCGCTTTAATGAAGTACGTCAGATAAGAGGGATCGCTCTTTTCTCAGTTTCTTTAAATCCTTAATGACACCACCTTAAATTCCGCTCATTTGAAGCAAAGAAACAAGGCAAAATCCTTTGCTTCTACGTCAATTATTTCTGTTTCCCTGACAGTTATTAATTTTAACAACGTTCCACCACAGCAGAAATATCACCTACATTTTGCAGACAAACACTAGTAACCATGGAAACATTCTTTAAAACGAAAGAGAGAGAGAGAGGGAGAGAGAGAAATGACACCAGCAAAGTAAATAAAAATGAAGAAAGAATCAGACACATGGATGGATAGATAGAAAAATGCAGTGGAAGAGGAGAGAGAAACCAAAAAAAAAAAAGACGGAAGGAGAGAAAGAATAACGAAGCATCCTCCAATATGAATTAATAAAAAATTCATCAAGGATGTTAACTCTATAAACGAACAAAAAAGTAAGCGCCATCTAACGTTGTTCTTTTTATAAGAATGAAAAATTAATCACGTGTCAATAATGAACTGTGCTTTGCCATTCCACAAAGTGATACTATTAATAGGACACTCAGACACTGGTAGCAAATAAGCGCAATCCATCGGACAGATTGAAGATAAGGGGATTGCGTGTCAGTGGATTTAGTCATTGGCACGAAAATGTTCGTAGAAGGAACAGCTGGATGAGCTCATCTGGACAAGCAATCAATGAACTTACAGAAGTTCTCCGGGTGCGATTTTAATTCGTCGATGTATCATACAAAATAATTCGCAGCGATAAATTCGGGCTGTCGATAGGTGGCGCTGTAGGTAGCGGAATAATAACATAGGGCTGAATTTGGTGGCAACTACGTTTTGGCACAGTCGGATTTATTTTTGGGTGACATATTCGGATGCGAAGTGTTCGAAGAAGCCTAACTCATCCTTGCTGCAGGGTAGGGCTTTTTTTTTTTTTTTTTTTTTTTTTTTTTTTTTTTACTGTCAAACTTCAAAGAGAGAGAGCCTAAAAAATCGCTTACAGAGCTCCAAAATGCGATAACGAAAAGATTGACGACAGAGTCCCATCCCTCCGTTAATCTCCAAGAAAAGTGGTTTAAGTGGTTTGAAATCCCTTGGACTAAAAACTTGATTGTAAATTATCGCCGATCGTAAAGTCGACAGTAAAAAAAAAAAAAAAAGCAGTGAGAAGAAGCTAAACGGTGACGGCAGGTGACGCTGTCGCTATAAAACTCTCTGCCATAATCGGTACGCTCTCTTTGCTGGAAATTGAGACTGTGAAGCAGAGTTGGGCAGGAAAAAAAGCTGCCAATAACTCAACTTCATTTACCGAAAGAACCCCCCCCCCCCCAACCACTACCAGTACAAACTGAGAACTCCTGATCCACCCTGATAGTCTCTGCAACTCTGTCTCTCATCCACACACTTTACTGCAAAAGAGAATGAAAAAATCAGCGGAAAATACCGAAATACACACACACACACACACACACACACACACACACACACACACACACACACACACACACACACACACACACACACACACACACACACACACACACACACAAGTTTAATGAAAATAAGAAGATCCACCATGAACCCAAGACGACACCATTTTATGAATGGAATCAAAATATTTAAAAAGGAAGATTATCTCTGCTGATACAAATACCTCGTGACTTCAGTGATAGGAAGTTTTACGGATAAATGACGTCATTAGTTTAGAAAATCAGCAGTTTCATTCTTTCCATTGTATATCAACCGTCACAGGGATTTTACCGCTTGGTGGACTTTATTCGAATTGGTTAGAGATTTTACTCAAAATGGTCAGAGTGGAATCGAAATTGAGAAAGCCTGATGAAAAGAATTTTTTTTTAATTTTCGATTTTTCTATCTTCGTTTTTCTATCGATCTTTCACTCCTATTTTTGCTGCACACATCTCTCTCTCTCTCTCTCTCTCTCTCATTTCTATTCGTTTATTTGATCAGCGTGCCCTAATCCAATCTACGATAATCCTGTCTAATCTTCAATCCTATAACCCAAAATAATCTCTACAAAGGCAGTCTTGTTTTCAAAACTTAATCCTTTTATTTCTCGACTCGATAATTGCTAAACACCTCGAGCCTCTTGTCCATGGTAGAAGAGATCCGATAACACACAGCGGAGTAAGCAGGCCACGTCTTATCGTCACCTTATTCTCGTTAGCAAAAGCCCATTCATGGTGGTGCTAGCCCTAAAATCCATTAACACCAGCGGCACGCCTCTCTCTCTCTCTCTCTCTCTCTCTCTCTCTCTCTCTCTCCCTCCTTGGCATCGACAAACTTCTATTCCTGTACGTTTTGTGTGAATTTCGTGTTCAAGGCAAACCGCTATCCAGCTGACCTTCACAGTATTGCACCTATCCATTAGAGTTAACACGGACTCTGCAGAGAAACAAAAATTCATTTGCACCAGCCGATTTCAAACTATAACTCCTAGGACACATTAGTAGGTTGAATATATTTTTACGCACTTTAAAGGGCTGAGTTTAAAGGGCTCGTGATTTCCTCATCAGCCATCAAAAATGGCTTTCTGAGAATTGAATGCTAAGTTAAGCAAGCCAATTCACTTTACTGTTTGAGAGGTGTAATTTTGAACGACTAATGGAAAAACATTGTACGTGAATGTATATATTCAATATAACCCTACACCGTAATAATATATTTCACTTAAAATTCACTTCAAGCAAATAAAATCTAGTATGTAATACGTCGCAGTTTGGTCAAATTCTACATCCAAGACAGTCAGAGTTAGCGCCCTCTATCTGTGCTGTTGCTGACAAAATGGAGTCGATTGTTAGTTGAATAGTGAAGCAAAAAAAAAAAAAAAGTTGGCACGTGATAATTTTCACGCGGGTCTGTTATACATAAATATTTTAATTTAAGTAGAAGTTTGGTGTGAGAAGTAATTTAATAAACGAATTTGTACTGAAAATATATATAAAAATGTATCTGGAAATAAAATAAACAAGACTTCGTGAGCTATGTCTGTGTATAAAACTGTAGCAAATCTGACTTGTGTGGGCATAACATGAGAAGTATGTAATACTAATCAGCGTCTGTTGGGTGATATGAAAAAAAAAAAAAGTGTTATTTTTCATTTTCAAACACGTGATACTTCGTGCACTCAAAAGCAACAATATTTTTACTATTCATTTATTCGGAACGACCGTAACTAGAATTTTCGTAGTAACCAAAACGGAAACCTAATTTAGTAGCTTTATGTGATATTCGTTTGATAATAAGGGCTTGGTTTGTTATTACTTTTGGAAAAAGCAATTCTCTTACTTACTGTTCGATATCTAAGATGATAACTCACGTCTTTAAGTCAATATATCTTTAAGTGATATCTCAGATACCATAAAACTACCTCATATTCTTTATTAACTCCGAACTGCAAGTTTGTCTTACGAGGACCTTATTTGTTGAAGTTACTTTATTCAGTTTACTAGATATCTATTACGACTGTAGATTACCTTTATTGCCAATAAATTACTCCTTTATTACATTTGGTAGTGGCGAGGAGGTGGAGGGGGGGGCGGTGAAATGATGTATGTTTTCCGTCACACTGTGTTCAATCCGCTACCTTCAAGATAAAGAACCAACTCTACCTGAAAAGTGTACTTACGACTTCGTGTGTTTCTACGCTTTCTGTTTCCAGCGACTTAGACAGAATCATTAATTCCCTTGCAGGGTTCGCTACTATTTCCACACTTCAAAAGCCAAGCAAATAACATTTGGCCAGCAAGTGAACTATTCTGGTACAAGCCCGCGCGCGCGTCTACGACACTCCATCAGCCTTTGTAGAGATGTTTGTCTATGCAGACGACATCCCAACCGCATCCGTGATGTCTGAAACTCTAGACAAGCCACTTCAGAATTTGGAAAAGTAACAGGTTTCTATAGCAACAAATGATTTGTCATCTGTACGTGCTTCTCTACAACAATACGATTTTTTTTTTTTTTTCCTGCGTCCACTTTTATGCATTTTCTGGTTGCTTTTCAAAGTATTTTCTTATTTTCAGTTTTGTTTTCTTTTTGTTTAATAATTCCATTTCAAGTTAACTTTAATTCCAACTTCAATCTTAGTGATGATATGCAAAATAATTCCTTTAAAAATACAGTTCGCATATTTGCAGTTGCTGTTTATCTCTTATTTTCCACCAGCTGAAATATAAAATATCGAATGCTTTGTTTACTAGCTTCCGACCAATCTTTTTCCATCGTTCTTTGCGTTTCCATACGTTCGAATACTTTGAATTTCAATCTTCGATGATTTTCGAAAACTCACTTTTTCACGCTGTTTGCTACTGTAATATAAGCTTTTATAGGAACAGTTATTGAAGTCAACTTTTCGTTTTCATAGATATTTTTCAAATATTTACATATCCAAAATATCTTTTTAACTGTTCAAACTGAATATCTGAGAATTATTTCAGTTTTTTTTTTTCATTTCTACGTTTTCTTTGCTATTCTTTCTGTTTAGTTTTTATGAAATATTTGGATATTGTTTGCTGGCAGACGCAAAAGCTGGACTTAAACCGAGAGCTACAAATGCCAGCAATATGTCTATAGACAAATAACCATGCATTGAAAAATAAATCTGTGAAATATCAATTCTATACATAACGTTTTATGATAGATAACCCCTTAGAGGGAAAAAAAAATATATATTTGAAAGAAATAGCTTGGAAAAATGATTCCCTTCTTCCAGAGAAATTGTTTCTAAGTTTAATGCATTAAAAGAACATTGCGATGAAGATATAGAATGCCATTTCTGTGGTAGGAGAGGATAAAGATCTGGAAGGGATTGTACTAAGTGTAGGAAACAAGACGTATTGACTCCATTTGCTCTGGCCATATTATCAAAAAGTAGTTTCCTAATTTGAAATATGAACTCTGTTTACTTGAAAAGATATCTAATATAATATTTATTACTAAATATTCTTTAGTAATATTATTACTAAATAATATTTATTATTAAATAGTATTCTTATAAATAGAAATTGCTTAAAATATATATTTATTACTAAATATTAAATAGTATTGTTATAAATAGAAATTGCTTAAAATATATATTTATTACTAAATATTAAATAGTATTGTGTTAAATAGAAATATAAATTACTTAATTTATTATATTTAAAATATAATTAAAATAATATTGTTATAAATAAAATAAATTACTTAAAATACATAATTATTACTAAATTTATTGATTTTGCTAAAAGAAGCATACTTCCTAATTTATCTTTTGCTAAATAAGCAAAAGAAAATTAAGTTATTACTTTAACGTTAACATCTCTGACTAGATGGGTGAAGCAAAATTGCTTTTCATATTCCCATCTGTCTTGTAATGAAAGAACTTTGAATGGAGTGTTTGTGAGCTGCTCGCCCATTGAGGGCAGTGAAGTTAACTGTGTTCAGCTGAACTTAAGATAGACTTTGGTATTTTATATTTGTAACTTTCTGCTTCATTATATTCTTCCTTGATTAACGGGTTTGGATGGTTACTTGTTTTGGTAAAGAACTTCTCAGCTAGATTTAGGAGAAGGGAAGAGATATAAAGGATATTAACTTCTCAATGGATCTGGGTGTTTCTTATAAACCAAGGGGCATCCAGAATCATCTTCAGGCACTTAATCTGTAATCTCTGAAGTTTTAGAATGTTTGAATTCGCGGTGTGACTCCACGCTGGGGATGCGTAAGTGATGACCGGTCGAATTACCATCTTAATTTAATTTCGTTGTTAATTTCGTTTGTGTGTCCAGACGAGATCCTGCGTCTGATACGGTAGAGCTGTGCTAAGACTTTGGATGTCTTTGAGGTAATGTAACTAATATGTTTGCTGAATAGGAGTTTACTATCAAAAATCACTCCAAGATATTTAACTTCAGTCTGCCATGGAATCTTTACTCCCAATAAATAAATATCCTCCATGGTATGGATTTTCTTTCTAGTAAACAATATAGCCGAGCTTTTCTTGGGGGTTAATTTGGATCCTCCAGTCTTCCATCCACTTTTCTAAAATGTGTATGCTGGTTTGGAGTCTTTTAGTTGTCAGTTTTGGGCCCAGTGATCTTGCCATCAGTGCAGTATCATCTGCATATAATGCAGTGAATGTTGTTCTTGGGTTCAGAGGGATATCCGCTACATAGATTGAGAACAGGAGAGTTGCCAGAAGAGATCCCTGAGGTACGCCTGCCGAGATCCTGGGTCTGGTCGAAACCGTTTTGCCGTCCCTGACCTGCATATATCTATCTTTCAGGTAAGAATGTATTATTTTTATTAACTTGACTGGCAAGTTAAATTTTATCAGTTTGTAGAGAAGGCCTTGATGCCATACTTTATCAAATGCCTTCTCTGCGTCGATGAAGATGGCAGCTGTGTTGAGTTTCCAGTTAAAACCTTTAGCAATGATTTCTACCAGCCGGTGCACTGGTTGAGCTGTACTATGGGCCTTACGGAAGCCGAACTGTTCATTAGGCAAAATTCCTAACTTATGTGTTTCTGCTTGGAATCTTGAGAGGATCACTTTCTTTGTCACCTTTCCGAGGCTGGACAATAGGTTTATGGGTCTGTAGCTTTCTGGAAGGTGTGGATTTTTTCCTGGCTTCTTCAATGGCATGATGGTGGCTGTTTTCCATGTAGTAGGGAAATGCTGAAATCTAAAGATGGCATTTGTAATGTTGACGAGATGGACTATGGCCTTTCTGGGAAGTAGTTTTACTATTCTGTTAGTTATGCCATCCGGTCCTGGAGCTTTTTTTTACTGTTTAGATGGGAGATGATATTTATCATTTCTGCCGGATTTGTAGGAGTGATATGTTCGGAGTCAACAGTGTTCTGTCTTAAGGTTGTCCTAACATGATAATAATGAATCTTGTACATAAGGTTGATATTTAGATTTGTATAAGATGGATCGCACTGAGATTCTAGGTTATCTACCAGTGCTTCGGCTTTCTCTTCATCTTTGTGAACTGTCCCTTTCTTGGTTTGTATAGGGGGTATGAGTTGCTTTTTGGTGCGGATTGCTCTTAAGAATTTTCACACATAATGATCTTCAGTATTGATGTTAGCCAATTTGGTTTCTCATTGATGGTTTCTGTGTTTTTGAAGAGCTTCCCGGACCTGCCTGTTTAGATTGTTCAATACTGTTTTATCTTGTGGGGCTCTGGTATTGTGGTATCTCTTTCTGGCTCTATTTTTTGCTATGATTAGCTCCATGATTTCTTCAGGGATGCGGTTGGTTGGGGTGGAAGTCAGTGGATTGTCTGACTGAATCTATTTCTATCTGAATTTGTATGGTAAAGATATTTACTGCTGTGTCAATCTCTTCCTTTTTACTGATATTGGACACCGAACCAATATGATCGGGAAGAACCTTGGCTAACTTGTCTCATGGTATGAATGTGTACAGAGGAGAGAATTGATCTGATGAACCTAGATTACGCACTATGGGACTGTGGTCAGAAGATAATTCGTTGACTGATTCCAATTTGAATTGGTATCTTAAATTTTAAAAGATGACAATGTCCAGTACATCCGAGCTACCTGAAGGGCTGAAGTGGTGGGCTCGGTAGGGCCGGCCACAACAACAGACTTGAGCATTGCAAAGTTGAAAAGTGTGTGACCTTTGGTGTTAGTTGATGAGCTGTACCAAGTTGTGTGTTTTGAGTTGAGATCTCCTGCTATTATTATGGAGTCATTTGGACCAAGTATGGAGTCCAGATCTGTTGTCAGCAGAGGAATGCTCGAAGGGTTATAAGCAGCATAGATCTTGAGACTCCCAGCATTGCAGGTATGTACCTCCACACCAATCACCTCCAGGTTTACTGTTTGGGGCTTGTCTATTCTATTATGATTCAAATAACTCTTAATATATATGGCTGTGCCTCCACTTTTTGAGCCAATTCTGTCGTTTCTATAGTGTATCCATGGATTTTGGGGTTATTAGCTGGTCTTAGGTGTGTTTCACCAATCAAGTTGATAACAGCACTGAGACTAGTTGCAAATTCTTGAAGTTCCAAAACCTTGTTCATCAATCCATTTGCATTCCATGCGATTATCTTAAGAGCTTTTGGTTTGAATTTATTACTCATGACAGATGGCTGTTATAACGTTTTGAGTGCCTTGCAGGAATCTCTTTCTAGAAGATGTTGAGGGGCATGTCTTGCTGAATTCCTGCAGCATGGTGGCAAGTGAGGCTGTTAAAACGGATGTTATGTTGGAGCTTTCTAGCTCGAGAGATGTAGGAGGCTTAGTTCTTGCAGTCTCAGCATATGTTTTGGTCATGGTTGTTCCTTTCTGTGAGGTTGAAGGTGAGGTGTTTCGGATTGGAGGACGATCTGTTTGGTTGCTTAAAACGTTGTTACGTGGAGGAGCAAGATTGACTTTTGTTGATCCTCATTTTTTTGGATTGGAAAGGCATACCTTGTAGTTGGCGAGGTGAGGTCCTCTGCAGTTTGCACAGCATGCTGGAGTTGTGCGTAGCTTGGTGCATGTGATGGTCTGGTGTCCCTCGCCGCATTTCAAGCACCTGAAGGCTGCCTCACATAATTTTTGGGCATGTCCAAACCTTTGGCATCTATGACACTGACCTGCAGATGCTCTTTTTCTAAGAGGCTCAGTTGAAATCCTTAGTCCGCATACTACTGTCAGTTCATAGATCTGCTTTTGTGTGTTGCTTATTTCCATCAGCACCAAAAGCATTGCTCTTTTATCAGATCTGAGCATCCTGCTCACTTTTACTGGGGACAGGCCCTGTCTGGAGAGATCAGTGCTCACATCTTCAGGAGTGATACCTTCAGCTATCCCACGTAGAACTACCCCTTCAGGTTCTTTTCGCTGGGAAAAGTGAAGGTGTGATATGGGACGTTAGCATTTTCCGTAAATCTGGTCATCTGTCTGTAATCCATGACAGTAGTGGGTTGTATTTTAACTTCCTCATCTGAGTTTTTGGCCCATGAGAATGAGATGTTTTGTTCTCTGAGGGCTGACGAGACAGGGATCCTTTTTTTCCATATCCCTTAATATGACTGGTGGTATCTTTTCGTTAGGACCATTGAGTGCTTCTATCCCTGTTGTTTTGGGTTCTTCCACATTGGTGGAGATTTTCCTCTCCTTTTTGACCGTTTGGAATTCTGTATCTGCTTCCAATGTATGATAATTGCTGTCTTGGGATGTAGCATCTTCCATACTGGGGGAGTGTGCAAAATCTGGTTGCGTCAGAGTTAGGGGCTCTTCACTTATGTTATCCATATTGTCCTCTGTGACTGCTGTGGGGGTGTGTTTGTGTGTGTGTGGGGGGGGGGGGATGTGTCAAAGAGCTTGACTTTTCCTATCCAATTATCACTCAGCAGCTTTCCTAGTCTGAGGAATTCCATGTATACTTCCTCGAATTTGGCCTCATTCAGAAGTTTTGCCATGACAATAATTTAGAAATGTGTTTAGACACAGATGGAGAAAGAGTAGAGATTGCTCAGGTGTCCCGAGCAGGTTAAAGATAATCCTGTGGACTTTTGGGGGTCCACTAGCAAATCCCGTAGACTCTTAAGTGTCTACCAGCAATAAAATACAACTAGCTGTCCTATGATAAAGGAAAAGGAGTGCCACGAAATCACTTGGTCACAGATTGAAATCCTACCTCCCTAAATAAAAGAAAACCACAAATTTGCCAATTAGTTGTCTGCTTTTTATTAATAAATATTATATATTTAAATTATTACTGTATACATTTATAAAATAATTAAAAAGTCTCACTTTTTTAGATAGTCATAATTTTACAAATATCGAATATTATATTTCAATTGCCTAAATTTTATATAGTTTTCCTAAGATTTCTTTTATTTTCTGTTTCATCTGCGACTCATTCTTTACAATTGGTATATTGACATCTCATTGTAAGGCGGCCTTTTGTCCTTGTCGATTGTCGTTTGTATTAACGCAACAACAGAGCCATCTGGTGACGACAGAAGCTATTATATAATCAGGGAAGAAATCGAACGCAACTACACTCAATCAAGAAAACAACGCAAAGGAAAAATATTCTTCTTATCGACCGTCTACAGTCTAGAAATTTTCGGTATTCTCATAAATTGGTAGAAAATTGAAGGGAAGAAACTTGGACGTAAGAAATAATAAAATAAAAAAAAGGAAAAAAAAAGAGTTTATTAACACCATGGCGTGTATTATTATTTTTTTTTTATTTCGTGCCGCGGGATTGATTTATAGAATTTGTTTGTCTGCCAGAGTCGTAATAGAAAAACTTTGCAGAAATGTTTAATTTTGGAAAGAATCGACTGTTTAGTTAACTTTTTGAACACATTAATTTACAGAAAATCCAAATCCTTCCTCATCTACCTTCATTTAAATTTTCGTTTTTTTCTTTATTATTAAGAGGGAAAAAAATAGTATTCATTTGGAATAATTTTATTGTTGCATCTTTTGGATGATTGAATATCTCAACAATATTGAAACAAAATAAATTACTGATATTCGTGGTCTGATAAATTAACAATGTCTGTCGAATTCTCTCGTTGTCCCCCAGGTATTTTTTTTTACAATTTTTATTTTTTAATAAAAATAAATAAAAATTTATTTTTATTAATATTAATTTTATTATTATTATTTTTATTTTTTTAATATTAATTATATTATTAGTTTTCGAACATTAAAATGAAGTTATAAATTTACATTTATAATTTAATTTTAATGTTCGACAATTAATTATTAAATGTCCATGTCTTTCAAATCCATTCTGTATATGGAGACAATTGTGGTTTCATTATTGCATTCGAATGCATCTGGAGTACCTGCGATCACAGGGCCAAGTAATCATTAGTTACATGAGCAGCAACTTGAACTACAATTCCTGTATGTTGTATCTGTATATTAATTGCATTGGGGATGATCTGTTGGGAAGCATTCAATTATATGCGGATGATAAGGGTAAGTTGGGGCAAGTTATAAGGAACATTTCTGATACAAAATCCTTAGAGGTTGACTAACTATGGGAAAATGTTAATGAGTATCAGTTTAATGTTGCTTAGTGCAGGGCTATGCATTTTTTAAGACAACACATTGGAAAAGTGCCATGCTTAAAAGAAGATTAATTTATAGGGATAAGGCAGTTATTGTCACAAGAGACTGGAATCCCGTAGAGACAAGGAAACAGTAGAAAGGTCCAGAACCTACAACCAAAGATAGTTAAGTTAAGGGAATAATAAATCCCTCATTATTTGAAAGCCGGATATGAAACTCGGAGAGACTCACGCTTGGACTCCCCAAGAACTATTGGGGAGTCCAAGCGTAAATCAACATCTGGGTAGTACAACACTAGGGCAACTCGTGTCAAATGTGGGGCAAGCTCCGTCACTATCCTTAATATTTTTTCATAATGTAAAACGCAGCTCCTAGGAGATGTATTACTGTTTTACATTATGAGGAGAGGTCACTACTCAGACCGGTTTCGACGTCTATTGAGGTCTCATCAGTGAGTAAGTAGACCTGGAATACCAAGGTTTAAGTGAACCGAACTTACATATACCCCTGCTAATGAATTGCCAGACCGGTGTACCCATATATTATTATTACTACGATAACAAGCCAAAAGGCTATTTTATCGGCGGCATAAATTAAGTTAAGGGGAAAAAGAACCTCTTGGTTCTTTATCGAACCAAAGATGGAGTCACTTCGGGTAATACCATTTTGTGACACACAGAATAGTATTCCTTTTCATGTGAAGACAGACTGAAGGAGTGTAGTCTTCAGAGATTGAGTGATAGGAGGACAGGAGAAATTTTTATTTATTTGTGTGGGATTCCCCCCGATCCTCGTCTGCTCTTTAGGAGTGTTTGAGCCCTCCTAATGAGGGATTAAGTACTGTATGTATTTTCGACTGTAATCCGTGTGTGTTCACGGGGCCGGTTTGACTGTTCTGAGGGACGAAAAACCCGAATTTCCGGGAGAAAAAAAAACTACCCTCATATGAGACCAGGTAACTGATCTTTAATCGAAATAGACCAGGTTCCTCACGTCATGGACAGGGAATCGAACTCATGGTCTTTCCAACCAAAGGGCTTCGTCTATACCTAGTGAGCTACGGAGGCTGTACAAGAGAAATGATCGAAATATACCAGTTAGCAAGGGAATTTATAGTATAGATGCAGGGAAAAGTTTGCAGCGGAGAATACGAGTTTCACGCTAAACGATTTACAGATATGCTAACATGTGCAAATTTCATTTTTTAAAAAACTTTGATTCGCTTAGATTTAAGTGCTACGTGATGTGATAACTGGCGTTGAAATTTGAAAGTAATCTTATTTGCGAAGATAACAGATTTCTACATTTATTATCAATTATCTATTTGCCACTATGATTGGTTATGAACTAGTTTTGCAATACTTCGGAAAATGGGAACAATAATTACAAAATCCATTGCTAGAGAGAGACTTCAGACTTGAATATCTAAATATAGATCCATTTACCAACTGTCTGTCTTTCCGGTTCTATAAAATAATAGCTTATGCTGCACGCTCAAAGAGATATGACGTCATTAAAATCTATTTCGCATCTCAATAGCTCTCCTTATTGCGTCATCAACAGGTTGTTGCCACAATAATGATATCAATCTTTCACGACACCGCCTATAATATAATTTACTTGTATCATTAAATTATGTGCAGTCACGGCAACGTTATTATCCAATGATTTTTTTTACACTTAAACACAATAGAATAGTCCGGTAACCCCCGCCCCCCCAAATCACGGATACTAATGATAACGACACTGTTCTTGTTGCAGAAAAGACTCCATTATTACAAGAGAATGGAATATTTCAGTTATTGCAAATAATAATCTACAGATGGCGGTAGTATGGCTTGTTTCTTGGCGCCCCTACATTTTTGTATTATAAAGATGAGATTATAGAAATAAGCACTTGTATTTTTGATAAAAAAATGTAATATATATTTCTCTATGAAATGATGGATAAATATTATGAAAATATAGTTATCACTAGAGAGAGAGAGAGAGAGAGAGAGAGAAGAAAAAACTCATCCCGCTTTGAGTATATAGATCACTTGCAGCTACAAAGAAACCTACACTCAATATTCTCCGCTTAATCTTGTTATTAATATTCTACATCCTCCCACTTGGTTTACCGGAAGATTTTTTGTCTTTTCTTCAAAATAATTAATTAAAAGAAGAGCTTTCGATTTTTTTTTCTTCATTTAATTTCCTTCTTTCTTTCCTCCCTTTCAATCTAATTTATAGCCAGATGTTTGCTGGCCCATTCACAATTTTGCACGCGGAATTTTAATAAATATCTTCTTGTATTTTAACCACCAAAGAATTAACTTTTGTAAACTGCAGAAATTAGCTATTCAAGAGAAGTGTTGATCACGTGGTTGCGTTTTTATAATCGGTTGATTTAGTGGTCCACTCAAGCATCGGAGAAGACCCAAAAAAATAAAAAATAAAATAAAAAATATTAGTGATTAGGGAACACTCTAGTAGCAAGTAATTATAAGGAAGGGATTCCCAAACTCAATTGCACAGAGTTCACCGCTAGAGGGCGATTACGTAATTTATTGCCTAAAGGCTTGAATGGTGCTCCGGGGATTTTTTTTTTTTTTTTTTTTTTTTTTTTTTTTTTTTTTTAAATGGGCTTGTTACCCTTACTGCATACGACTCTATCTACACACGTACTGCTATCGGTTTTAATTATTCAACCAGTTTTTGGAAGCTCCCCTGTCTTTTTAATTCTTCGTGCGATTGGCTGCCTGCATGTAAATGATGGACGAGACTATACCATGTACAGTGCTGGAAGGAATATTAAAAGATGTTGAGCGATCCTTTCGATTGATAGACGATGTTTGGTTTAATTTCCAATAAAAGATACCGACGAGGAGAAAGCCAAGCAAGAATTGCACATTCTCTAGCTGGATGCCTTCTCTAACTGTAGGAGGTTAAGCATAAAAATATATCAAATATAATGACAGAAATCGATGTTTTTACCCTCACACCTGCTAAGGTAATATAGGAATGATGCACGTGCGAATGGCTGCAAATATACAATCGACAGTATGCCAGGTTTCTTTTTCTGTAATTAGTATATTAAATTACTTAAATATAAAGAGCCAATAGGCTTCACTTAGGCGATGTAACATTATTTAAAACGTTATAATTTAAATTAGAAATGTTGAAGATTTTATATGAAATGTAAGATGTGAGTAATAAAAAAAGATTCTGGACAAAACAAAACCGCTAGATGCGTAACTGACGTTTATCTACATCTGCACAAAGGTTACAATTTTACTGGCTGGTAAGTATAGACAGAAACATTAAAAGAGCATTTTAGATTTTAAATCTTCTAAAAATTATGCACATTCTTTTCCAGAACTATTTTTAAAAACATTATAAATCCATACGCTATCAGATAAAATATATATATATGTATATTTTTTGCTAGATGGATGAAGCAAGAATGCTTTCACATTCCCCATTATCTGTAGAAAAAAATGTGTGGTGGGGTGTTATTGAGCTATAAGCTCTGGTCATAGCGGGGTAACAGCAATAGCAGAGCCTCAATTAAAACTTCATTGGCTACTGAATAAGTAAAGCCATTTCTAAAAATTAGACGATCCCATGTACCATCCCTTACGAGTAGCCAAAAGACCGTCCAACTCAGCGTTGGTTCCACCACACCACTGAGCAGAACCGCTCATATTCCAGGGGAAATGGGAAAAGCATCCACCGACAGTGCCCCTCACGGGCCGCGCCAGAGAAAACCGACACCAGAGACTCAAAATGCTATCTCAGGGCAAAACACCGAAATCCAAGCCCTCACCCCTTACCGGAAGCGAAATCTCGGAAGAAACCTGAGAGAGCGAAACTCAGCGTCTCAGGGGGTAAACAGCAACAGCCGAGCCTTAGTAGAACTTCATTGGCTACATCATTGCCATCCATTACCCTCCCAGGGTTTCATCCATCTGCCTTGCCGATGTTTATGTAAAGGCAACTTTAAAAATTAGGACGATGCCTAGACCACTCCATAGTGGCCGAAAGACCGTCCAACTCAGCGTTGACTCCACTCAGTGACGGGCTTCCCCACCACCGAGCAGAACCGCTCATATTCCAGGGAAACGCATCCACCGATAAAGCCTCTCACCGGGCCGTGCCGGAGAACACCCTCCCCGGAGACTCAAATTTGCTCCCTCAAGGCAAAAACCTTAAGAGAGCGAAACTCAAATTCTCGAAACTCAGCATCCTACGGGGTTACAGCAACAGCCGAGCCTCAGTTTAACTTTCATTGGTTACTGTATAAGTAAAGCCAACTCTAAAAATTTAAGACGATCCATAGACCACTCCATAGTGGCCGAAAGACCGTCTAACTCAGCGTTGGTTCCAGTCAGTGACGAATACCCCCCCCCCATCACCGAGCAGAACCGCTCAAATTCCGAAGAAAAGCATTCCCCGACAAAGCCCCACATTGGGCCGTGGCGGAAAACACCTTTCCCGGAGACTTAAATTGCTCCCTTAAAATAACTCTCGAATCTCAGCGCCCCAGGGGGTAACAGAAACAGCCGAGCCTCAGTTAAACTTCATTGGCGATGTGTAAGTAAAGCCACCTCTAAAAATTCGGACGATCCCTAGGCCACTCAATCGTGGGCGAAGGACCATCCATCTCAGCGGTGGCTCCACTCAGTGATGGCCTTCCACCCACACACCACCACCGAGCAGAACCGCTCATATTCCGAAGGAAATCATTCACCGACAAAGCCCCTCAGCGGGCCGTGCCGGAGAACACTTTCTCCGGAGACTCAAATTGCTCCCTTAAGGCAAAAACCTTAAGAGAGCGAACTCAAAACTCTCGAATCTCTGTGTCCCAGGGGGTAACAGCAACAGCCGAACCTCAGTTAGAACTTCATTGGTACAGCATTGCCATCTATTACTTCTTAACTGGTTTGATAAAATAAGGCCATTATCATTATAGTCCTTATAAGGACTGGCTTAAAGGGGCGAAGCAAGAATGCTTTTCATCTTCCCCGTTATCTATAGAGGGTAGTGTAGGGATAAGGTGTTATTGAGCTATTAAAGCTCCGATCATGGCAGAAGAGTAAGAGCAATAGCCGAGCCTCAGATAGAACTTCATTGGCTACAGCATTGCCATCCATTACCCTCCAAGGGTATTGGATTGAATGAATCAATCACCGACTGTTTAAGTAAAGGTGATATCTCAAAAAATCGGACGATCTCTAGGCCATTCTATAGTGCGCGAAAGACCGTCCCTATCTCAGCGTTGGTTCCACTCAGTGACGGGCTCCCCGATCAGAACCGCTCAAATTCCGAAGAAAATAATTCACCGACAAAGCCCCTCACCGGGCCGGAGAACACTTTCCCCGGAGACTCAAATTGCTCCCTTAAGGCAAAAACCTTAATAGAGCGAACTCAAAAACTCATCATCCAAGGGGGTAACAGCAAAAGCCGAACCTCAGTTAAACTTCATTGCATTGCCATTCATTACCTCCAAGGGCATTAATGAATCAATCACCGACTATGTAAGTAAAGGTGAAATCTCAAAAAATCGGACGATCTCTAGGCCACTCCATAGTGGGCGAAAGACCGTCCTAATCTCAGCGTTGGTTCCACTCAGTGACGGGCTCCCCCAGCATCGCTCAAATTCCGAGGAAAATAAATCACCGACAAAGCCCCTCAGCGGGCCGTGCAGGAGAACACCTTCCCCGGAGACTCAAAGTGCTCCCTTAAGGCAAAAACCTTAAGAGAGCGAACTCAAAAACTCGTCGCCCAAGGGGGTAACAGCAACAGCCGAACCTCAGTTAAACTTCATTGGTACAGCATTGCATTGTTGCCATCCGTTACCCCCAAGGGCATTAATGAACCAATCGACCGCATCTCACGGTTATCTACAAAAGACCTTTTATACTTAACTATATATAAAATGCAGAGGTGGGATGCATTTAATGATATAAAAATGGTTATTAGAGATTTCCATGGCAATAAATAGAAAGATGTAATGGAATTTGGAAAACATTGTGTTATTTTTATATGCTTAGTTTATCGATAACGGTGAAAAATGTGTGGACTTTGCAATAAGACATTCTTTGAAGAATTTGGATATTCCTAGATGGTGCATCACTTTATCAGATTGATTATCAGATTGATTACGCGCTTATTGATAAGACATGTGCATGAACATTATTGACGTAAGATAATGTAAAGCAGATTGTTGCGATTCAGATCATTGTGGTCAATATCTCACTGAAGAAACAAGAAAGAAAGATAATGGAAGACCTCTAAAGTTTAAATTGCATTCTAAAGATAAAAGTAAAGGAAAATAGTGGTTGAAAATAAAAATATACAACAAAATATAGAAAAAGATCGATATGCATTCGAAATAAATTCTCTCGGAGACGACAATAGACTAAAGAGAACAGATTGATTGGATGCAGAATACACCCAAGTTAAAAAAAAAAAAAAAAAAAAAAAAACTTTTCTTTGAAATTGTGCTCAGCTCAGCAGTACCTAAGGTTCGAACTCTAAAATATCCTAACCAACAACAATTCTAATGATTAACGAATAGCTTTGTGTCAAATCCAGGGATAACTAATATATTCAGGAACTATATATATATATATATACTTAAAGTCCTTAAAAGGACTGGCTTAAAGGGACGAAGCAAGGATGCTTTTCATATCCCCGTCATCTGTAGGGGTTGTAAAGATAAGGTGTTAATGAGCTATATAAAGCTCTGATCATGGCAGGAGGGTAACAGCAATAGCCGAGCCTCAGTTAGAACTTCATTGGCTATAGCATTGCCATCCATTATCCTTCAAGGGTATTAGGAAAACCAATGATATCTCCTATTTGAGCTATTAAAGCTCTGATCATGGCAGGAGGGTAACAGCAATAACCGAGCCTCAGTTAGAACTTCATTGGCTACAGCATTGCCATCCATTACCCTCCAAGGGTATTAATTACCGCATCTCACGGTCGATTCTCAATGTACCAAAACACTCTCACTCTCTCTCTCTCTCTCTCTCTCTCTCTCTATATATATATATATATAGCCTTAGATAAATTGAACTATTAAAATATTTAATTGGTGTTTTTAGTATAAATACTATCCCTGTATCAATCCAGAAATTATTTTCTAGTTTAAATATAATATTCTAGTTTAAACTCAAAACTATTTCCTCGATTTTAACCTATCAAATTGATTCTAATATAATTCCTTCAAAATTTATTAGCGTTCTATTCTATTTCTTAAAACATTCAAAAGTAAAATCTAATATTTAAAACAAATGAATAAAAATATAAAATTAAATTGTTAATTAAATGAATATATAGAAAGTAGAACTATAAATAAAAATAAATATACAAAATTATAAATATAATAAAAATAAATATACAAAATTATAAATATAATAAAAATAAATATACAAAATTATAAATATAATAAAAATAAATATACAAAATTATAAATATAATAAAAATAAATATACAAAATTATAAATATAATAAAAATAAATATATACCAAATCGATAATTAAAATGGAGGATATTATAGATCCGGTCATATTTTATTGCCACATAGAAAGAACCTTAAGAAAAGTTTCAAAATTTTAAGAAATAATAAAAACGAACATACAAGCTTTTAAGTTTACTTCTGTCTTTTGAGGTGCGAAGGAAACTTCGATACTGGTTAGATTTTTATAAACTGTCTGGTAAATTTCTTTTTTTGCACTTCTTTTTATATTTGGCTATAAAATATCGATGGATCCATAATATTATCTTAACTTTTGCTAAATTAAATCCTTTGAACTGTATACTTTAGTAATAAGATAATGCAGAAATTTCATAGCAAATTACAATTAAACAAACGCTGGATGACTAACTCGTCTTCGTTGAGTTCGCGAGTCTCATAATATGGTGGTAGGGTTTTTGGCCACACATGATTAACAGAAGACTGCACTGGCTTCATAGGGTTACCTTGTTTCGACTGTAATTACAACGAAATAAAATTCACGAGAACTTTTATATCCTCATAGCAATTGGTGTAATAATGGATGATGTCTTTCTTGCGGGGTGAGAGGGATTCGGATCGCTACAATTTCGCACTTTATTGTTTAATGCAGTGTGTCGTTAAATAGACTCTTGCACATGTTTTGGCATAATTTGAATTTGTTTGATTTAAAGGAAAATTCAAACGGTTTAATAAAGCAGTGGTCTCCAAAGTGTGGTACGCGTACCCCAGGGGGTAAGCAAGTCGATACGTGGGGGTACGTCAAAAAAGGTTCATATTGATAGGAAAAAAATTAAGTAATTAATTAAAGATAAAGAATATTACTTTCTTTCATCAATTAAACATATATCTAATATAGACAAAGACGTTCTAAAGATCTTGTAAACTTAAATTTGCGAGTTGCGCACATTGGGCGACTTTGCACACATAATCGTCCGTGTCAAAGCTGTCATGTTTTTTTAAAACTAGGGAGTAAATCTCTTACTTCTTATCATTGCCATTGCTTGTAGAGCATCTTAGTGTTGACAAGCCCAACTAGAGAAGGAAAATTGCTTAGTTATCCTGCTATCTATAGATGACACCACAGTTGTATTAATTAATCGTTAAGTTTAACGATTTTTTTAATATATATTGTTTCTGTGCAATTCCAACGCCTTTTTGTGCTTACTTTTACGTTTACATTAGAAATAGTGAATTAATATTATCAAAATTGCTTACATTTTTTAAAAGTGTTTGATGTTATCAATAGTAAATGAATTGTATTTAAAGTTTACAAATTAACCCTCACGAAATGGATAAATGGTTAAAAAAATTTCCTCCAAAGAAACCGCGAATTGAAGATAATTATGATTGTACTTCTACATCAGACGAACAACAAGGGAAAGATAGGATTGATTCTTCTATTCAAACAAGGTCGTTATCAGTCAAATGAAGTGATAAAAACATTAATCTGAAACTTAACAAAACCTTGCCGAAGAAAGTTCGAAATTATCAAGAAGACTACTTGAAATGGGGATTTACATCGACGATAGTCAACAATGAACCTCGTCCTACATGTGTATTGTGTCATGAGACGCTATGTAATGGAACCATCATTATTAGTAAGACACTTAAAAACTAAAACATCCTGAACATGAACACAAATCTTTACAATTCTTTGAACGATGTTTGAAGGCGTAATTATCAATCCAACAACTTTAAAAAATTCACTAAAATTAACGATAAATATTTGGAGGCATCTCTAATTGCAAAAGACCAAAAGCCACACACCATTGGGGAAACTCTTGTACTCCCAACCGCCATAAAAATGGTAGAAATAATCCATGGAAAAGAATATGCAAATAAACTAAAATGTATTCCCTTATCAGCAAATACTATTGGTAGACGTATAGAAATCATTGCAGATAATTTAAAGAAGCAACGTATTGCAGTATCAGAAGCCATCAAACCAGAATTTCAAGAAATTATGAAAGAAATGGAAGGCCATTGTTCACATTAAATATTGTAATAAATATGTTTGTAAGCTGTTAATAATAAAAATAATGCGCAAAAATATCTAGCGTTTTTAATTATTATATGATGATACAAGGCATATTTCCTCTTTATAATACTTATTACAATAGATTTTTGCTCAATCAATTGGAGGTACGCGCTATTTATTTTTTCTGTCTTGGGGGGTACGCGTTCAAAAACGTTTGGAGGCCACTGTAATAAAGTTCAACAGATATGAAACAGAATTTCATCAAAATTCTGGGAAATGGGATTGTTGACACGCGTAAAGAAAAGTGAGAGATGAATAAGATGGATGAAATGATGAGAGAAGAAAAAGAGAAATAAAAGAGACGAAGTTGAATCACTAGAAAGGATAAAAAGTGTTAGAGGGAAAAAGGACGATGGGAAAGGATAAAATTATGATAATATGTGTGTGAAGATGAACAAAATAAAGAGAGAAAAAGTGAGCGTGGAAACAAAGATCAAGAAACTAAATAAAGCGAAATAGAATTGGGAAAGAATAAAATTATGATAATGTGTGTGTGAAGATGAACAAAATAAAGAAAGAAAAAGTGAGCGTGGAAACAAAGATCAAGAAACTAAATAAAGCGAAATAGAATTGGGAAAGAGAGAAGAAAAGCAGAGGAACATCGAGACGAATCAGGTGATAAGCGATGAAAGATCGCCTGCCTCATCACTCAAGCTTCTTTGAAGCAGGGCTGTCACTCCTCTTTCTTAGACCATTTGTTGTTGCATCTTACAAGTGGTGGCGCTGTTCTGACCACGTTCTCCCCTCCATCTCGCTCGGAGTTGCCTCTTACGGATGATAAATTTGCGTTGGCTGCCGACTCTCGTTCAGGAGGAAGTGCCCAAATTACAGTCAATTATCGATCTGTTTGTTGCAAATATACATATTTGTCTCTTGTTTTGATCTCCACCTAATACTAAGTGCTTCCGAGCGGCAGTGTTTACCCGGTCTCTATTCCTCAGCGTAGCATCCTCCCCCCTTTTCCGCTGCTCCACCCCTCTCATAGCCTTTTGTGCTTTTCAAATTTTTCGTCTGATGTAGACAATAACAGATCGGCCGGCCTTTGTTTGCTCTTAGACATCAATTTCTTGGAGGTAACGGAGCCAGCATCTTTTCTTTGCTCTTATTTCTTTCTTTCTTTCTTTCTTTCTTCCTTCTCAGCACCAACTTTCTGCAACTGTATGTGTTTCTCTTATTCTTTTCGTTATATTTTTTCTATATCTCCGCTCTTATTTCTTGAAATACGTGGTTTTAGCCGAACGTCCATTGATTTTTTCTTTTCAGTTGTTACTCGCGAGGGTCTTACCCTTTTGTTTATAATATGTGGGCTGCGTTTATTTTTATTTTATTTTTTACCGGCTAGAAAGCCTTACCAAATAAAAAAAAACTCTTCGAAACCTTATGAATTACAATGTGTAGGTTTAAGCAGTGAAGCATCTTTGGAAATCTCCCGCGCTATGAGCAAGAAAAATGGAAATAATCACACTCGTATTCAGAGTAAGCCTCCTTCGGCGCACGTGGAAAGAGAGAGAGAGAGAGAGAGAGAGAGAGAGAGAGAGACCGGGACAACTGAACAAAGAATTCTTCGAACAAAAGTACTAAAAGAGCTGCTAATATGAAGCTGATAAAATGCGATATCTGAAGAATGAATTGCTCAATTTTATGTTCCTGCTTTTCTTCACATGACAATTTTAATTCATTCGCTATATTGGATGGTGAGGAGGGAGGGATAAAGAGAGAGAGAAGAATTGCAATAGCTTAAAATGTTTTAACAATAATTCCCTATAGAAACGTTTATCCCGAAAATAACAAACAATGCCATTGCATTTCTTCCTTGACTAATTTTTATGTAATTCAGATAAATGCTGCAGTTTTTTTTTTCATTTTTTTTTTCATGTTGGTACATTCGTAGTACAACTAATGTACCAATCACGCAAGGTAGAACGACTACACATTTGACTTTGCTTTTAGTTAGACTTTGGTTCAAATCCCGAGCTGAGTGACCTGTCTTATGATGCGATAACCGGATTTTTCCTCCAACAAAACAGACAAACAGACCGAAGAACACAGTCAGTGAATTAAGGGAGATAATGTACTGACTTTATAGCTTTAATTACATGCAAGTCTACATTTTTAGTGTCACAGAAAAATCTAAAAAATCTAAAAATCCTGCTCTTCAAATTCTTTCAGTTTTTTATTTATTTATTTATTAAGAATTTGGTGATCTCGCTCTGTGAGATGAAAATTCTCGTACTGGTATGTCAGTTTCCCTAGGAAGGAAGAAGAAAAAAAAATCTCTTTTGTAAACGAAATACATTCGCTTTTTTTTTTAAATGCTCATGATTGCTCCTCTCATTCTAGATGAGATTTGAATCCGGGTCTTCAAATCAAATTTATTCTTTAATTCAAAAAAAAAGAGAAAAAAAAGGAAAGCAAGAAAGGGAAAAAATAAAGAAACGACAGAAGGGAGAAAAAAAAAAGAAACTCGTGTAATGCTTTCCACATGTAAAAAAAATAACACAACACACCTTTGGCTTACTGGCCTTGATACATGATATCGTTAGCCTAAGAATCACGCAAGGGAAAAAAAAAAAAAAAAAAAAAAAAAAATATATATATATATATATATATATATATATATATACATATATGAAAGAATGATTATTAACTCGGTTAACATATATATTTTTTATAAAGAATTGAATGACTAGAACCGAGATTTAAGTAAAAAGGTAATATAAAAACATGACTAGTTTCGGCTTGTAACAGCCTTCATCAGGTGACATTATAAAAGAAAGAAAAAACACTAAAACACTGAAGCTTAAATAAACTGTGAACATCATAGAGAGTCTCTATACATAATTAACATTAAATCGTTGTGGTTGTATTTAAAGCTGTTCTTTCGTTAGTTGTATTGTTGGGAAAGTACGTGCTAGTAGCATCTCGTGAACGCCAGTACATGATTACAGATGAATGACTATCTGGGAGGTTGTGGTTCAAGTTATTATTTAGATGAACAGGATTGAAGATGATTTCCCTGGATTCCACGATTTTTCTCTCTTCCTAATGATGAAAACCAAAGTCACAAAGTCTGCTGGGAAAAATCTACTAACATCGTCTGTTGCAATGATAAACTAGAGAGAAAAATCGTGGAATCTAGAGAAATCATCTTCAATCCTGTTCATCTAAATAATAACTTGAACTACAACCTCCCAGATTGTCATTCAGCTATAATCATGTACTGGCGTTCACGAGATGCTACTAGCACGTACTTTCCAAACAATACAACTAACGAAAGAACAGCTTTAAATACAACCACAACGATTTAATGTCAATTATGTATAGAGACTCTCTATGATGTTCACAGTTTATTTAAGCTTCAGTGTTTTAGTGTTTTTTCTTTCTTTTATAATGTCACCTGATGAAGGCTGTTACAAGCCGAAACTAATCGTGTTTTTATATTAAAACCTTTTTATTTAAATCTCGGTTCTAGTCATTCAATTCTTTACAAAATATATATATATATATATATATATATTATATATTGTAAATAAAATAAATAAACAAATAAGAGAAATCTGATCCATGAAATATTCCTCTCTTAAAAACAATTTTAATTTCCTTCCGACAGCTTCATTTTTTTTTCTTATGCCGATTTTATAGATACTTCCAACGACAACGTCTTGCGTCTTTGCTGAACTGAGGAGAATCGACCGTGAGATGCGGTGATTAATACCCTTGGAGGGTAATGAATGGCAATGCTGTAGCTAATGAAGTCCTAACTGAGGCTCGGCTATTGCTATTACCCTCCTGCCATGATCAGAGCTTTAATAGCTCAATAACACCTTATCCCTACACTGTCCTCTACAGATAACGGGGAAGATGAAAAGCATTCTTGCTTCGCCCCTTTAAGCCAGTCCTTATAAGGACTATAAGGCTTTGCTGAACTCCCATTTCTCAGATCTATCCGCTAATAAATAGAAATAGAAAGGTAAGTAACAGAATCAAATTGCAGCTATACCAGATGACGATTCGTCCTATCATCACCTATGCCTCTCCAGCCTGGAGCCACACCTCTAATACTAACATTATCAAAATACAACGAGTGCAGAACAAGTGCTTGTGAATGATTCTGAACGCTCCATGGTATGTTAGAAACAATCAACTTCATAGAGATACAAATATTCCTTATATTTTTTCCTTCCTACAATCTTTAGCAACTCAGTTCTTCCTAAAGACTTCCATACACCCTATTGATCTAGTGCAGCAAGCTGTAGCATACGAGGCTACGGATATGTTCAAATATAAAAGACCAAAAGTCATTCTAACTTCCTGCAGCGACGCATAATCTCCATGCCCATCCAGGGCGAGCAAACTGCTCATAAATTCTACTCTCACTGTAACCGCAACAGATAGCGGGGAATATGAAAAGCATATTGCTTCACCCCTAAAGACATAAATGTCAATCTTTGATGAACTCCTGGCAAGGATCCTCAGCAACCTCAAAGTTATCGTTCGATAAGTATGATTTCTAATTAGGGCATAAATAGCAGAAAAAGCTATCCTTTCCAGAATTCAACTTTCAGTAAAAAAAATTATACATTCTTCCTATAGAACAGTTCACAGCACAACTCAACAAATTCACAGACTAATTGCGTTCATTACCACAAGTTACAATTGGCACCAATACACCGGAGCAGTTTTTTCTTGACTTAGAAAAGGCATTCGACAGTAGTCCTTTGGACTACTGTACAAGTTGATTTTAGCCGGCATTCCGTTAGATCTAGTCCAAATTATAAAGTCATTTCTTAGTGGCAGGCGAATGCAAGTCAAACTAAATGATATATTATCTACCCAGCGACGAATCTTGGCAGGAGTGCCTCAAGGATCCCTACTGACACCAATACTTTTCTCGATTTACATGGCGGACATACCGCACAATCCAATGTCATGTGTAATTGCCCTATACGCGAACGACACAGGTATACTAGCCAAATCTATTAAACGCATCTTGTCACCAAGAAACTGCAAGAAAACCTGCTGAAACTAGAGCACTGGTTCTCGGAATGGAGATTGCAAGTAAACCCTCAGAAGAGTATCGCCATGCTCTTCACTAAAACCTCAATATCTCCCAAAGATGACATCTTTGGGAGATATTGAGAAGCCAAATATCTGGGTGTACTGCTGGACAGAAAACTAACCTTCGGTCCACGCACAAAAGCCTCATGTACAAAGGCATCAAAATTATTGCACAGCTTTTCCCTCTTATCAATAGGAATAGCAAGCTGGATAGCAAAATAAAACTGCTCCTTTATCAGTTGATGATTCGACCCATTATTACTTATGCGTCCCCAGCCTGGAGTCACACCTCAAGTACAAATATCCTCAAACTACATAGAGTGCAAAACAAATGTCTCCGCATGATCTTAAACGCACCATGGTATGTCAGAAATGTCCAACTCCAGCGGGATATAAATATCACCTACATCTACTCTTTCCTGCGGTTTTTGGCAGTAAAGTTCTTCTCAGCATCCTCTTCACATCCAAATGAACTAGTACAACTAGCAGCAAATTCTGGTGAATCGGATTCCTCCAAATATAGGAGACCTAAGGCCATCCTAATTCCTAACGAAGATCTTTAACTCGCACCCACTCGGGCAGAGCACTTAGCTCATAAACATTTCCCTACACAGCAACCTTATCAGATAGCAGGGATTATAAAAGCATTATGCTTCACCCTTATAGACAGCAACGTCTTACTTTGCTGAACTGGTTACTCCCACCATCTACTTTCCTTCCAAATCATTTGAACAACAGATATCGATAACTAACGCCTAGTTACAGTTCACTGCCTCTTCTTTCATTCCACCTACTTTCTGTTCTTTGGAACAACCCCCCCCCCACACACACACACTCTGCCTTCTCCGAAGAATACAACTTTCTGCAGCTTAAAAAGAAAGTGAACAGAAACTTTTTGTCTTCTTACCTTGTCTAAATACTGCATTAGTGTGCTATAGGTCTTGCATCCTTTCGTTTGCATGTTAGATATATACGAATAAATAAATTAAAAAAGGCAATTTTCTCCTTCTCTCTATTTGTTTTTAATAACAAATGTTCTACCTTCGCATGCATTTTACCCCAAACAAAATGTGTAACACGAGTCCTCAATGGAGCTGTTTTAAACTAAGTTACGTTTATAGAGATTTTGGAATACTTTTCTTTAAGACCTTCTAAGCAGTTCTATAGTAGCTTATAACTCACTGACTAGTGAAGTATGATTTGCACATAACTGTGCATTGTTCATAGCTCTTAAGTACATTTTCAGGTAACGCTGACAACGGTCTGGGGGGAAATGTCATTATAATGAAAGTCAGTCACATCCGATTCTATAACTGGAAAGGTAAAAATTTTCCAGAATCAACGAACAAATATTAATTATATTTGTTTCATATTACCATTTTCACCGAAATAATTATAATTAGAATTAAAACAGCATATTTATCTTACTGACAATTTTACCAGTACGAACAATTTATAAAAGAAAGAGATTTATGGAAGGAAATCTAATTAACTGCGGAATTCTTGCTTTCAACCTATTAAAATGAACATTGAAATAAATAGTACTTCTGCGTAGAGAAGAAAAAAATTGAAAAAATAAATACTCACGAAATATCTTACGCTTATACTATTCTAGCTTTCTTTCCCTTATTTTGACACTTACTGAGCATAAAAAATGGTTTCAAAAAAGAAATCATATTAAGAAAGAACGGGAAATCCATCTTCATTATGTAGAATTATTATCGAACATTAATTTGGTAGTGCAGGATGAGCAAACTAAAAGAATAAAATTGAAACATACTTTTATACTTAAAATTCTTACACCGGTGGAAATAAAAGTCTTAGAACGGACTGCTTGTTATATGTAGTAGTAAATGATTATATTTTGACGTCGTTCATCTCCCATCCTTCTAAAATGGTTTCAGCTATATCAATTTTGTATCCTTTTCAGAAGTATTCAGTTTCATTATCTTCTATTAAAAATTCATTTCCCCCAAATGTTTCGTGATTTACAAATATATATATATATATATATATATATATATATTTTTTTTTTTTTTCTGTTAGAATCATAGATCATACCAACTTAATAGATCGGAATAATATATTTTCATTATCTACACAGAGAGAGAGATTTATTATCTCTGAATAGTCCAACTGTACTACTTCTTCTTGGTGTAAGGATATAACTATAAACACTGAGCGCGGAGAAACAAATCACGACAGATGACACAAACCGATAAACTTGAAAAATTCAACCGATCTACAATATGATAGAGTTGCTGCAGTTCATCGTTTTGTAGTCCCCATAAACAAATAGCAGCCACCGTTAAAAACTGTTCTACACATCAACCACGTGAATAATGAGGCTTTTACCAAGTAAAATAAATATATACAGTACTACACGGTTGTCTATAATTCCATGATGTGACTTCTTTCATAAAAGATAAAAGCGTCTGTTGCAAAATCAAGACGTTGTAACTTTTTTACATTTATCTCTTAATTTATTTTCGGATCATTTTTTTTTTTTTTTGTTGTTGTTGTTTTGATTTTGCTAATGGGCGAAGCAAGATGCTTTTCATATTCCCCTTATCTGTAGAAGAAAATGTATGGATGGGGTGTTATTCAACTATAAGCTGTGGTCATGGCGGAATAAAGGCAATAGCCAAGCCTCAGTTAAAACTTCATGGGCTACAGCATTGCCATCCATTACCATCCCTGGATGCCCATTTTAGTCGCCTCGTACGACATGCATGAGCTACATTGGTGCTGATACGTAAAGCCTTGTATAAAAATTAGAACGATTCCTAGACCACTCAATAATGGCCGAAAGATCGTCCAACTCAGCGTTGGCAACACTCAGTGACAGACTCCCCCCCAACACCGAGCAGAACCGCTCATATTCCAGGGAGAAACATCCACCGACAAAGCCCCTCACAGGTCACGCCGGAGAACAAACTCCCCAGAGACTCAAAAGGCTCTCTCAGGTAAAGCCTCCCCCCCCCCCCCCGAAATCCAAGGTCCCCTCACCGGGAGCAAAATTCCGGAAGAAACCTGAGAGAGCGAAACTCTCCGTCCATTGAATCGCCTATTACGACACGCATGGATTTGCGGTGGAGCTATTCTTATCCAGGCCACCACACGGGGGACGGCCAATATAAGTCCTTAAAAGGACTGGCTTAAAAGGGCGAAGCAAGAATGCTTTTCATCTTTCCCGTTATCTGTAGAGGACAGTGTAGGGATTAAGTGTTATTGGGCTACATAAGGCTCTGATCATGGCAGGAGGGTAACAGCAATAGCCGAGCCTCAGTTAGAGCTTCATTGGCTACAGCATTGCCATTCATTATCCACCCTGGGTACCTATTTTAGTCGCCTCGTACATGAGCTACATTGGGACTGATACGTAAGTAAAGCCCTGTATAAAAATTAGGACGATTCCTAGACGATTTAATAGTGGCCAAAAGATCGTCCAACTTAGCGTTGTTTCCACTCAGTGACGGGCTCTCCCACCACCGAGCAGAACTGCTCATATTCCAGGGACAAGCTTCCACTGACAAAGCCCCTCAAAGGCCAGGGACTCAATATGCACTCCCAGGCAAACCTCCCAAAATCTAAGCCCCCACCCCTCACCGGGAGCGAAATTCCGGAAGAAACCTGAGAGAGTAAAACTCTCGAAACTCATATATATATATATATATATATATATATATATATAAAGCTCTGATCATGGCAGGAGGATAACAGCAACAACCGAGCTTCAGTTAGAACTTCATTGGGTACACCATATATTACCCTCCCTGGGTACCCATTTTAGTCGCCTCGTACAACATGCATGAGCTACGTTGGCGATAATTCAGTAAAGCCAACTAAAAAAGTTAGTTAGGGCGATCCCTAAACCACTCCATAGTGGCCGAAAGACCGTCCAACTCGTTGGGTCCAATCAGTGAGGGACTCCGCCACCACCGAGCAGAACCGCTCATGTTCCAGGGAAAGGCATCCACCGAAAAAGCCCCTTATCGGGCCGTGCCGGAGAACATCATCCCTGAAGACTCAACATGCACTCCCAGGCAAACCTCCCGAAATCTAAAATCTCCTCACCGGGAGCGAAATTCCGGAAGAAACCTGAGAGACCAAAACTCTGTCCATTTCGTTGCCTCTTACGACATGCTTGGATTTGCATTGGGACTATTCTTATCCCGGCCACCACACTGGACGGGCCGGCAAATATCCTTAAATATATAAAGCTCTGATCATGGCAGGAGGGTAACAGCAATAGCCTTATATCTAAGTAAAGTCGTCTCTAAAAATTCGGACGATCCCTAGACCACTCCATAGTGGCCAAAAGACCGTCCAACTCAGCGTTGGCTCCCCCACCACCGAGCAGAACCGCTCATATTACAGAAAAAAGCATCCACCGACTCATCCCCTCAGCGGTCCATGCCAGAGACCACCCTCCCCGGAGACTCAAAATGCTCTCTCAGGGCAAATCCCCCGAAATCAAGCCCCCTCCCCTCAGCGGGAGCAAAACTTCGGAAGAAACCTAAGAGAGCGAAACTCATAATAGCAATAACCGTGCCTCAGTTAGAACTTCATTGTCTACAGCATTGCCATCCATTACTCTCACCCGGCCAATATCTAAAGTTCTAAAAGGAACTGGGGGATGGACTGAGTCCTTGATTCTTTTTCCCGTCATCAGAATGAAGAAAATCTGTGTGGATGGAGTGTTATTGAGCTAAAAGCTCTAGTCATGGCTTGGAAACCGCAATAGCCGAGCCTCAGTTAGAACTTCATTGGCAATATGTAAGTAAAGCCAATCTCTAAAAATTCGGACGATCCCTAGGTCACTCAATCGCATCTCTGCGTTGGCTCCACTCAGTGATGGCCTTCCACCCACACACCACCACCGAGCAGAACCGCTTAAATTCCGAAGAAAATCATTCACCGACAAAGCCCCTCAGCGGGCCGTGTCGGAGAACACTTTCGCCGGAGACTCAAATTGCTCCCTTAAGGCAAAAACCCTAAGAGAGCGAACTCAAAAAACTCTCGAATCTCATCGCCCAAGGGGATAACAGCAACAGCCGAACCTCAGTTAAACTTCATTGGTTCAGCATTGCCATCCATTACCCTCCAAGGGCATTAATGAATCAATCACCGCCTCTCACGGTCGATAGACCACACTTCAATATTCAATCTGGTATTAATCCCTTATAGTCCTTATAAGGACTGGCTTAAAGGGGCGAAGCAAGAATGCTTTTCATATTCCCCGTTATCTGTAGAGGACTGTGTAGGGATAAGGTGTTATTGAGCAATTAAAGCTCTGATCATGGCAGGAAGGTAACAGCAATAGCCGAGCCTCAGTTAGAACTTCATTGGCTACAGCATGACATATTTAAAGGTAAAGCCGTCTCTAAAAATTCGGACGATCCCTTGGCCACTCAATCGTGGGCGAAGGACCGTCCATCTCAGCGTTGGCTCCACTCAGTGTTGGCCTTCCACCCACACACCACCACCGAGCAGAACCGCTCAAATTCCGAGGAAAATAATTCACCGACAAAGCCCCTTAGCGGGCCGTGCCGGAGAACACTCTCCCTGGACACTCAAATTGCTCCCTTAAGGCAAAAACCCTAAGAGAGCGAACTCTAAAACTCTCGAATCTCATCGCCCAAGAGGGGTAACAGCAACAGCCGAACCTCAGTTAAACTTCATTGGTACAGTATTGCCATATTTAAAGGTAAAGCCGTCTCTAAAAATTCGGACGATCCCTAGGCCACTCATTCGTGGGCGAAAGACCGTCCATCTCAGCGTTGGCTCCACTCAGTGTTGGCCTTCCACCCACACACCACCACCGAGCAGAACCGCTCAAATTCCGAGGAAAATAATTCACCGACAAAGCCCCTTAGCGGGCCGTGCCGGAGAACACTCTCCCTGGACACTCAAATTGCTCCCTTAAGGCAAAAACCCTAAGAGAGCGAACTCTAAAACTCTCGAATCTCATCGCCCAAGAGGGGTAACAGCAACAGCCGAACCTCAGTTAAACTTCATTGGTACAGTATTGCCATATTTAAAGGTAAAGCCGTCTCTAAAAATTCGGACGATCCCTAGGCCACTCATTCGTGGGCGAAAGACCGTCCATCTCAGCGTTGGCTCCACTCAGTGTTGGCCTTCCACCCACACACCACCACCGAGCAGAACCGCTCAAATTCCGAGGAAAATAATTCACCGACAAAGCCCCTTAGCGGGCCGTGCCGGAGAACACTCTCCCTGGACACTCAAATTGCTCCCTTAAGGCAAAAACCCTAAGAGAGCGAACTCTAAAACTCCCGAATCTCATCGCCCAAGAGGGGTAACAGCAACAGCCGAACCTCAGTTAAACTTCATTGGTACAGTATTGCCATATTTAAAGGTAAAGCCGTCTCTAAAAATTCGGACGATCCCTAGGCCACTCATTCGTGGGCGAAAGACCGTCCATCTCAGCGTTGGCTTCACTCAGTGATGGCCTTCCACCCACACGTCACCACCACCGAGCAGAACCGCTGAAATTCCGATTAAAATAATTCACCGACAAAGCCCCTCAGCGGGCCGTGCCGGAGAACACCTTCCCCGGAGACTCAAATTGCTCCCTTAAGGCAAAAACCTTAAGAGAGCGAACTCAAAACTCTCGAATCTCATCGCCCCTTGGGGATAACAGCAACAGCCGAACCTCAGTTAAACTTCATTGGTACAGCATTGCCATCCATTACCGTCCAAGGGTATTGGATTGGGTATTAATCCTTAGTCCTTATAAGGACTGGCTTAAAGGGACGAAGCAAGAATGCTTTTCATCTTCCCCGTTATCTGTAGAGGACAGTGTATGGATAAGATGTTATTGAGCATTTAAAGCTCTGATCATGGCAGGAGGGTAACAGCAACAGCCGAACCTCAGTTAAACTTCATTGGTACAGCATTGCCATCCATTACCCTCCAAGGGTATTGGATTGAATGTATCAATCCGGGTATTAATCCATACAAACATATAGGTATTTCTATTCTTACTGTATTTATAACTATATGGTGTATTAATTTCAATTAGGATTTCTATTTTTATTAATAATAATTTTTAGGATAACCCATAAGTTTCGAAGGAGTTTAAATATTTAATAACTTTTTTAAAATAATTTTTTATTCTTTTTTATAATAATGGAATACAAAACCTTTAGTTGTTTTTATTGGTTTATGAGTTATTCACATTTTAAACTCTTTCGTGATTTTATTCTTTGTTTAACACGATACTTACTTTTTGATAGTTTTAATGTTGGTTTGGAATATGTTAATTTTTTTATGCAAATAATTACCTTTCATAATTATTATTTTTTTTTAGAAATATCTTACAGCTCCCGAATATCTGAAAAACAAGATATGTGACTGTTCGGCCTCGGAAACGTTGCATCCCTGGTATAAGTCATTATATTTTTCTTATATTCCTCAAATATTGTAATTTTAAACTAGTATGGTTGATTTATTTGAACTAATTTGTTATTCGTAAAGACTTGTAACTTTAAAAGATATTTACGAAGTATTTAAGAACTTTGTCTTACATTTATCTTTTATTCAGACTAATATTTGAAAAACAACTGAAAAGTAAAGAAACAACGCGTGGAAACTGCTCTTATTGATGTCATTACAGACACAGACGAGCTATCGAGTGCTCTAATTCTCTAAATCACGTATTCAGACCAGCTCTTTGGGATGGGGGGGGGGAATGGCTCCCGTCAGATTAATAGACCTCCTCATAAAAGAGAGCCATAACCCCCAATCTAAAAATTGTAATAAAACAAGTAAATGCTATCATTTCACAAGAAAATTCCTTATGTCAACAGAAATTCTGATATATTTCAGAATAGATTTCTTCTTCCTTCTAAGATAACATTTGAGATTCCGAGAAAAACAGAATATCATAAATATAAAATTTTGTACATTTACATTTATTGGTTTGGTTTATATAGAGTTCGCATATCCTATTCTGTTTATTGTTTAGTAATATGCTTTCGTTTATTTTCTGGTGTGAAATTTTATTGTTATAACTGTTATCAGCTTATCACTTCAAAGGGATGTAAATGCGTTTATTTTAAGGAGAGAGTTTCGACAAGCTGACTCTGGACGACTGTTTAAAATTAGAATGAAATGCGAGTTTAGTCAAGCTGTTTGGTTGGCGATTACGCCAGTACAACTATGAGGAAAGTCTTTGACCACACTGAGTATTCGTTCCAACATATTCAGGTAATCAAATACCATATTACAATGCTCACTTCTGTCTAAAAATAAACATCGCTACACCTGAGTCACATGAGGGAGGGGGGGGATAAAACAAGGCTGTTCACCATCTAGCTTGATTTACACACTTTTATCGAGCATTTTCTGTGCAAACTAAACACTTTGATAAGTGATGCTTGTGTTTTAATCTACCAAGTAATGACTTCACAGCCCGTGCTAATGACATCCCTATTGTAGTCATAAAGAAAGACGGCTTCTCACACATGTTATGTGTATATGAACTGCTGTACTAGGCGGCTTTAGAAGCCAAACTAAATTCACACACAACTACTAGAGTACGGTGTGGCAACTGGAAAGGCAGACGTGACTCACCTATGCCACTGGCCCCATGAGGGAAAAATATATCAGGAACTCTTCCTTGGAAACACACATTCCAGTGCCAACAGAAACTGGAACACAGCAATGCAGCACTTCAAATGAATACTAGGAAAAAGGACAGGAGTACAAGTCATCACATCCATTTGAGGGAAAGTAATAATAATAATGATTATAGCTTCTAGTGAAAAAACATCCAAAAAAAAAACAATCAGAAACCTATCGATCTATAGGTCGGCGCTTCCTATCGGTTGACTACAAGTACACAACCTTTCATACCCTTTTCTTCCTAACCAGTTGTCACGAAAACCACATAAACAGACCACAAAACACACCTTCTCTTCTTTAACCAGAGATCTCTCTCCTCTTCTATTATTCTAAGAATATTAGCAGAGCAAGTGTCGCAAGTGTCTGACCACCTTTTACAGAGCGCCGTTCAGAGGTGGAAAAGTTCCTCACTTCTTGTAGTACCCAAGAAGTTCTACTCTCTGCAACAGTGACAAGAAGCCCTCCATCAAGGAGGGGGCAGCTCTTCTTTCTTGCATAACGTTGGTGCAGTGTGAGAATCGTAGGAGATATCCTCAAATCTCACATGGTGCTTCTCCCAATCCCTAGCAATACTGGAAAAGGGAACCAAGCTGAAGAGATAAATATCAGAGAATCTACGCTTCAGGTGGCTATGCCAGAAACTATGTCTGAAGAAGGACTTCTATAACTTCATCAGATAACCCTTTATCTTCTCAGCAAACGTTTATTCGTTAATTAGGAACTATCTACCGGAGTAGAGCCACTAAACCCGACACTGGCATTTTTAAAAATCTTTTATGTTGTTCCCACCTACGAAAGGACCAAAGCTACCTAACCGGCTAACCAGGCAGGAGAATGAAGATTATAACGGAATATAATAGAGAATGTGGCAAAAGGGCCTCCGTTGATAGTCATTTTATATGTTCGTCTCAGAAAACTGCAACTAACCCTAACCTGCAGTCGCCTACATTCTGAAGCGAATACCTCAACCTTGTACACGCACAATCAAGAGATCTTCAATCTGCAACTGTCTCTTCATCACTGTGAAAGCAGCGATATACAAATTTTATCTGCAATGCTCAGGAACAGATGACATAATTATCTTCACTGAGAGAGAGCGAGACAGCTGACCACCTGCTTAATAATTCCCCTTCATTTAGACGTGGGTTCGAATCTCATCTGGAAATACCTTTATAAGGGCTTTTCAACTAAATTAGCAGGTCCCATACGAAGGCGATTATTATTATTATTAATTATTATTTAAATTTTCCTTACCGAGATATAAGTTCACCCAAGGATGGCCACGGCACCAATAACCCTTTAAAAAAAGCATTCTTCCATGAGAGTGGAAGAGTGTGGATAACTCCACAGAACTAGCTTACATTGCTCCACATTCCAGGTTCTGTTTGTCTTTGAATACATTGATGTTAGTAAATGCTTGTAGGCCACAGAATTGGCCTATTTTGATGGATACGACTAAGTAATAAATAAATTTTGTGGCCTTTATTGGGGCACAAAAATTTATCTATTGCATAGTCCTATCTGTTTTCATGCCATGACTATATATAATTGCATTTGGTAGGATAATATGTAAGATTCTTAAACTATATCTCATTTCTCATCTTATCTTTTGTCTGCCTGTTATACCAAGCGGTCTATTGAAGTTAAGCAACTTTGCTTTTGAGCCTCTTTTACATTGGATGAAAGGGTTCAGTTGATTGGAATGGTGACCCAGAGAACTGTGACTACGAGGCCAGTGTGGAAGTGTGTGGATAACTTGTTTTCTGGCCAACTTAACTAAAGCCAGGATAAATGTTCTTCGTATCCTAGACGGATTTGAACCCAAGGCTTTCCAATTAAAGGACGTCGGTTGTTAAAATAAAATGATAAAGATACTTCAAAATGGGTAAAAAAAAATTTTTTTAAATATAGTGCGTTTTATTTGGTTTTGTCTCTTTTAAAAATAAATAAATAAATATAAATAAAAATATTGTACTTTGTACAATCTGTATATGTTTACCTTTTCATCTGAGCGTGACATTTAAAAGAAAAAAAGAAAGAAAGAATTAAGACATTTCAAATGCACTTAAGGGCGATATAAAAAGCTTGGATGAGTAGAGATGGTTCTAGAAATGACATGTATGTCGAGACATCTCCTTGGAAGATAAGGGATCCGAAACAAGACACTTGAAAATTGATCATAAGTTTTAGAGAGAGAGAGGGGGGGGAGAGAAAGAGAGGAAGAGAGAGAGATCCTGAAAAATGCATTCGAGTCTAGTGACACTGACAAGCATTTCGGGTTGAGTGACATTTATATGCGGGACATATTAGGATTCTGGGAGAATGTTTCTGGCATTTATACTGCATCACCAAACTGTCTACTGCATACATCAACCAGTAGCATGTACACCTAAACCTTGCAGGCTTAACCCCGTTATAATGGTCGCACATCCGGCTCAATATGGATTTTGATACATTGTTCTAGTTGTCAGCGAATTTTACTGAGCAACTGCTCAGCCGTATTGCTAGCAAGACGATGAATGTTATTTTTAATACTGCTATAGCAGCAGAAGGACGTTTTCTGCTAAAAATGACGCCCAGGCGAACAGCTTTCAATGAGATTGTTTTGAACGTGCTTGTTATTCTTCTATAGGATATAGAAGATTATGCCAATTATCCTAATTAGCGATTTAATTATTTTGCTAATTAAGTATACTGAACAAACAGTTGATGTATTCATTAGAATTTCGTTCTAGTCAACAAAGTAATCTGTTTGCTACCCATTTGTTTATAATTAACGTCACAAAATCAATTGTTTCTGTTTGAGTCCGATTGGTTGGTTTGATAGTCGGTTCCCATATTGTCTGTAGAAGATTTTATCGTAAGAAAGTTCATTTCGAATTATCAAAGTGGTACAAAGGAATGAATACTAGGAAAGTCGTTTATTTTCAAGTGGATTATCCCTATTTAGAGAAGGCAGAAAAGCCTTGAGGGAATTACGTTTTATGCATTCTTATATAGCATTGGTGTTCAACTTTTTTTTTTACTACGCGAGCTACTTTTCTATAAAAAGTTATTCGCCGATCTACTCTCTTATATAAGTTGTAAGTTATTCGACGATCTATTCTCTTAGATAGATCACGTTCCCCCAACCTGATATCTGATTACGCACAAATAAACAATAAAAAATACACAACTAAAAACTTTATTTGTATATTTAAAATTTTATTTATCACTTTTAATTATTTTAATACAACAAAAATATATATTGGAATAAAATATTTATTTCTCTATTTTGGAAAACCAAAGTTAGAAAAAACAACAGATTGATTACAAATTTACAAGTTACAGGAAACGCTGATTGATTAAAAAAAAAATTAATGTGAAATTTTGCATTGTTTGGACCTCGCAATAGTTTCATAGTCAAGTTGATATGAAGAAGTGGCCAATCGCAGACAATCATTTGTAATTTGATGATCATTTGTAATTTGGTTTCTTAATTGATTTTTTATGACGGTCATATTTGAAAAAGAGGATTCTGACAAGAATGTCGATCCGAAACACAACAGAATTTTTCGCGCAATATCAGTTAATATTGGGAATTTTTCATGTGCATACTTCCAAATGACTTCATTGTTTATTGATTTTAAATGTAAACCATTCTGAATGTTTATTATCTCAAGTTCTACTTCAGCTTGGTTTATATCAAACAGCCCACTAATTTTATTTGAAATTTCTGTAACGTTCAAGTTTTCTTGAAATGGATTATTAATAAAAGATACAATCATTTCAGTTTTATTAAAATCTTTAAATCTTGAATTTATTTCTTCCTCGACTAATTCTATTTCACGAATAAATTCTTTTAAATCATAGCGAAGCATTTCTTGATTTTGTTCAAAAAAGTTTAATAAATATGGGAGATGTCTAAACTCGCGGTCATTTATATTTTTTTTAAGAAAAGTAAATATTGTTGGAAAGTTTTTATTGAACTTAACATGTCAATTAAATTTTTATCTCTACCTTGTAACTCTAAATTTAAATTGCTTAATTTCGTACATAAATTTACTAAAAATGATAAGTGTAACAACCATCTTTTATCATCACTCAATTGTGGATAAATATCTCCTTTTTTATCAAGAAAAATGTTTATATCGTTAATTAATACAAGAAATCTTTCTAAAAATTGACTTCTGCTGAGCCAGCGAACATTATTGTACAACAGAAGTTCCCTATCATCATCATCTGCCTGTAATTTAAATAACCGCCGTTGCAGGGCTTTTCCTCGAACAGAATTTACAATTTTAAATGTAATATCCGAAACATCTTTTGTGTTTAATCTTTTACTACACAGTACTTGTTGGTGAATAATACAGTGGTGCGTTAAAAAATCTGGATATTTGTCATCGTTTTTACATAAATAAATGAAGCCTGAATTATTGCAGGAGCACAATCAGTAGTAATACACAAGTTTAAAAAGCGGAAGATTGTGTGGTTTCACAAATTCATCAAATGTCAAAAAAAAATGCCTTCACCCCTAGTCCTTCCCAGTAATGGTATAATTTTCAAAAGGTCTTCTTTACTTGAATAATCTTGAAATACCATGCGAATAAATACCATTAACTGAGCAGTGAAGTCGTTTGATTCATCAAATTGTAATGAAAACGCAACACACTGGTGAATGTCTGACATTAACCTGGCCTGGAAACGTTTCTCCGGCAATTGGAACTCTTCCTTTCCATAATTTGAAACCTTGTTTGCGGCCTAGAAGTAGTCTCTCTCTCTCTCTAGCGACGTCTCGAACCGAGAAGCTCCTTTCTGTAAGCGGCTTCTCTCTCAAGCAACGAGGATCCGGGCAGTCTCTCTGACGGTGACTTTGGATCCGGGACCCCTTCTGCTTGCTTCAGTCCCTTTTTATTAGGCCTCCTCTGAGACCTCGCATGAAGTTTGGCAACCCCCAAAGAATCGGTATCAGTCTTTCATCTTAAGTTTCAAGTTCGGCACGCCTTTTGTACTCCTCCGCTTTCTTTTGATTGTAAGTTGCCGGCCATCCGAAAGTTGTTTGAACTCTTTCTGACTGACTTCGGAGATGTTTACCTTTAGAGCCTGCAAGCCTTTCTCATACATACAAATTTCAATAACAATCTTTTTAATGCCGCCATGTACAGCTTCGGCGACAAAAACATTGCCTTTTTTTAACACTCTAACATATTCTTATTAAAGCAGTATATACAGTTAGCTTCAAAAGAGTTATTTACAAAAACATCTAATACAAATTATATCGAGACAAACAAAGTTTATTTTTTTACAATATTCACATGGGACTTAACCTAAGTAAAAAATCGATGTAATGCGCTTTGGAATATTTAATATTTAAGCTACAATCGAGTTTTTACACTTTGCTTATAATCGTATTCACTCCAAATTAATTCATTTACCCGGACTTATAAGAAAATTATTGAATTGACAATTTTAACGAAAAATAAATAAACAATCGCAATACACTTAAAGCGAATTAAAAATAATAAAAAATAATGATAAATGAAATATTATGTTTACAGTTTTAATTAAATTTGGAAGTAAGGAAGAATACACAAGAGATCGACCAAAAATCGCTCCGCGATCGACGGGTTGAACACGCCTATTATAGAGCAATGTTGAATGCCTTTATTTTTGCGAAATGGTCAAAACAAACAATTTATTGCCTTTTTATTGTTTTCGTAATTGGAAAAGTAACAGGTGGTATCCCATTTTACTTTCAAAAAATATTTTATTATTATTATCACTTGACGCTTCCAAGGGCTCATCGAGGAAAGCATCTACTCTGCAACTCTCCGTCTTCACCACTCAATCTACCAACTACAGTGAACCGCATCATTTACACGAAGGCCATCTACTGCCCACCACCATTTTCACAGACAATCACAAACATCCATGCCCACGGTGGGATTCGAACCCGCAGCCTTTTGGCTGAAGGGTGATATGCTAACCACTCCCCAACCAGGCCGGTAATATTTTAACCACTTTTTATTCGTTAAAGAGTATAGAGAAAATTATGTTAGCATTTTATCTTCGAGATGAAAAAATGGCAACCTTTTGCTGCCATATTGTGAACCTAAACCATAATTGTTATTATTTTCTAGATTGCTGTGAGAGCTCTGACGATTTTTTTGACAATGTGAGATAAAAATCGATCCTGGAAAAAATAACATCCTTCCTTGTCTGCTTCAAAGATAATTAACCGGAAACAGATTGAATTGAGCCTATAACAGTCTTTCTTCCTGCTGTCTAGCCTGATGATAATACCGGAATCGTGCCTATAGGGCTACATAGACACGATTCCGGTATTATCATCATCATGCTAGACAGGTTTCTAAACAAGTTTCTAGATTATTGTGAGTATATATATATATATATACACTGTAGTGTTGGGTTCTTAAGGCCGGTTTGCCTGCTTTGCGGGATGAAAAACCTCAGGAAAAACCGGGGAAAATCCCTACTGTCTATGCTCTAGACCGGCTAACTTGGCTATGGCTGAGGAAGCTTCTCAAAAAGTCGCAGTTGTATTTTTTCCTCCAAATACGACATCATTGCTACAACCCATCGACATGGCGTCATTGCAACTTTCAAAGCCTATTTTCTTAAAAAGACATTCTCAAAGGCAGTAGAAACAACAAAGGGGGGAAACGCGATTACGCTCCAAGAATTTCGAAAAAATTTTAACATTAAGCACCCAATTGAAAACATTCATGACTCGTGGGAGCAAGTGTCTTCTAGCTACGTGAGAGGTGTTTGGAAAAACCTTTTGACAGAATGCGCTAATGACTTAGGTGGTTTTCAAAATCCTGTATTATTAATGTAGTAAACGATCATAGACGAATTGTAAATTTTGCCATTGATTACTATATTTCAGGGGTGTTCAACCCGTCGATCGCGATCGACCGGTCGATCGCGAAGCGATTGATGGTCGATTTCTTGTTTATTCCTCCTTACTTACAAATTTAATTAAAACTGAAAACATAATATATTTTATTTATCATTATTTTGTATTATTTTTAATTCGCTTTAAGTGTATTGCTATTGTTTATTTATTTTTCGTTAAAATTGTCAAATCAGTAATTTTCTTATAAGTCCGGGTAAATTAATTAATTTGGATCAGTGGAAGTCAAACAACGAGTCGAGTGAATACGATTATAAGCAAAGTGTAAAAACTCGATTGAAGCTTAAATATTAAATATCCCAAAGCGCATTACATCGATTTTTTACTTAGGTTAAGTCCCATGTGAATATTGTAAAAAAATAAACTTTGTTTGTCTCGATATAGTTTGTATAAGATGTTTTTGTAAATAACTCTTTTGAAGCTAACTGTATATACTGCTTTAATAAGAATATGTTAGTGTTAAAAACAAAGGCAATGTTTTTGTCGCCGAAGCTGTACATGGCGGCATAAAAAAGATTGTTATTGAAACTTTTATGTATGAGAAAGCTTGCAGGCTCTAAGTGTAAACATCTCCGAAGTCAGTCAGAAAGAGTTCAAACAACTTTCCGATGACCGGCAACTTACAATCAAAAGAAAGTGGAGGAGAACAAAAGGCGTGCCGAACTTGAAACTTAAGATGAAAGGCTCATACCGATTCTTTGGGTTTTGCCAAACTTCATGCGAGGTCTCAGAGGAGGCCTAATAAAAAGGGACTGAAGCAAGCAGAAGGGGTCCCGGTTCCAGAATTGCTGTCAGAGAGGAGCCCGCCCGGTCCAGAATTGCCGTCAGAGAGACTGACCGGATCCTCGTTGCTTTAGAGAGGAGTTTCCCGCTTCCAGAAAGGAGCTTCTCGATTCGAGACGTCGCTAGAGAGAGACTACTTCTAGGCCGCAGGCAGTTTCTCAAATTGTGGAAAGGAAGAGTTCCAGTTGCCAGAGAAACGTTTACAGGCCAGGTTAATGTCAGACATTCACCAGTGTGTTGCGTTTTCATTACAATTTGATGAATCAAACGACTTCACTGATATTGCTCAGTTAATGGTATTTATTCGCATGGTATTTCAAGATTATTCAAGTAAAGAAGACGTTTTGAAAATTATACCATTATTGGGAAGGACTAGCGATGAAGACATTTTTTCAGATTTGATCAATTTATGAAACAACAAAAACTTCCGCTTTTTAAACTTGTGTTTATTACACAAGTCAAACTGAAGTCAATTTTTAGAAAGATTTCTTGTATTAATTAAGGATATAAAAATTTTCTTGATGAAAAAGGAGATATTTATCCACAAATTAAGTGATAAAAGATGGTTGTTACACTTATCATTTATAGTAGATTTCTGTACGAAATTAAGCAATTTAAATTTAGAGTTACAAGGTAGAGATAAAAATTCAATTGACATGTTAAGTTCAATAAAAACTTTCCAACAATACTTACTTTTATTAAAGAAAAATATAAATAACCGCGAATTTAGACATCGCCCATATTTATTAAACTTTTTTGAACAAAATCAAGAAATGCTTCGCTATGATTTAAAAGAATTTATTCGTGAAATAGAATTAGTTGAGGAAGAAATAAATTCACGATTTAAAGATTTTAATAAAACTGAAATGATTGTATCTTTTATCAATAATCCATTTCAAGAAAACTTGAACGTTACAGAAATTTCAAATAAAATTAGTGGGCTGTTTGATATAAACCAAGCTGAAGTAGAACTTGAGATAATAAACATTCAGAATGGTTTACATTTAAAATCAATAAACAATGAAGTCATTTGGAAGTATGCACATGAAAAATTCCCAATATTAACTGATATTGCGCGAAAAATTCTGTCGTGTTTCCGATCGACATTCTTGTCAGAATCCTCTTTTTCAAATATGACCGTCATAAAAAATCAATTAAGAAACCAAATTACAAATGATCGTTTGGATGATTGTCTGCGAGTGTCCACTTCTTCATATGAACTTGACGATGAAACTATTGCGAGCTCCAAACAATGCAAAATTTCACATTACCTTTTTTTTTTTTTTTAATCAACCAGCATTTCCTGTAACTTGTGAGTTTGTAATTAATCTGTTGTTTTTTCTAACTTTGGTTTTCCAAAATACAGAAATAAATATTTTATTCCAATATAGTTGTTTCTTTTTTGTTGCATTAAAATATTTGTTGTATAAAAATAATTATAAGTGATAAATAAATTTTTAAATACACTTTTTATATTTGAAAATTGACGGTCATATTTGAAAAAGAGGATTCTTGTCAGAATCCTCTTTTTCAAATATGACCGTCATAAAAAATCAATTAAGAAACCAAATTACAAATGATCGTTTGGATGATTGTCTGCGAGTGTCCACTTCTTCATATGAACTTGACGATGAAACTATTGCGAGCTCCAAACAATGCAAAATTTCACATTACCTTTTTTTTTTTTTTTAATCAACCAGCATTTCCTGTAACTTGTGAGTTTGTAATTAATCTGTTGTTTTTTCTAACTTTGGTTTTCCAAAATACAGAAATAAATATTTTATTCCAATATAGTTGTTTCTTTTTTGTTGCATTAAAATATTTGTTGTATAAAAATAATTATAAGTGATAAATAAATTTTTAAATACACAAATAAGGTTTTTAGTTGTGTATTTTTTAGTTTTTTATTTGTGCGTAATCAGATATCAGGTATCGTGATCTATCTAAGAGAGTAGATCGCCGAATAACTTTTTATAGAAAAGTAGCTCGCGTAGTTAAAAAGGTTGAACACCACTGCTATATATTTTATTAACGCGATAACATCCAGGGATTAATTAATCGCTTTAATCAAGGGATGCCTGTGTGTGTGTGTGTGTGTGTGTGTGTGTGTGTGTGTGTGTGTGTGTGTGTGTGTGTGTGTGTGTGTGTGTAGAGGGAGAGAGAGAGACAGGGGTATATATATATATATATATATATATATTTATTTATTTATTTATTTATTTATTTAACTTGATAAAATATACTTTGAAAAATAGCCAACAAAAAGGCTCTTTGCATATTATTAGAATATATATTACAGAGGGAAAAAAGCTTTTCCTTTTGGATATACAACAGGAAAGAGGTAATAGATGCATGAGTGATAGAGAGGATTTGTCTTTTTACTAAGTAAACATTACAGTTCAGTATCACTGTTAGTTATCTTTCAGATGAAGTGTATTGTCGTCGTCAATCCAGAAAAGGGTACCAGTTGGATTCCACTCCCCTATGAATTTCGCGACAGTTCTTGTTTCTTTTTAGTAATCAAGTTCCAGTGAAAGCCTGCTTTGCAGTTTCCGACGGAGGATATCCACGAGCATTTGTGTCGATTCGGTGATAGTTGGATGCTGGTTGTTTCTTGTGTACTTAAGGTAGGAGCTGTAGATGACGGCCTTAGTGCAGATGAAAAGGAAATTGCATATTCTGTGTCTGTTCTCTTCTGTGTGGACTCAATTCCAGTAGTTTTCTTGGCTGTGTGGGCAGTTACAGGTGCTAGTTTTTTTAAATTCAGTTTTTTTTCTCCAAAATTCTCAAGCTTGAAGAGATGTTTTGTGTTGTTATAAATTTCAAGAAAAATTTGAGAATTCAGTTTTCATAATTGCGCAAAGTTTTGCGAACTGCTACAGCAGGCGATCGCAATGATACCGTTGATTTTCTGTTGCATAATGTTCAGATTCCATCACCAAAAAAAAAAAAAATAAATAAATAAAAATAATAATAATAAAATAATAATTGGACTGGAGAGTTCCAATTCGTTTCCTTTGTTCTAATTCGTTTTTTGACGAATTAGAACAATTAATTTTAATCTTTACGCATCTCTCTATTAATGTGTTTTCGGTTCTGTAATCTCTCTCTCTTTCTCTCTGTCTCTCTCCGTTTTAATGTCATTAATTATTCTCTTTTTTTTATTCAATTGATCTTTAAAATTTATCTTCCTCCATTTTATCTTCATGTTGTCATTGCTTTACATTAATTTCATACCCGTTATCCAACGTACTTATACTTTCTGTTTTTCTTTCAGTCATTTTATATCGTTTCCTTTATTTTCCCTTATTTCCTTTAACTTTCTTTCCTTTCATTGGCTTCTGTTCCTCACTGTAGTGTTTTACAAGATCGAACAATAACAGGTCGGGAGGGTAAGGATACGAAAAGGTGTCATAAGGCAGTCGGAAACGAACGTGACGTCATCCAAGTGTAGGTGACGTTGTGGGCACATTTCTTGCAAGAAATGCCATCCCTCTATCCCGCCTAGAAAAGTCAGTACAATCTCTGTCTTTCTCGGATCACTTAACTTCTCAACGACGTTTCGGTTCTCTCCCTCCCCCCCCTCCTTCCCTCCGCCCCCATCGCTCGCCGTAGCCACCGCCAACCACCCTTCGAGCTCTCATAACTCCAGCGCTTCCGTTACGGATGAATTCGTGCCAGAACGACGAAATTCACATTAAAGTTCCGAACTGAATGGCTTTTGGCTGAGTGGAAATCACCACTTTGTAGTCTGTTTGAGCAGTTGTGTCCACCCCCCCTCTTCCTTCCTTCCCCCCCGCTCGTTGTCTGTGCACGAAGTTCGTCGTATACCAAAATAGCCCCACGGAGCATTGTCCTAGCCGCGGCATCTCATCGCAGTTGATTTTGCTCCCGAAGCTACGGAGTTGTTTGTGTGTGCAAAGTAAGTCAAAACTCTTAAAGTAGAAAGAAAAAGGCTTCGTAGAAAACTTAAAACTCTCGGAGGCTCATCATAAAAGTCTTATACTCCTCTTTAGGAAGTCGTAAGGGATTTCTTTGTATTGAAACACGAAGTTTATGCCCCACTTCTCTGTTTATGGCTATGAAAATACTGTCATGCATTTAGGACGAGGCTATGAAGTTTATGCCAATTGAATGGCTGCGAAGTCCGTCTTAAAATACGAAAGAAAGTCGGTAAACGGATTTTTTCTTTTTCTCTTCAATATTAAGAGAAGGCAAATCGATGTGAACGAAATCATTACTGACGCCATCTCCGAGCCAGGTGGCGAATTGTGAACTTAGACCAATCACGTGTACTCTTTTTATATTAATAAAAAAAGGTAAACCGCTCCGGAGAAAACAAGGGAGGTCAATGCATTCACGAGTCAAGTGCGAAATGCCGTAAATGTTGGTTGTTCAGTTAAGGAAGAAAATAAAGTTATATAATAAGAAAATATAAGGAGATATGAACTGTCAGCGAGTAGAGAAAGGAGTCGTTCCCCCCCCCCCCATAGCGACAACACAGATTAATGCTCGACACACGGAAACATGTTCATCTTCGAAATACTTCCCCTCAGCATTCACACGGGTTACGGAGAGAGAAACTCAAAACAATTTTGACGATTAAACCACTTTTGTTGCTGTCTTGAACTGTTAGAGATTACTTTCGTTCCCTTTTGGCTATAGCATAATAAAAGTAATCGACCCTTCAAGGAAGCCTTTATTTTTAGGAAGAAGTAAAAGTCGCATGGGAAATGGTCTATTATACGACAAGGATAATTTACCAAATTACAACACATTTCCATACTCTCTGGGTCTTGCTGCATGATTAGGACTTTATTTGTATAAAACGTATGCAAAAGGTGCATTTGCCCCAAATCGTGCCTAAACAGTGTTGTATTTCCATTAGAAGTGAGCGTTCCTCTTGCTACAGCACCGTTATAAACATGAAAATGCATCATATGTTTTGTTACAGAATATGTTTTATTTTTATTACATGGACGGAGCTAGAGTGTTATCGGCGCCATGCTCCATTTTTTTATTTTATTTTTTTATTATAGTTTGATAATTGAGAGGGAAACTGCCGTATTTTACTGTTTCATTGATAACATTTCTGTTTAATTTCCAGTTATGCATGCGAGATAGCGAACTATTATGCTAAAATACATAATAGTTCGCTGCCTGACCTATAGATGACGCTAGTATAGTTTCCTCGCTAATAAAAAGAAAAGCCTACCCATAGATAGCGCTAGAGTAGGTTTATTCTTTTTTATGAAAGAGAGAGAGAATGAATGACGACTTTCGCGTGGCCAATGGATGCACTTTGATTTTTTTTTTTTCCCACAGCCACTTTCCTTTGTTAATATACAGAGAAAAAACATAAAATATTATGTAATAGTTACGTATTGTTTTAAGTATTGATAAATATAGTTCATTTAGTCTCCCTCCGCAAAAGGAGGAAGACTAAATGTTAAGTAAGTTTAACATTAACAGAAACAAACAAACAAAACTTTCTCTGATATATTTTCGCATTTCTTTGCTTTAATCTTTGATTCCGAAAGGCTTTAAAAGAAAAAAAAAAAGTGCAATTGCGGGAAATGATTCAATAGAGTTTTCCTAAGACAATTGAGTGTACACTAAACGAATTCGCATGCCATTATCGTCCTGCCCTTACACAAACCTCTTGCGACTCTTTCCTAATGCGATCTCTATTCATATTCGCGAGTCTGAGATTTGCGTCTGTTAACAGGCTCTGCTCTGATCCCGGGGGATTGTGTCTCTTTTGAAAGGCGGTGATAAACAGACCATTAATGTTTGTTCTAATCCGTCTTTATCGTCTTGTCGTACTAATCGACAATGTCTGTACATCCTCAACTGTCTCGGGAGATTGATTTCCACCTGTTTGTTACATGTAGTTAGATTTTCACTAATTCCAGGATCCTCGCTCCTTCACTACGATGCAACCACAAATGGTTTAATCTTTCATCAGTAGAATAGATTTTCGTGTGTGTGTGTTCCGTCATTTCCCTGCACAGTTTGAGTCTAATAAATGTTTGGTCTGAGATAAAGGACTAAAATGAAAACAATGCCTTACATGTTACTATTTAGATACAATATTCCGAGAAACATATCGACCATCTGTTTATTTTCTACAGTTTTCGATATAACGTTTGCTATTCCATTAACTATCGTACTTCCCTATACACTGCTGTTTACTGTCGATTTCATCGCAAGCGCGCGCTCGCGCGCGCTCGAGACATCCAACTGCTGAAATCAACATTAAGTGCACGCGCGCGCTCAATCGGTGCAACACAGTTCGGCGCAACAATGCTACTAATGTCCAATGCCTCGAGCGAAGTTACATGGGAAAATCAACAATCACTGCACGCGAAAATGTTAAAAGCAGACAAAAGTCAAAGCCTCGCGCAATCGTATTACAAATACTGGTTGAAAACACTAAATTTCGGTAGGTTTAAAACCAATGATTGGTTTTACTTTTTCTTTATGTAGTAGATCGATTTTTACAAATGTGATGCATGACATTTATTTAATTTCTATGAACTTGGAGCACTAGATTTTATTAATATTATTCTTATCAGATGTATTTTATGGAGTCGCAACAGATTATTAAAAATTAGGACTTATTTACTGCGAAGTATGTAATAAAGAATTCTCTCATATATTTATTTATTTATTTATTTATTTATTTATTTATTTATTTTCCAGTTTTGCAAAACCAGATACGCGTATTTCTCCCTCTGGGATAGTGGCAGTTCATTTATGTAGATTTTTGTTTAACACTTTAGGTAGTACTTAATAGAATATACGGTTGGTTACCAAAATCATACTTTTCTGAAAGGCTTTGAAGCTAAAAGAGTATTTAGAAACTTTATTTTAGTTGTTCAATATTGAGGTGGAGGATTAAATGCGTTTTTTTTTTTTTTTTTTTTTTTTTTTAAGGCATGAAAATGAAGGCAATTTCCTTTTATTAGTTAGGTTAAACCTGCCATCAACATAAGCTTTGGAGATAATTGTATAATTAATGACCTTGCTTAATACTGTCTTCAGATAGCCACATCGTCTGCGCAATGGTTGTTTTAATGATGAAAAATAATAGCTTCAGGAGAAAATTTTCGCGAATAAAAAAAAAAAAAAAATTATCGACTCTCTAGTAGTTTTTAAAGTTTTAGGAAAACATATTCGGAAAGAATTAGCCTCCAAATTTAAAACTCACTGATTTGGTTGGGTTAATCTAGATAATCGCAAAACTAATTTGATATAGACGAAGGGTATTTAAAAAAGCATTAAAAAAATCGGACGTGGGCAGAAACAGCAATGCAAAAGAAAGGAAAGAAAGATAAATTGCTTTATGAGATAAGCGAAAGATCATTAGAAACTTTATTATGACGGGATTTTAAATGCGAAAACTGCCGTAATAAAAGTTCTTTTCATCAAGATGGCAACACATTGTAATACACCACATCGTCATCTACGACGCGTGTAATAAATATTAGCGACTGACCCTATATGAGGTATTCGCAATAGGAGGAATGGTAATGAATCGACCGTGAGATGCGGTGATTAATTAATACCCTTGGAGGGTAATAGATGGCAATGCTGTAGCCAAATGAAGTTCTAACTGAGGATCGGCTATTGCTGTTACCCTCCTGCCATGATCAGAGCTTTAATAGCTCAATAACAACTTATCCCTACACGGTGCTCTACAGATAACGGGGTAGATGAAACCATTCTTGCTTTACCCCTTTAAGCCAGTCCTTATAAGGATATGAGGTATTCGAACGTGCTTTATATAGATGAAATGTAACTATTTTCACTTCCTCCAAATGATATTCATTTGATGTCACTGACTGGAAGGTGACGATATGCTGCAATTCTCCAAGCAAGATCCCTCCTGTTAGGGTATCCTTGAAACTTCAGTAGGTTATGAAACAAGGTGTTATTTTCAGTACCCCACTGTGGAAGTTATAAAAGAGGTTAAAGATTTCCTTATACCAAGTTTTGCAGTTCTGCTGTTATTATTGAAAAGAATGTCAAAGCCAGAATATTGTAGCGGTCTTAGAGTTAAGAACGTTGTTCTTATTCAGGAACAATCTCAACTGTTGGACCTTCATAAATGTTTACTCCAAATAGCAGGAGATGAAACTCCAGATAGTACTGGAGAAGATCTACAACATTCTATGGATTTTTGAAGTTGTATTGCTTAAATAGCAGAATTTTAAGACTGGAAACCCTCCATGCTTCTTTGATGGTCGAAGAAATTCATTTTTAACTTCTTGGTATCGGCTGAACCAAAAAAAAAAAAAAAAGCAGGTTTATTATATAATTGTTTTTCTTTAAGTTCCGTAATATTTATTATGTCCGTGCGGTTAGCCTAACGGCTGTGCGCTTCGCAACCATATGCCTGGGGAAGAAGTGTCCCAGGTTCGATTCCCGTCGGAGACGTGAGGAGCTGAAGGATTTTTCTTAGCCAGAGCCAAGTTAGCCGGTCTTGGGCGTGGGCAGTAGGGTTTTTCCACCAGTTTATCTGCTGTTTTTCATCCCACAAACAGGCAAACCGGACTAGTGAACATACAGTATGCAGTCATAGGATACAGTACGTCAAGGAATAACAGTTCCTTCAACTATAAAGGAATATATGCTAATACCATATATTCCTTTATAGTTGAAGGAACTGTTATTCTTCGCACAGCACATGCATTGTTGATTTCCTGCAAGAAAGGTTCAAGAACAAATGTAAAGAACAATGGACTAAGAGGGCAACCTTGCTCGACTCCCTTTCAAATTTTGACTAGGTATGACAGGAATCCATTAATTAGGAGGCAGGTAGTTGAATTGGCATTGGTTCCTTTGATAATTTTTTACCTACACCAATTTGCTGGAGGATGTGAACAGCAAGGGATGCCAGACATTATCAAATGCTTGAATAATGTCTACCGATAGCACTACCCATTGGTTGTTTTTTTATATTAACTAGGCGGAGTAGATTGCTATAGCAAAAACGGATTCAATTCTACTGCTCCGACTGGAACTCCATACATCTGTGTGCTTTTAATTATGCATCTCATTCCCACTTTGAGCTTGTTATTGATAATTTGGAAAAAATATCATGTAGGCAGCATTAGATAGAGAAACAGGTCTCCAGCTGCTGATTAAGGTGTGATCCTTATTAGGTTTTGCAAGAAGACGGTATGGCTTTTTACAAAATCACTTGGTATGTGTCCTGACGAGAGAAAAGAATTAAATAGTATAACTAGAATAGGAAGAATAAAATCCCAGGTCTCGCAGTAAAGTTCTATTCCTAGACCATCAGGTCCTGGGGATTTTCTTGTCTGGCATTCTTTATAAGCTGTGGTAACTTCAGATGCTGTGATTGATCCGTAAAGAAATAGTCTTGAACAGTAAATAGTCCCAACTAGAAAGTTCATATCCATTGATATGAACTTTCAAGAATGGTCCTTATCCTTATAAGGACTGGCTTAAAGGGGCGAAGCAAGAATGCTTTTCATCTTCCCCGTTATCTGTAGAGGACAGTGTATAGATAGAGGACAGTGTAGGGATAAGGTGTTATTGAGCAATTAAAGCTCTGATCATGACAGGAGAGTAACAGCAATAGTCGAGCCTCAGTTAGAACTTCATTGGCTACAGCATTGCAATCCATTACCCTCCAAAGGTATTGGATTGAATGAATTGAATTTCAAGAATGGAGCCTTAATGCAGAATTCATATATGTATCATATGCAATAAATAAAAAGGTGTATCTACTTATCATTAAATATTAAGCTTATTATAAAGATATTCTACTTATTATTTGAATAATCTCTAACTTTGATTCATATTATATATGAAATATATAACTACAGGTAATAACTAAGTATTTATGTTTATATATTTTATCTTTATTATCACGGATAAATTATACTTTATCTTTATATCTACTGAAAATGCTTCATTTGATAATGTCAGCAAAACGGAAGTGAAGTCATGCAAATTTAACGAGGTTTTTTTTCCTTTTCGCTTTTGCTTGGTTTATCAATGAATTTTATTTTATTAAATGCCAAAATAATAATGCAAGTTATATTTTAACTTTTTTTTAACTATAAATAAATATTTAAATAATTTATAAAATTATATAAAAAACAGCGCATGTACCGTTAAACGTTCTAAAATAATCAATTTTTTTTTTTTTTTTTTTTTCAAAATGGACAGCAAAGAGACTTTTTATGCGATTTCACTTCCGCTAAATCGGTGATTGAATATTTCGCATTATAATAACGAAAATAATGGGAAATGCAGACTTTGTTTTGCTGCATAGCAAAGAGCTGTTCTGCTTTCTCTGAATTTTCTACTATGCTACAGATTACAGTTATATTAAGACAGAAAACCCTCAAAAGTCCCAACTAGACGTGAATTATGTGCCTAAGTTATATAATTCTCTATATTTTTTTATTGTAATATCAAACTGAGATTAAATACTGAAAGAAATAATGAGCTCTACTCCAAGCGTATTTCAAAAGAAACCTAATAAATTATAACATTTTAAACTTTCATGGTAGGATCTGAATTCGCGGCGTGTGAGATCAAATCCTAAAAAAACCGGAGACTCCCTTACCCCTTAACGGCCTAGTCCTGCAGTTATTTATTTATTTTTATTTTTTTTGGGGGGGGGGATTTTTAAAATCGCTTTCCTTTTGTTCCAAAGGATTGCATGAACTTTCTCATATTCTTGTCGATTTTGTGTATGTGTGTGTGTGCAGTGGGGGGGGGGGGGTATGAGAGAAAATTTTTATGTGAGTATTTTAGGATTTGCTTTTAAAAATTATAATATTTTGTTTCTTCAATAATTATAGTTAAACAATACAAAAGATCAAATACAGGTTGGAGTGTCGTTACAGACCTGAGACAATGAAATGCATCGCCAGTTGAACTTAAGTGGTGCTAAAACAGTAATCACCATGGGGGTCACTTTAATTATCCGAACATTGACTGAGTAGCAATGAAATCTCACGAGAAGAATGAAGACAAATTTATTGAGCTGTTGCGAGACAACTTCCTTAAGCAGCATGCGAAAGAAGAAACGCAAGGTCAAAGTGTTTTAAATCTGATTATAGTATCGGAGGGAGTCTCATTTAAAGAGGTGGCTGTTGCACTTCCGGTTGGGGACAACGACCATGCTCTACTAACCCAGGAAATGGTTAAGTATTTGGATTTCTAAATGGGTATTCCATTTAGAAAAAGGTTAGTTGAACTTCAAAGCGGGAATTATGACCAACCCAGGAGAATAATAAGTCCCATAGCATCGGTTTCTAGATGAGCAATATATTGGCAGTGTATGAAAAGAATTTTTATTAGAGAATTAAAAAAAAAAACTCTTAAGTGGTGGTATATATTTCTATGAATGTATAGGGTATGAGGGAAATGAATGTGCAATCTTATTAAGTAAGAGATATCCAAGAAAAAGACAATGAGGACGGAATACCGTGCGTATAAGTATGACGTCACTTATGAAAATTGTAAGGTAAGGAGCAAGAAGAGTTACAAATAGTGTACAGCTGAGACTGAACATGAAAAGAAATGGCTTTGCAAGTCCAAAGACAACCCAAAATAATTCTATTTCCATAATTTTAAAAATTCTTTTAAAATGTAAAGTTTTTTTAACAATGATTTAAAAATTTAAATACACTATTTATAATTATATTCCTATTTTTTTTAATAATCACAAAATTATGTTAAATTTGTGGTATCAAAAAGTTGAAACTATAAGGTATTTTCGGAATCAAAATATGATTCCTTTTTAAGAGTATGATTACAAAGAAGAAAACTAGGTGGCTATTGCTATAAAAATGAATTCTTCGCGTACAGCACCATGGAACAATAGAACATGACGTTGAAGAACTTCGTTGCAATATTGTTTACGAGTCATAGTCCCTTTTTCCAGTACCGCATAATGGACGCACAGAGCTATAAGTGCTGAGACAGATCAAGTGTCTTCTACAGTTGGAGGAAAGGCTAAACGACTCTCATCTGTAAAGAGTACATTAGCCCATTGGTGTCTGGTCTAATTTTTATGGTTACTACACCACTGAAAATTGCTCTTCGATGAGCTGTGAATACAATGTCTCATAATACAAAGGCTCATAGTCTGTGGACGCAGACTATGAGCCTTTGGGCGTTATAGACTTCTCCCAAATGTCTTGTCATAGTTTGTCAAGACAAACTGACAAGCTCTCGCGTACCTGTGCTTGAATGGACTTGCAAGCTGACCTGCCGTGATGGCTGGATTACGTTTTGCTATTATAACCAATAATATGTCTTCATGCTCCGTGGTAGAGCGAGGGTGACCTCTTAACAACACATTCCATTGGTTTTAAACGCTGCCAAGAGCTTGAATACAACGCTATGGATTCCAAGCTCTTTGGCAATATCAGTAATTCTGCGGCTTTCTTCAAGTTTTCCAATAATTCTTCCTCACGTGAAATCATCTAGATGATGTCTTTGAGACATTACAAGACATTTTGTAAATTTATTCCTTCATGAAAAGAGCTTTCTTCGAACACAATCCACTTAACGCAGCCTTTTGCCTTTTATCCTTTTGAGTGCTACCACGTGACTTTCTTTGGGTGTTTCGAAAATTTTGAATGTGTATTCGCTTTCTACTCGAAATCACCAGTTATAAACTTTTTTCTTAAACATTTTTTCTTTCTTTCTTTATTTTTTCTTAAAACTTTTTCTTCCATTCGACATAATGGAAGAAAAAATTAAATAATTGAGAAATCATTGGAATTTTATCCGTTTGAGTACAATTTTTAGTAAAGACGGTAAATTAAATACGGAAATTGACAACAGAATCTACAAAGCTGGTATGGTAGGAAGTCAGTTGAATAAATTCATATGGAATAAGAGAGAAATTAGTCGGAACACTAAATTAGCTGTATACAAGATAGTGTTCAAACCAGTTTTAACTCATGGATCTGAGAGCTGGGTCAGAAGTAAAACACTTGACCAAAGACTAGAGACTGCAGATATGAGAGTCTTGAGAAAGATTAGAGGCGTGGACAGATGGCATCAATGGCAATATCATATTAATAACGAGGATATTAGAAAAGAACTTGACATTGTCGGCATCCAGGAATGCGTCAGCAGAGCTAATCTCAGGTGGTATGGTCACTTAAACAGAATGGGAAAGAAAGGGTTAATAAAATAGGCGTTTGGCGACAGGGAAAAGTGACCCAGAGGATGATCAACATCCTGGCGGGATTACGGAGTTAGAAATGTCTTTAGGAGATCTAAGTGATATAAATGACATTATTTGAGACCTGAAAATGGAGTAATTTAGAAGGTCTTTGGCAATATCAGAATTATAGGAAGTTATGAATAATGTAAACATAATTATGTCGTGCCAACACAGCATCCCAAAGAAGACTTCTCCTCAGTACTGTGTGACGGATATAAAATAATTTCTTCCCTTCTTTTAAACGTTGCCTGTTTACCTTTTCTACCTAATAAATGCAATTAATATCATTATTGTTATTTATTTTTCATACGTGTATATACACATTATGATAAGTAATAAACCTAACGGGTATATTAATACCAATGAGCTCATGAATAATTTTTCAACTAGTAATAATTAGCCAAATTACTTTAAATGCGGTACACTAAAACATTTAGAATATAATTAAAATAAATTAAATTTTTCTTTCCTTTAAATCAAATTTAATCCACTGATAAATAATAATCTTGTTTTCACTATGAAGAAACACCTTAGGAAGGATAAGAATTTCACATCATTTGATATATACGGTATATGTTACCGGCAAAGTGTAAAAAAGAAGGCATTCTATAGAATGCGTGACGTTTTTAGGCAAAGTATGAAATGTCTGTTTTATTTTAATATTTTACATACTTTCCCTAGGCATTGTATACCATACCTAGGCATTATATAGAATGACAAATACTATTTCGGCAAAGTATGAAAAAGGCTTTTATTGAAAAGATGCATGTGAAAATGTAAGAAGTACAAAATGTAAGACACCGGATTGCTCTATAGAAAGAGAAAAAGACCCATGCTGAACTACTTGTTGCCACATGGTAGACTGGAATGACATTTTGAATTGCACTTAACTGCCTTTTTCATACAAAAGCACTTCAAATTTCAGCACTTGGTCTTGCAAGTACACCTCACGAACCCTTGGCCGCTACCCGTGGACTGAGCGAAAGCGGCTGACCGGAGAGCTATTTCGTGGTCAGGAACGTCTCCAACTCTCAGTAAGTGCTTGGGACATAAAGTGAATTGTGATCTGGCATAGAGTTAGTTTAAAATTCCTTCAGCAGTTCCAAGTCGGTAAAAATTATCGTCTGTCATACTCATTACAACCGCTAGCAGATTGCATGGGTCACCCCCGTCCCTTGTCGACGTCTGGGATAGGAACTCGCGCAGTGGCCCCAAAAGGTGCACGAGGAAATTTATTGTTGGAATCCATTTTCATTTTTTCGGCCTGTATTTCCAGATTCAATTTAGATCGAATTTTTCCTTCCACAGCATTCTCAATATTGAAGCAAAGAGTACACAAAACATTAACATCATCACCTTCTATTTTCTCACTTCCATCGTCTTTACTCTCATGTCCACAGGCGACATGAGCGTTTCGGGTTAGGTTAGGTTAGGAAGTGCTCTGGCTGTCTGTTTGAGGCGAGCGGTGAAAGTCACGTCACTTGCCTTGCGGCATTAAAAGTCACTGCCGGAAGTATTTTATACTTTGCCGATTTGCCTTTTGGCATTCTATAGAATGTCTAGGAAATGTGTGAAAATCTAAACGTTTCATACTTTGACGTCCCAAGTATGAAATTATTAGTGACGTCCCACTGTAGAATGCCAGTTTTTACACTTTGCCGGTAACATATATATTAAATCGTTAATTTTAATGAATAAAACATTTAGAAAGAAACTGAATTCACAAGAAAAAACACACGCGACTGAAACGAGTGTTTGGAGATGGTCGGAAGAAAACTTTGCCCATTCGAAGTATATGTGGAATGGTGTCACGTTCTTGTATACTAATGTTCAAAGCTCTTAAGATCTCGCTCTCTGTGTCATTTACATCATTAATTACAGAAATTACCAGCATATAATGGGAGACATCGAAGTGCATAATGATAATTATTATATTGTTATCAGAAGTGAATGCACAAGGGAAAAAGAAGAAGAAAGAAGAAAAAGAAGAAGGAAAAATAAAAAGAAGAAAGAAAAATAAGAAGGAAGAAGAAGAAAAAGAAGGAAAAAGAAAAAGACGAAAGAAAAAGAAGAAAAAAGAAGGAGAAAGAAGGAAAAGGAAAAAGAAGGAAGAAAGAAGAAGAAGAAGAAGAAAGATGAAAAAGAAGGAAGAAGAAAGAAAAAGAAGGAAGAAAGAAGAAAAAGAAGAAAGAAGAAAGAAAAAGAAGGAAGAAAGAAGAAGAAGAAGAAAGATGAAAAAGAAGAAAGAAGAAGAAGAAGAAAGATGGAAAAGAAGGAAGAAGAAAGAAAAAGAAGGAAGAAAGAAGAAAAAGAAGAAAGAAGAAAGAAAAAGAAGGAAGAAAGAAGAAGAAGAAGAAAGATGAAAAAGAAGAAAGAAGAAGAAGAAGAAAGATGGAAAAGAAGGAAGAAGAAAGAAAAAGAAGGAAGAAAGAAGAAGAAGAAAGAAGAAGAAGAAGAAGAAGAAGAAGAAAGATGAAAAAGAAGGAAGAAGAAAGAAGAAGAAAGAAGAAAAAGAAGGAAGAAGAAAGAAGAGGAAGGAAGAAGAAGAAGAAGAAGAAAGAAGAAAGAAAAAGAAGGAAGAAAGAAGAAGAAGAAAGAAGAAGAAGAAGAAGAAGAAGAAAGATGAAAAAGAAGGAAGAAAGAAGAAAAGAAGAAAGAAGAAAGAAAAAGAAGGAAGAAAGAAGAAGAAGAAGAAAGATGAAAAAGAAGAAAGAAGAAGAAGAAGAAAGATGGAAAAGAAGGAAGAAGAAAGAAAAAGAAGGAAGAAAGAAGAAGAAGAAAGAAGAAGAAGAAGAAGAAGAAGAAAGATGAAAAAGAAGGAAGAAGAAAGAAGAAGAAAGAAGAAGAAAGAAGGAAGAAGAAAGAAGAGGAAGGAAGAAGAAGAAGAAGAAAGATGAAAAGAAGGAAGAAGAAGAAGAAGAAAGATGAAAAGAAGGAAGAAGAAGAAGAAGAAAGAAGGAAGAAAGAAGAAGAAGAAGAAGAAAGAAGAAAAAGAAGGAAGAAAGAAGAAGATGAAAAGAAGGAAGAAGAAAGAAGAAGAAGAAAGATGAAAAGAAGGAAGAAAGAAGAAGAAGAAGAAAGAAGAAGAAGAAGAAAGATGAAAAAGAAGGAAGAAGAAAGAAGAAGAAGAAGAAGAAAGATGAAAAGAAGGAAGAGAAGTGAAGGGATAAGAAGAAGGAGAAGGAATTGCTAATCGGGAAGATTAGACTGTGAGGTGATACATTGGATTTCTCATGCGAGAAGGAATTCTCGACCTTGTCTTTCTTAATAAGCATGAAGTCTGTACAGTCGCATCTGTTGTCATAATATGTTAGATGATCAAGGAAAAACAGTGTTATTAATGGAAATTTTTAGGGATGATCCTGACACCGAGAATGAAAGAGCAAACAATAAAATGGGTAGAACAGTTGGTGCACCTTTGTGAAGCAACCTACCAGAGCGAATACAGCCTTGGATTTCATAATAACATTGGAGGAATTAATGACTGATCGTATTAATTACTTGAACCTCTCTGTAATAATGGAATTAAAGTCGGAGGAAATAAGAATTAGAACCTCTCAGGAGTTCAGTTTCAAAACGTATATTTGAGAGCATAATAAGAGGTTTAAGAAGATTTAACAGGAGAATACTATTTAATTACATTAATGGTACATCAATGCATAATGACGCGCTGAGTGATATATTGAGCATAAAGTAATTTCCAAGTTTATTAGGTAAAAAAAAGGATGTGATAACAGAAACGATTATACGTGACTTGGACTTATCCAATACTGATAGAGAAATGAAACTGCTGATATCTTAAATCACTTGGCGATTGATAAATTCGGATAGGAATGGGATCTCTCTCTCTCTCTCTCTCTCTTGGTAGTAAACAGATGTCTGATAGAGTTAATCAAATCATCTTTGATCATTTCTAATGAACGCTGAGAGTGGGAATTGCACCCTCTGACTGGAAATTGGTAATAGCTATTTCGATTTACAAGGATAGTTTGTGTTATAGTCAGTGTTACATTGGAATAATTAATTAGGAATCGTATACAGAATATCATTAACAGAGATTGCTTGTTAGATAGACCACATCATGGTTTAATTGTGGGGAAGATCGATTACGACAGACCTTTACTTTTTAGGAAGAGTTCATCACTAGGAGAGATGATCTCAGTAATAATGGCTACGATCCGATTTATTTAATGAAGTTCTTAATATTATTTAATATTATGCACTGTCGATTATCTGAAATTAGAACCACAGCAAAATGATCTCAGGGAGCTATGGCCGGGACTGCCCATGTAGATTTTTAATGGTTTCTGAGAGAATCGAAAATATGGTGAATTTATTTCGTATTTTACTTATCATAATCTCACCTCTTTATCATAATCTGTTTTCCACTCGTCCAAGAAGAAAGAGGGGAAACCTGGAATACAAAAGCAAAGAGAATATTTAATTGTTAGTACGTTAGTTCAGGGCATATACAAGATAGATGGACAACAGAAATTTTACTTGGATGAACAATGCACTAGTAAAAACCATAGTAAAATGATGGCTAATTAATAGAACGAAAATATACGAAATTCCTACTTGCTATACGTTAAGCGATGTTCCAAATCCTAACTATTCGTTTTATATGAACTGTGTCTTTTTTTATCGATTTTCCCTGAATCCACAAAGTTTAAAACCTAAAACCATACATGACTGCGCCATTGGTTGATCATCGAACTCTGGAACTGGCTAGAAAAAGAAACTTATATCAAACGCTGAATTCAAGAGAGAAGCGATAGTTTCCACCGGCGTGTTTGATGCCTACTGTTCCAATATGCTCCAAGTTCCCTAATTTTTTGATGTTAGCTAATTTTTATCTCGAATTACACGAGCTTCTTGTATCTGTCTGTCTGGTTTATATAGCCCGAAACGCATATGTGCGGACACTATCTCCGACAAAGCAGTGAATGCCATGGATGATGGAATACTTAATAAACTGTCCACTCAGCTTAGTGGATAATCGATAGCTCATGGATGACCATAAATTCTGTTGCTAAGATATATAAAAGCCAGCGGCGTACTATTTCCAGGGAATGGAACGGATGGGCATTTAAATTCTTCCTTATCTGTTTGCCTCTATACTGAAAGATCAACTCAAGAAAATCGAAGCGTGCAGAGATTTATCACTAATATTTATATATTTATCAAAAATATTAGTTTTTATAAGAAAAACATCTTTACTTGAAGAAAAGCGTATACAAGAAGCTGAGGAGAGTGCATACAGGATTTTTTTTCTTCTTTCGTTCTATTTGCATTAACTTTCAAAGGTTAAATTACGTGATATTGGGCAATAGGTCACTTTCGTGATAATTGGCCTGCCTATTATAAATAACCTGTCCGAAATTTTGCGAATTGGGAGGGGACGTCTGAAAATATGAAATATAATCTTGTGTAATTTATGGAGTCCTCGAGGATATTTTCTTCTCTCTCCTTTAAAACATATTTTGGATTCGGTGGACGGAGCAGTCGCGTGGTGTGTTATGAAACATGTCAGATGTGTGAGAACGCTTCAGACTCTATTGAAGTCCCATTTGGGCGAGAAAAATATCTTAAGATTATTCAAGGCAACGTTCCTAACCTAAAATTTGGAGAAGGAGAGGGGAGGGGGAGCTTTGGATAAAGGTCGGGAGAAGACTTTCATAGCCCGCTTTAAAATAAAAGCGACACTCATCCATCCTGTTTAGGGATTGGCTGTACAGAGCCAGGCCGTCACCTGGAGCTGCCATTGAGGCCTTTATTACGTGAAATGTGGCAGGCAGGATAACAGAATCTGAGAAATTGCTCCCTCGGTAGGCAGTGTCAAACACTCACTCTGCGTCAGTCTCTACTTAATGAACAACTTCTCCTTCCGCTGCTTCGATCAAGGGAAGGGGGAGAGGGTGTATGTGTGTGTGCGAGACGATGTTCTCGCTGCCGACGATAGTGGGTTTTCCTTTCGTTGTGCCTCAAGAGGGTGAACAGCCGACGGCAGGAGAAAGTGCGAGCAATAAACCAGAAATTCGAGAGAATGTGTGGAATTTTGCCGGATCACGTGACCCTTTCCATTGGATTCGCTGCGCCGGAAGCTTCTCTTGCTCCGTTTGTCTCATTTGTTAATTGGAATATTCATTTCGGACAGCGAAACGACGTCTGAGAATGGTTTGTGGCAACGGCAGCGATGTGAATTTTAGTTTGGCTCCCGACAACTACGCTGTTATTGTCCGGTCGAGACAGCGAACATTGTTTACGTAAGCTTATAACAAGACCATAATTGAGGATTTCACAAGAAATGCGGTTTCCCCCCCCCCTAAAGGCTGATATTGCAGATTTTCTTGTCCGTAAAAATAAGAAACTTCTTCGGTAAAGTAATGACAAAGACTGAACGTAGGACTAACCTCGTTATCCTGTCAAAATCAGGTTGCGAAAGTTAATTAACTTAGTCACAATAGGCCACTTAGCCTTCTATACAGGAAAGGGGGGGGGATTGTGAATAATAATATCCTTATTAAAGATAACGTGCCCAGGAAGGAGTTAAGTTAGAGTTATCTCTACGAAACCATTAAGAATAAATGAGCACAAAATGAAAATATTTTTAAATTTATTATTTTAATGTAAATCCCAACCTGATATTAATACCTTCGATGGGATAAGAATTAGAACAAACATGAAACATTTTCAAGTCTCCAATAAGCAGGTTTCACACCGAATAACAACATTCTCAGTGAAATTTGAATTTAGGACTAAGGAGTTGGAGAACGAGGCTACTTGGCCAACTAGGCCCCGATTGCATGCTTTGAACTGTTATAATTTATTCCCAACAACGATAATTAAAATTTTAAGAATTTTGAAAGTATTTCTTTCTGATCATTCGTTGCATATAATGACAGATGGTTTTATTATATATTATTATTTCATATTGCATAGAGAGCCTAGTCACTTTCAATACTTCCAAAACACAGTTTTGTGTTCGTTATTGACAAAAAAAGACCTTAGTACGTCTTCCCTTAGCTTCGATATCATCAGCTTAGCAGTCAACATCATCTCTTTCTCTCTCTCTCTCTCTCTCTCTCTCTCTCCTTAGACTGACTCTTTATTCTAACCTTTTCTAACACCACTTTAATGATATTTTTAGACTCCAGAAAGCTGAAGATATCCTTTTACTCTAAAGAGATTACTATTCACTTGTTCAGATACTTACTCCATGTAAATCCCACATTCTAACCTTGGAACACACTGTTCTAGAAATTGGGGTTTTGCACCAAGTATAATTCTAAAAATTCTTGATGCTGTCCAATACACAGCCAATCGGTTTCTGCATTATCTCTTTTCTACAAATACACTGGTTTTCATAAATTAAGGAACGCGATGACTTCAGATCATATGAAAGTCAGGTGCATTATGTAAAAATGTGACGTTGAGTCTGGTTATCCTATGCAAATGAGTGGTGGTGGTGGTGTTAGCGGTGTATGCAAATGAGTCACGGCATAAAAGCAGACGTTTTGGAGTGGAATGGAGTGGTTTCAATTTCGTGTCTGGAGTGAGAACAAGACATTTCGTGATGGTAAAATTCTCTGCAAGATATCATTTAACCGATGAATTCAGATGGCCCGCCATCTTAAGAGTAGAAGCCAGCCAAAGTAAAGAGGATGTAGCCAGATAGTTGCAAATGAGTCGTTTCTTGGGTCACAGACTGTAGAACCAATTCCAAAAGTCACAAACAGCATCTTGGAAATACAGTGAAGGAAAGCCACTGGATACAACCGCAGTAGATGATCGTTATCTCCGATTATCTGCTCGCCAAAACAAGAGTGCTATCCCGAATCAGTTAACCATCTGACCTTGCTTCGGCTACAAGAACATTGGTACCTGCTTCAAATGTGCGCAGAAGACTTCAAGAGCTGGTATGTAGTCCGCGTGTCCCCATCCTCCCCACGCTATAAATGGGCCATGATCCACGTCAACTGTATCCAAAACTAATGAGGTATTACTGTTTACAGATGAGTCCCTATTTACTCTACAGAACGATACCAGGGACACACATTATCATCCCTCTGATATCCATGAAAGGGACACTTATGGTGGAGATAGCGTGATGATTTGCAGAATCATCTTGTTGGGTGGATTCCCTGACCTGTATGCCATTCCTAACAGAACCATGGATGCTGCAACTTCTAGAGACGAGGTTCTGGATCTCCCTGTTTTCGCCCGTATGCAGATCCGATAAGGGAGATATTTATCCTACAAGACGATGATATTTGTCCTCATCGAAGGAAGCTTGTGGAGCAATATCTTTCAAAAAGAGACTATTAAGTATGAATTGGCCAGTCAGGTCTTCTGACTTCAATCTTATTGAGCATATCTGGCATGTTCTAGGTGGCTGATCTCAAAACTCCGCCAAAAACCTTGTGATTTGAGGTCTACCTAGGGAGTAGCAACCCAAAGGATTTAGGAGAGCTTTGTAGGAGCAATGGTTTATTACTATATGAGCTCCTGGACACCATTATAGGTACGAAACATCGTTGCGAGCACTGTATAGCTGTGTGGAGCAACCACATTCCTTATTGAGGTACTTGATCTCATTCTCCCCCTTCCCATAGTCTTTATGTACCCATTTGTCACTAAATTAAACTATTTATTTACAATTTTTGTGAGTATTTATTCCACATTTCACACATCGCACCTCACTCACTAGATACCCTGAATGTATTAATCACTATATATTATATTATATTATATTAACAAAAACTCAAGTAGATATATATATTAAAAAATGAGTTATTAACATATTAAAGATGTGTAACGAATACTCTCAAGATATAGCATGACTAATAGAATTTTCATTATATTGAGTGGAATGTATTTTTATGAAAAGATTTTCGCATCTTCTGCTTTCGAGTGTTCGTTGTATTACCGATCCTCCAACACATGAACAGAACTTGAAAGAGTTGAAAAGGAAACGCAAGGTTTCAATTTTTGGAGTGCGCAAGAAAATCATTTTAAGTAGTAGGTAGTACATAAAGGTTTTCTCAACAGCATTAAGATTTCTTTTCCCTTTAATGTGCAAATTCACACATTTGCAAGTTGGGTTTAAAGCATATATTCGGTTCTAGTTTTTGATTCCACCAACATCTGATCACATGACTTAAGAGTGTGGATGCTTTTGATGTAAATTGAGTAGCGTAAGAAATGAATCAAATAGAAGAAACAAGTCTAGAAATTATCCAAGAGAATGTTTTGTTTTTTTTTAAGGTGCATTTTAAAATAAAAATTTTCCTATGGTGTATATTCGATTGGTTGTCAGTACAACTGAACACACATCTTTTTTTTTTTAATATAATTCACCTACGAAATGTCGTATACCTACACTTTATTATTTCTTTTGGTGGGCTAAAGTTATTTTTATTATTGATCTTTTTGAAAAATTAGAAAGTTATTAATAAATAAAACTTACTACTTTCTTAGCTTCTAGATATGCAAGCAAACCACGAACTTATAAAATAAAATACTTATTAAATTCAAAACATTACATTAACATTAACATTTCTGGCTATATGGGTGAAGCAAAATTGCTTTGCATATTCCTCTTTGTCTTGTAATGGAAGAACTTTGAATGGAGTGCTTGTGAGCTATATGCTCGCCCATTGAGGGCAGTGAAGTTAGTTGCGTTCAGCTGAACTTAAAATAGATTTTGGTCTTTTAAGTTTGTAGATTTCTTCTTCATTATATTCCGAGGCTTCCTTGATTAACGGGTTTGGATGGTTACTTGTCTTGGTAAAAAAACTTCTCAGCTAGATTTAGAAGGGAAGAGATATTAACTTCTCTATGGATCTGGGTATTTCTTATAAACCAAGGGGCATCCAAAATCACCCTCAGGCACTTATTCTGTAATTTCTGAAGTTTTAGAATGTTTGAATTCGCGGTGTGGCTCCAATGATGGGGATGCGTAAGTGATGACCGGTCGAATTACCATCTTAAATTGTTAATTTTATTTCTCTGTTGATCATAGAGTAGAGCTGTGCTAAGACTTTGGATGTCTTTGAGGTCAAAACATTCCTTATAGTCGTTATAAGGACTGGTTTAAAGGGGCGAAGCAAGAATGCTTTTCATCTTCCCCGTTATCTGTAGAGGACAGTGTAGAAAATGTGTTATTGAGCTATTAAAGCTCTGATCATGGCAGGAGGGTAAGAGCAATAGCCGAGCCTCAGTTAGAACTTCATTGGCTACAGCATTGCCATCCACTACCCTCCAAGGGTAATAATCACCGCATCTCACGGTCAATTAATCAGTTCTTGTAAGAACTGGGCGATGGACTGAGTCCTTGACTCTTTATCCCGTCATCTGAATGAAGTAAATCTGTGTGGATGGAGTGTTATTGAGCTGAAAAGCTCTAGTCATGGCTGGGTAACGGCAATAGGCGAGCCTCAGTTAAAACTTCATTGACTACAGCATTGCCATGTGTTACCTGGAAGTCCTAAAAATGACTCCCCCCCCTTTTTTTTTGGTCAATTAGTCATAGTCCTTATAAGGACTGGCTTAAAGGGGCGAAGCAAGAATGCTTTTCATATTCCCCGTTATCTGTAGCGGACAGTGTAGGGATAAGGTTATTGAGCTATTATTAAAGCTCTGATCATGGCAGGAGGGTAACAGCAATAGCCGAGCCTCAGTTAGAGCTTCATTAGCTACAGCATTGCTATCCATTACCCTCCAAGGGTATTGGATTGAACGAATCAATCAATCACCGCATCTCACGGTCGATTGATTCGTTCTTCAATTAGTCAATATCTTCATTAAAATATAAATAGAAAAAGATTAGAAATCAATAAAAGGTGTTTGCAATTTATAAAAGATTTTAATAAATGTTACTAAATATTCTAAAATTTTTTATTATATTTACCATTTTAATAATATACTAAAATATATTCTATATTAAAAATAATAACATTCTTAACGGTTTTCATTTACTATTTAAATAGAACGGAAAATAAATTGAAGTCTTTATTGTCGCATGCGCAATTCTACTTGCAGCCATTTTTTTTACGATTCTTTCATATTATCTTATCGAGCTTGAAATCATTTCAGGTATAAACACTGATTATATAAATACACAGGAAATTGTCAGTTCAAAATTTGCGAACAGGAAATGCTTTTATTTAGAAGATTGCGGATAATAGAGTAGATACCATTCTTATCTAGTGCCTAACTGTCCTAATCTGTCATCGAGAAATGAGAATCGCGCATGCCTTTTGTTATTCAAGCATGCGCACTTCCTCCTGCCAGATAAACCAGGACAAAGATATGCACTCTTCAGTGGTGATGTGAGCTGTTGCTCCAAAGGAAGATAGAACGAAGGAGGAAGAGGAGACTTTGGTTCACTGAGGAAAGGGTAGAAATAATGATGACCTATTCAGTAGTACATTCTCTTTGAAAATACGTCCAAAAAAAAAAAAAGTATAAGGTTGGAAATGAATGTCTATGAGAGAATGGTTTGTCTGCGAAAGTGACGTCATCAGTTAATCGTATTGTACCCTTCTGGATAGAATTTTTATGGAGATTTTAGGTGCACGATCCTAAATGTGAAAACGGTATTCTAAAGTATGAAAGCTTTCTGATTTATAAACTATTAGGAATTGTGATGGGTGTAAAAATATTGAACGTAAAAAAAAATAATAATAAATAAAAAATAACTCACAAAGCATTTTCTGAGGCTAGCGTATAACATTAGCCTCAGAAAACGCTCAGCGCAACGTATTTGTGAAGGGGCTTGAGATGTAAGAAAGTCCAAGAAGAGAAATCTGGGTTTTAGGATTTTCGATTGGTGAGTGTATGTACAAGAGGAAGAGTATGAATAAAAGTATCGAGACCTGGAATGCCCCGGCAAGGAAGTCTGAAGAGAAAGAGAGAAAATGGCATCTATCATAATATGTACAGAACATTTACAGACGAAAATGATCCAATTTGTGAAATGTCGAAGACAATAAGATGATAGTATGGTGAGAACCTCAGTTCTAGACATGATCAAATATCTCAGAAATTGTAGGGATAGCCATGAAGATTTTTTTCATGGCTTGTGTTTAAAGGCGGGTGGTGACAAGTAGGAGACCTTTGCAAGAGTAACAGTTTTCAATATTGAATTAATTTCATAGTGAATTAAATTCACCACTCAATTGATGAGCCTCCAGGTAGCGAAGAAGTCGAATGTAAATTTCGGCACAATTGGGGATAAGATACTAAATGGACCAGGTCGGGTTAGTATTTGAGCTTTGCAGTTTCCTCTGTTGTATTTTTGGCAATAGAAGAAACGAGATATTAACTGTCATTTGTATAGTGGAAGATGATTTGCCTCGATTATCTATGCTGGAAGTCATTTTATTACCAGGTGACATTACAATGATACATTTTGATGTAAGTGAGAAAGAGAAATCGCAAAAGGACAGTTCAATGCCACAGCGAGAGTCTAGAAAAATCAGACACTTTTGGAGTCTGATTTGGATGGTCTTTTTTGAGCCATTGCTTGCTGCAGTGGTGTGTATTGTAGTCTGAGTTAAAGCTGGCGTTTTGGTTTCGAGCTACTTAAGATGTGGTGCTTTATTTTTGCTTCAACTACTTTTGACACCCATTCGAAGAACCAAGGTTTGGTATTAGACGAAGATTTTGGAGTAGAATGAAAGCGTTCATTCCAGTTCTAACTTTTTTTTTCATCATCGAAGAGTTGTTTGACCCAGGAGAACATGAAAAGAAGAAAAAACAGAAATAATGGAAATCCAATTTGAAATCACTGTTGTAGTTCCAAAGGACACAGTCAGCGATTGGGTGGATGTTAAGAACTTTTCATAGAAAGGGATACATAAAAGGTTGTAATCTGAGTTACCAAGAGGTGAGTTGATATCTATAATATTTAGAAAGAAAACAGAAAACTCGCTAAGGAAACATCCAGGAAATTCCTCACCATCCTCCTAGGATGTTGGAAGGATGGTGAGAATTATCTATTCTTGGATTGAAACGCTCTATTAGGTTACTGCTGACAGTGAATATCTCTGTATACATTCCGGCCTTGATCACTGAAATTGGAGAATCGACACCAAGTTGAATTGTGGATGTTGAATTCCTCGAGGAGAATGATCTCACACTTTCAAACTGCAGAAAATCAGGCTTCAGAGATAAGTAATAAAAGATGTAAGAGTGGTTGTTGGCGAAGAGCGATAAAAGCAGCAAATTGACGAATATATATAAGAAGAAGGAGAAGGAAATTTGGATATGGCATTCACTGACAGATGTATCGAATGTAGGAACCTGAATCCTCTTCACTACTTCCTCATTCCCAAGAAACCCAGGTGACCCGAACTGAGCACAGCTATCCAGATGTGGTATTATCAAGGCTTTAAAGTAAATGATGACCTCCTTATCTCTGCTTGTTCATGTGTTCTTCAATATGTCGTCTAAACTTCAGCTCCATCTACTACTATCCTTAAATCCCTGGCTTCGGCAATTTCATTGAGGACAGTTCCCTCAATGTGGTACACAGCTCGTAATCTTTGTATCCCAAAATGCATCACTTTATATTTCTCCACATTAAACTGAACCCATTATGTTTTGCCCACATTGGCAGCTTATTTAAATCGTCCTGCAAGCTCTCTATATCGCCTTCATTCACTGTTACTGTATTCTTACTTAATTTTGATCATCAGCAAATAACGAACAGTTATTTCCAGGTGAGCAAATAATTGAATATTTTCCTTCAGATTATTTCCTATATCATTTATGTACTAATTAAACAGTTGTGGTCCTAGCACAGAACCTCGAGGCATATTGCTAGTCATCTGCTTTCTCCTGCATTCTACGCTTCCATATACCACTTTTAATATTTGTCCAGTAGCCACCCTCTTATCCACTTAACCAGTGTCATATCCCACCAGATTTGGTCTAATTTGCGTAAGAGTGTTTCATGTGGTATTCAGTCAAATGCCTTTGCAAAATCCAGCAGAATCATCTTGTAACCATTTCCTTTATTCAACTCAACTGTCACTCTATTATAAAAAGTTAGTGGAGGCATGACCGATCCTTCACAAAGCCATGCTCCCCCTCATAGAATATCACATTCTTATACACCCATTCCTGAATTATATTTTTGACCAACTTTTACAATACTTTTGCTACCACTCATGAAATACTGATTGGTCTATTATTTGTTATCACAAATTTAGATTCTCCTTTATGCAAACATTTTTTTGTTCTCCTTCTATTCTCTTAGGACTTTGCCAGAGCTGAGACTTAAATTAAACAGTTTAGTCGAAGCCATCGTCAAGAGGCTCTTGCACCATCCAATTCCCCAGCTGTATTTGCATTCGGATTCTGCACTATCCTAAGTAATTCATCAATCTTTGTTCTCTGATCAGGCTCCTGTCAGGGAACAAATTTCAATCATTTCGTCTGTCTCTATTACCTCTCTACCATCTTCACTCATTACAGTTAATCTTTCATGGTCATTCGTCCTCCTACTTTCCACATAACGAAACGAACTCTTTGGGATTTCTTTTCGCCTTCCTGGCTAATTTCTTTTCATTGCCTTCCTTACCATGCTGGTCACCTCGTACTGTTCATGAGTTTGCTGGTCACTTTGCTCTTTATATACCCTTTACGACATTTTCTTTGTTGCAGCTCATTCTTAATGATACTATTTGTCCATCTAATCCCCCAGTTGGAGGCATGTAGCCATCTTAGTTATGGACAGGGGTCTTCTGATCTTATAACAAGATCTAACACTGTCGTATCCCGAGTCCTCATAATTACATGCTGCTTCAAGTAATTATCTCTCAGTAAGTATATAAATTTCGTTTCCTTCCTACCATATGATCTTTCCTCCTTCTGATCTAAGTTTCCGAAGTTGAAGTCCCATATAACAATTACTCCACTTGTACTAATCTTCTGATGCATGTCTTCTACATCATTCTGACATTCCCTGGCCTAGCAGCAACCTGTAGATAGTTTAAGAAAACAGCATTGATCACTTCGCCTGTTGAAGTCGGGTTTGAACGATTGCAAGCGGCGGTGTGCATTGCTTATGCCAGGGGCGCGCCAGTAGTGTCCTGCACCTGTGTACAAAACTTTACTTGGCGCCCTCCCTCCAATAAAAAAAATCACTTTAAAAAAACGTTTTTTTTTAAGTATTTCCTCCTCTTTGGCGCCTTTACTATCCTGGCGCCTGTGTGGTCGCACATTGCACATATGGCCAGTGTGCCCCTGGCTTATGTTGCTATTAAGGTTACAAAGGTATCGAAGTAGACGAGAAATATGTTTTTTTGCTTATATTAATGTTCTTTCAGGTCTACTTCAACTTTCTATTCATTTTAATAACAGCAAAATACTCGGAGGGAGTGTTAAAACCCCGTGTTTACGAAAACGGATAACACTTTGGCAAGGGTGGTCAATTTAACTGGCAAAGACTGTGGGTGAAGCATTACCAGCACAATTAGCGATTCAGCCCTGTCCTACATTTGGAAAAAATGTCAGAATATAAATATCTTTACCAGTATATATTTTTAAATCCTAATATGCTTAGATAGCAAAATATTTCTTTTTAAATCTTATTTTAAATTAATTTTCTCAACTATTGCCTAGTTTCAGGTACAATACCTTAAACGTCTTTTAGTTAATTTTTTTTTTATTTATTCTTCACATGCTGAACAAAGGAGATGTCTTTCAAAGTCTTAGCAACGAGATTACTTCTCGGTACTTTTAAAATCCTGGTGGTCAGTGGCGAAAGAATGTCACAAAAGAAAACTGGTGTTGCTGTTTATTCAAGCTGACGTATAGTCATGTTCTTCGTTGGTACATGGCCCACTTACGGAGACAAGCAAATGGTACTGTCATTTTATGCTGAAAGAATGGTGTCGAAAATATCGATTGGTTTTAAGAAACTTTGAGAAAGTTAACTAAAGACTTCATCTGTTCTCAGCTCTTGAATCATCCCAGCGTCTAATTTTAGAAGCTGTCTTCTTCAAGACGTGGTTTAAGCTGGCTATATATCACCTTCCATATGTTCATAAATACTTATGAACATACGGAAGGTCCATGCATTCTAAGATCAGAGGTAGAATGTGCAATAAACTAAGCTAATAATGGTAAAGCCTTGGGCCCGTATAGAATACCAGCAAAAATAGTAAAGTTATTAGAAGGCGACAACATGACTATATTAGTAAAGCTATTTAATAAGATCTACGATACAGGCATAATCCCTGAAGACTGGATACAGTCGACCTTCATCATGCTGCCTAAAAAAGCAAATGCGAAAACTTGTAATGACTATAGAATGATCAGCCTAATGAGTCACGTTCCCAAAATGTTTCTGAAAATAATTCAAAAAAGAATATACAGAAAATGTGAAGACACCATCAATGATACTCAATTCGGCTTTGGAAACGGTGGAAGAAGACAGGCTCTTTTCTGTTCTCAGATCCTATTCCAAAAATGTATTGACCAAAACAAGGAAATATTCATTTGCTTCATCGACTTCGAGAAAGCATTTGATGGTCCAACATGCTACAATGATTTCACTATTAAAAAGAATTGGATTAGATGGTAAAGACATCATGATCATTGAAAACTTATACTGGAACCAAAAGGCATCTGTTCAAGTTGATGACATTATTACAGACTCCATTAACATCAAACGAGGAGTAAGGCAAGGATGTGTGCTGTCACCTCTTCTTTTTAACATATACTCAGAAGCCATATTTCAAAAAGTCTTGAAAGGAAGAAAGGAAGGGATTAATGTAAATAATGAAATCATCAGTAACATCCGATATGCTGATGACACAGCTCTTCTGGCTGACAATATTCAGGATCTTCAAAATCTTTTGGAGCTAATAAATGCAGAGAGTGAAAAAAATGGGATTAAAAATAAATATCACCAAAACTAAATTCATGATCCTAAGCAAGAAATCAATTCTTAGTTCAGCACTTTCTTTAAATGGAAAACAAATAGAATGAGTGGAAAAAGTTTAAATATCTCGGATGCTGGTTAAATGAAGATTGCAATCCAGAAATGGAAATAAAAGTTAGAATTGAAATGGCAAGAAAAATGTTTTTCTTGATGAAATCAACACTGTGTAACAGCAGTTTAAATTTAGAGCTTAGAGTACGCATGGTTAAATGCTATGTATGGTCTGTACTGCTGTACGGTGCAGAAACTTGGACCTTGAAGACAACATCAATAAAAAACTCGAAGCCTTTGAGATGTAGCTATACAGACGTATGTTAATAATCCCATGGACAGCAAAGACGTCTAATCAGGAAGTACTGGAACAAATGAGAAAATCACGTGAACTTTTAGATAATAAAAAGAAGAAAGAAAAACTGCATATCTTGGTCACCTACTTCGTAATGAAAAATATAAGATACTTCAGTTGATCATAAAAGAGAAGATAAATGGAAGACGAGGACAAGGAAGACGAAGAAAATCTTGGCTGGCAGACGACTGGCATGAATTCTGAGAGACTGCTCAGAGTGGCTGAGAATCGCTCAAAATTTGCCAAGGTGGTCGCCGACCTCCGATAGGACATGGCACTCAAAGAAGAATATATCACCTGTTTACACGTAATATAGCACTTGGAAAACAGGCATATGTCGAAAAGTTTTTAAAAAATAAATAAATAAAATTATTCTAAAATGCAAGATTTAGGCAAGTTAAAATTTTATATATTTTTTAAAATAATTTTAAATTGTATAAATGTTAACTTTTATTTCAAAATCTAAACTACATTTCTATGACATTCGATACAGCATTGTTGTAAACGAGCGCCCTCTGAAATTTTTAACAAAAAAAAAAAAAAAAAAAAAAAACGTTCCGCCATAAATTGCCCAAGCATTTATTATTTTTTGAAAAGGCCGTTTAGTAATTTTCTTTTATTTCCCTCTTGACTGCGACAAAATAATAAATCGAATAGTTGGTATGGGAAGTACCCTTTCCTCTCTTTTAAGCCCATCCATAAGGTCGCTCGCCTCTTTATATAAAAATGAGATTTTAATTGAATAATCGGGAATTTATTGAAATTTAGCATTTTCACTCTGAAAGGAAACAAAGGATGAGTTTTTGCTGGAATAATCAGATTGCATGAAGTTGAATCCTTGAAAAATAACGTAAATGGAGAGAGAGAGAAAGAGAGAGAGAGAGAGAGAGAGAGAGAGAGAGAGAGAGAGAGAGAGAGAGAGAGAATTTGACGGCGAGTTAATGTGGCGTGTGTGCTCACAGAAGCGCATAATACAGCGCAGGCTCAAACAATTTCACCAGCCGTTTGACCAACAGGATGTCTAGATACCGGAAGTGAGTCGATGACGTCACTCGTATGATGGAAGTAATTAAACAGTACACGTTGAGTCTAACTATGAACACACGGATGGAGGTTGCTTCCGATACCAAAGAGCACGGTGATGGTTCGTCAACAGCACATTAAATCTTTGCGGTTTTAAAGACTGAAAGAATTAATATGCATTTTATAGAGAAGGGTCGCTTTCATATTTACGTTCAAAACATCCGAGAACGAGTGAAAATAAATTCATCATCTCCTGTGAATAACTTGTTTACATAGTCTTTCGTTGATTGATCCTATTGGGAGTAGAGTTCATCAAGCGATTAACTTCAGTTAAGAGTGGACAAACTCTAGTTATCCCCCCCCCCTTCCTCCTGCAAAACAGGAAATAAAGCACGTGCAAGTATGGAATATAATGCACTCGATTTTCTATTAAAATAAAGAACTCTCTGATCTCTCTCTCTCTCTCTCTCTCTCTTGCTTATATTTTGCCTTTATTTCTATCTTACCTTCTTTCTATTAATGCCTATCGTCACTGAGAAATTACTGGAGAGAGAGAGAGAATGAAAACATTGTTTTCATTCTCTCTCTCTCTCTCTCCAATGTGGAGCTATTCCGTTGTGTTGATTTCCTTCTCCAGCATACGCTTCATGTGTGTGTGTGTGGAGAATGACTTTAGTAAATTATGATTTCTATTCCGTCAATCAATCGGTAGTTAGTCGCATTACAACTTCCATCAACCCTACTTTTATTGACCGATAAACAGCTGAACACCATTAAGGCGAATATTAAATGCCACTCATATTACTGGTCCGTGAAATTTATCTTTTCGATCCTAATCGCAGAGCGGTGTCAGAGGTAGCTGCAGCAGTTTACAAGCGCATTTGACGAAGTGAGAAACACCAAACGAACCTCACACATCAACGTTATTGGTTTTCATTGCGCAACGAACTTGGAAAACAGGAAAGTGATTCGGGCACTTTCCTGTTCTTATGTTCAGATAATGCTCGTATAACAAGATAATCTTTGTCCTTATACCTGGATAATGTAATAAATCGGGATCATTTACATACGGGAATGTGCTAAAGTTATGACGTATTTTTAAGACCTCATTCTTTCTGTAATGAGTTGTTTTTAATGAGTACGGCAATGTCCATGCAATAATCATACATCCGGAAAGAAACGAAGAAGTTAACAGCATCTGCTGTGTTTAAAGGTACTTTTTAATGGGTTTGTACACATGTAGACAAGTAACCGAGAGTACTGTGACGGTGCAAAGACTTTTTCCATCAGGGCGAGTTACTGTTGATAGACTAATTAGAGAATGAATAATTAATGTGATAATGCCTACTTGCAGATTAACATAATGTTTTAATCATTATTAATTTACAGTGTCTCTCTCTCCACAAATGGCCACATCACTGCCATTTAATGCCTTCCAAGATGTCCTTGGCTCCTCTTTAATTATTGATGTGCCGAGGAATTTTTATGAAGACTTTCCGGGGCACATGTAAGAAGGTTAATTATTCTAGCAGTGGCCGTAAAAACTTCGAGATGGTGAATGTTGTATCGTCACCGGGATAAAAAAAAAAGTTGTTTTTTTTTTTTTTATATTATCGGAAGTGGGTTTGTGGTAATAGTGAGGAAGTTTTCTATTTTCTTTGCTTCTGTATGCGTTCCATTATTTCTTTCCGTGCACTGAATTTTTTTTTTTTTAAATTTTGGTGTCTTGTCATTTGTTATTCCTTTCTTTTGTAGCTTACTATTTGCTTTCATTACTTTTGCATGTTTTCCTGCTTTTTCTTTTTATTGGTTTGGTCGGCGATTACTTTTCTTCGTTCTCTTCAGCTCTTCGTCTTATCTTCCTTACTCCTTGTATACATTATGATATGACAGTTTTATTTACCATTATTATCTATTTTTCTTTACCTACCTTCACACTTTATTTCTTCCCTCTTCTCTCTCTCTCTCTCTCTCATTCTTCTTGAGAGAGAGAGAGAGAGAAAGTCATTCTTTTTATCTTTCTCTCTGTCATCTTCTCTCCTCTAACTCCGGAACATCCTTTTTTTTTTTTTTTTGCATTTTTCCTTCTCATATTTTTTCATATCCTTGTCCTATTCTTTCTCTCACATTGAGTATGGTTTTCGACTTTGAAACGAAATTAAGTAAATGCTGTAAAAATTTTAATATGAATTCAGGAATTTCGTTTTCAGAAAATTACCCTTTATGAATGCGCCATACATCATTCACGAAAAGCGTGAATGATGTATGGAACTACAGACAACTGTACTCTTTGTGTGAGTATCTTCCATAAGAATTATTTTTTTTATTCAGATCAATAAACTAAACGAGTATTTGACAATAGTAATAAAAAGTTATAGGTAAGTGTTATCTGAATACTTTTTTCCGTCTCCGTCTCCTCTGTCCTCCACACCACGAAACAGAGTAACAGTCATAGATAAGCGTGTCCAATCATTTAGAAACTTGCAATACAGCATCATATAATTACATGTTACATAATTCAACTGTAATGTATTATTAATATATCAATTATTAACAACGAGATAAAATTGAACTAAGTCATTCCGTTATTCTTAATAAATATTAAATACTTAATAAATTCGTAATAAGTATTAAATAATTTGTTATATAGAATCTTAATAGTGCATTCTCTTTTATAGTTTTTGAAAATCACTGTAGCTTAGATTACACCTCTTCTTGCATTGCATAGTAATATTACATAAAAACAAAATGCATCAGTTCAGGCCCAACGTAGCCCATGCATGTCGTACGAGGCGACCAAAATGGGTAACCAGGAAGGATGATGGATGGCGATGCTGTAGCTAATGAAGTTTTAACTGAGGCTCGGCTATTGCTTTTATCCTCCTGCCATGATGAGAGCTTATATCTCTATATTACCCTATCCATACATTTTCTTTACAGATAACGAGGAGTATGAAAAGCATTTTTGCTTCACCCATTTAGCCAAAAAAAAAAAAAAAAAAAAATCCGTTATTCAAAGTTAATAGCAGCGTGTGCCAATAAAAGTAATTTTTTTTTTTTATCCTTAATGTTAATTTTTTTTTATCCTTAATGTTGTTGCGTTGGTTGAAATTACAACGGAAGAAACCAAGTCGCAATGTGCGCTATAGATTCGTGAAGATGATACTTACGGTATCTCATATCAGGTATACATATATCTTTGAAGTTTATTTCAGATATAGTTCGCCCACCGTTTGTAGGTCCCTGCTTCGCGTCTTTCCAAGAATAGTCGATTCATGCTGAAGGGGAGAAAGAAATGAAGGACGTCCGAATTGGTCGCCAACACGCGAAATCACGTGCTTTATAGGTAAAATTTTCCAACTGTTATACAAGCAACACAGTTAATTAACTACAATAATCATAACAGAGAAGTTAATTTTCCGACCGGTAATAATAAACAACTCATCCCACAATACGGACTGATTACCCTATTATCAGAATGGATTCTCCTTTTTCTGAGATGCGCAGAACTGTCGAAGGATCTCTAATCGGTGGGCGAACTATACTGAACTTACTTTTGGATGGTAAGTTCATTATACTAAATTTTATCCACTAAATCACAGCGTTTTTATTTGCATGTATACAGAACTGACAGACAAATGAAGTTGATCCTGTTATGCTCTTTGCAAAAAAAAAAAAAACGCTCCTAAAATTCGCAATATGAAAGGTGGTGGGGGGGGGAATGAGATACAAAGACCGGAGAACGTGGAATATAGAAATATCACTGGTTAAAATACTTCAATATAAAACTATATATGAATGGAGAAAGCAGAGAGAGCATGGCTTGGTGCAAATGTGTAGATTCTTCCCACCCCTTTTCTGAATTTCCCTCAACGACGTGTCAGTGTAGAATGCAACCTAAGCTTGATTGTGGGTTGTCAGTGGGAAGGAGTTGCCAGTACGATCGTGAATTATGAGCCCAGCCCACGATGCTTTGGGTCATCCGCCAGAGTGTGTGTGCGGCAATGTTATCAAAAATGCAAACTCGTCATGTGTCATCAACTGCTGCTACAGCATCCTAGGTACCTTGAAACTTCGCGAGACAAACGGATTAGGGGAGGGTACCAGTTTCGTAAACACTTACAGAGAATGTCATCTGACTAGAGTTTGTGTTAGTTTTAGTTCGGCAAATATTTCAGATAAAGCAGTTTGTTAAAAAGACGCTTTTGGAGAAAATGCAATCCGTAAGAGAGGATTTGTTATTAATTGAAAAAGAAAAAAGAGGGAAAAAAATTGTTGTAAGGGCCTTTTTTATTTCCGAAATAGACTTGAATAGCAATTTTTTTTTTGGACTTGAATTATCATCTGTTGCAATGTTTTATTCCAGAAAATCCTCACCTTTTGATATTGTGCCCGTTTCCCACCTGGGGTCTTACCCACGAAAGCTTATAAGAACCTATTGGAATTTAGTGACTTGAATAGGATAATCTGAAAATATTCTCTAGAAATTAAATTTTCTTTTGGCAAGTATAATGTTCTTTGTAAATAAATAAACAATCTTTCAAATTTTTTTCTTAATATAGTGTATTTTAATAATAAGTTAATACACCTCTTTATTATTTTCATATTAAAATATATGAATTACGCATTAAGATGGTAAAGGTTAATGGTCCACCAATCCAATCCCTTGGAGGTAATGGATGGAAATGCTGTAGCCAATGAAGTTCTTAATGAGGCTCGGCTATTGCTGTTACCCTCTTGCCATGATCAGAGCTTTAATTTAATAGCTCAAGAACACCTTATCCCTACACTGTCCTCTACAGATAACGGGGAAGATGAAAAGCATTCTTGCTTCGCCCCTTTAAGCCAGTCCTTATAAGGACTAAGGTAAAGGTTAATGGATGGCAATGCTGTAGCCAATGAAGTTCTAACTGAGGCTCGGCTATTGCTGTTACCCTCCTGCCATGATCAAAGCTTTAATAGCTCAATACACCTTATCCCTTCACTGTCCTCTACAGATAACGGGGAAGATGAAAAGCATTCTTGCTTCGCCCCTTTAAGCCAGTCCTTATAAGGACTATATAAGGTAAGCTAATCATTATAAGGTATTTTTGCATAGGTTTCATTTTTAAATGTTCGGTTTTGTTTTTATGGCAGTGTAAGTTTTATTTGTCTATCACGCCAGGGTGACCACCACTAGTACTTTTTATAAATTTTTAGCGTTCTAGTACTTTCTTCCTTCCGAATAATAATAATAATTAAATAACATTATGAGAGTTAGACTTTTGAGTTTAATATTTTTCTCTTCTCCCACCTCCCCATATGTCACATTCAGTGACACAAGCATGATTTCTCTTCCCCCCCCCCTTCTCCTTCTCCCTGTTCGCTAACCTTCTCTTTCCCGCTGATCCCATACTAATGCAATCCGACTGGTATTAGCAAATGAAAATATAGTCTTCGCTATTTTATTAATATGAATAATCACTTTTTATTGATGCACAGCGTAGACCGCGCGGTTAGCCTAGTGGCTTTGCGCTTCGCAACCATATGCCTGGGGAAGGAGTGTCCCAGGTTCGATTCCCGTTGTAGACGTGAGGAATTTGAGGATCTTCCTCAGGCATAGCCAAGTTAGCTGGTCTTGGGCGCGGTCAGTAGGGTTTTTTCCGCCAGTTTATCTGGCGTTTTTCATCCTCCAAAACAGGCAAACCGGCCCCATGAACATACGCTTCTACAGTCAAGAATATATCCCACCCCCCAGCGGCAGACCAGGCGACGGGTCGGTTGAGAGCAGTACTAACAAGAAGTCGCATCTAAAAGTAAGACGCGGACCCTGCATGGGAAGCGGGAATAACGCGTAGTAGAAGAAGACTGATGCACAGCGTAATTTGGACCCCATTGAAAAGAGAAATCCAGCCGACAATGGTCAGTTTTTAAGACAGAAAATGTATATAAAGAATGGCAAGTTTGAAGACTGTAAAAACATTGTAAAAAGGGGAAGAATTCATGTGTTTTTTTTTTTTTTGGAATAAAGTTTTTGAAATGAAAAATGCTGTAGGAGAACAAATGTTTCTTAATTTAACAACATTAGTTAAAACAACTGATAGAATATTTTCAGCAGTTACAATAAATAAGAATAAAATAAGAAATCAACTACAAACTCCCTTGATCAATGGACTCCTTTTGACAGCAGAAAAATTGAAACATTTATCAGCTACCGATTTTACTATTTATGGAGAGTTAATTAATTTAGCAAAATCTCCCAAAAATAATTGATAAAAACTTCCAGTGTTTTTCTTGTGAGTGGAAACCCCATATATATGTAAATAGCATATTAAATAACTGAAAATTTAACGTTACATTATTTTAAACACTAAAATGAGACAAAAATTATATGGTAAATTAATACACATGTTGAGTGCATTTGGGACTTGTGTTATGATGATTGGCAACTGTAGTCATCTATGACTCTTGGACTCATGGATGACTACAGTGAGGTGAGTTTGACTTTCTTTTTTTTTTTTTTTTCATATTTGTCGGACATGTGTTAATTTAGCGGTTTTGCATTTGCGTTCATCTATGATAATAAGGTACTAATACCGTAAAATGCCCTAAATAGAGCGAATGATACGAAAGCAAATAAAAATTTAGTACTTTTATTTGAGATCTAGTACCTTTTTCCTGCATAAGTTGGTACTAAATATTTTTGCTGAGTGGTCACCCTGTCTATCACTGAACGAAGCCATCGTTCAGTGATAGATCCCTTAGGGTGATCTTGTAGATCAATTAGTTTTTAGAGAGGAACTCCCGCACTTTAACAGTACTTCAATAAAGGTCGAAACCAGTCTATGTAGAGACCTTTCCAATAATGCATAACAATGTACACGGCCGAAAGGAAGTGTGCTTTGCATTATGGGATACTAAGGCAATGATGTAAAATCATCAACCGCTATATGTAAGTAGCCTATAGTCGTAAAAATACTTCGCCACAAACTTTGCTTATACTTGGATAAAGGATGGAACAAGAATATAATTTCTTGGCAAAGTATAATTAAACCTGGAATTTTTTCAAGATACTTCAGGCCTCCAATTAGGCTGGCGAGTTTTTTCCCTCCGGCTGTGGTTGTCCACAGCTGGATTACAGTTTTCCCCTGATTATTATTATTTTACTGTTGATCAAGAGAGACGGAGAATTTACATGAAAGAGAAAAAATAAGCCTATTTTGCAAGCATGAAAGACAAGTTTATGAGAAATTCCAAATATAATATTTCGCTGCTTAACTTTCGTAAAAATTTTAAAAGAAAAACACTCAGCTTTTTACGGAGAGCAAAACATCATACTTTAGCAAAAGGTAACCAATTTATAGTAGGTATAAGAATTATAGACATAAGCTTAGGCAAAGGCCTTCGCTATCAAGCCATTTAACAGGTGAAAAAAAAAAAAAAAAACTGAGGAAAATAAAATCCAAAATGCTTTTTAGATAAGTGATTTTTAGAAAGCTCCCTCTAGTTATAGGAAGGTGACCTACGAAAGTGCACTGAAGAATGCGGGAACAGTCTAAAGTGAATTGAGAGAGTTACAGTGACTGGCTAGCGACGCAAATGTAGGCCACAGTGTCACCATTTGCCTTCGGCATGAAAGCGAAATAGCTTTGGGCGCCGTCAAAAAAGGTTATGACCTCTGGGCAAGACCGTACAGGTTTATAAACGCCAAATAGCACAAGCACGTTCATTCCTGTAGTCACCACGATATATAGTACGAGCCAAGCTGCTATGGGTGACACGTGATCTTTGTAGCGCTTCGCTTCATGCGCGGGTTAGGAAAAGGGGCTCGTGCTGGTAAAATATGGGAGAGGTCGTTGCAACAGCCCACCAAATATTTCGTCTCTCTCGGCTGCAATTCCTTCCGTTCATCTTCATTTGATCTATCTATTTCTTTGGACATCATTTCCCTCTCTTTCTCGTATTTCTTTTTTCTTCTTTCTTTCTTTTTTTCTCTCTTCAACTCTGTCTATCAATGTTTTCTTTATTCGGTTTCCACTGCCTGTCTTTTTTGTGCTGTTTTTATTTTTTTTTCTCTCTCTTTCATTCTTTCTTTTCCTGTTTTTCATGTATGAATTCTCTTGATATCTTTCTTTCTTTTTCATTCTTCCATTCTTTGTCGTTCCAATCGCTTTTCTTTTTTCACTTGATTTATGGCCTTGATCTTTCTTTTTCTCGTTTCTTAATTATTTCACTATCCATTTATTATTTTTAAATTTATTTTATCAATTTTCTTTTCATTCTGTTTCGAACCATTTGATTATTGTTACTTATTTTCTACCAACTGTCTCTTTTTTCTCTTTCTGTATGATAAAGTAGCCACTTTTCCTTCCTCGTGGTATGTTGCAATAATGAACTCGCCACACTATTCAGACGTTCCCCTAACTTTCGTTTCCTGTAGCTGCAGGGAAAGTGCGGCATTCTCAATTAAACCAAACTCTACTTTGAATAGGCAGCATTAAATTTATAATTTTCGTGCAATCTATGAAAAAGATTTTCCAGGTAAGAATGCTGTACCGAAATAACCACATCGGTAAACACATAAATAAGAAATATTTTCTTATAATTAGGAAGGGGGGGAAGAAAAGCAGTTTCCTGTTTATTTTCTTACTTAATCCAATCTTCTTGCACGAATACACTAGAGATGATTTAAACTCATAGATCAGTGTCACTTCTTTTCTTGTATTGTTGGATGTCCTTTGACCTTAAAAAAGAAAGTGGTTCGCTGGATAAACGGAAAATTTCATGAGCTTCTGTTGAATATGCTTTAGCCAATACCAAGTTTCTGCTCAAAGCATTGTTTAGCGATATAACTATAGTTTAACAACAACTGGTGAAAGCCTCAACAAACATTGTTAAACAGTATGTTAAAGTCTAATAAATAGAGCAGACGAAAACTTCTGCAAACATTTTTTTTACTATTGTTGAAACCTCTGATTAGCAATTGTTTTAACAATGTTTCGCGGACATTGTTTAGGTATGTTAAAACCTCTGCTACTATGGTTTAACAGCAAGTATTTTAACAATGTTTCGCAAACTGGGTCGAACAGCAAGTAAAATTTTCTGCAAAAGCATTCACTGGCTGTTTTCTAAATGATACTTTAAAAAATAGGATTATGATTACTGATCATAAATGATGCTTTGCTGAATAGTAAGATTATCCCCTAGGAAAAAAGGCATTCTAAATGATACTAATTCATCACGCCATTGTATAGGGGGGAAAATACCGTTCATCACATGATAGGTTTTAAGCGAATTTAAGGTGTTTGCTATTAGTACGCGCACTTCCTCTTCCGGTGTATTCTAGCAATCGGTGCTGCGATGTTACAATGCATACGTAATGTCTGAGTGTTTTGCACGATTTGTCTTTGTCACACGGCCAGACGATTTCAGTCCACTCAAGGAGGTTCTAGGCGTGCTATTATTCTCCTGACTTCGCTTCTACCGATACTTGACATTTATAAAACGTTTGTCGAATTAGTGTCATTAGTACATGCCGATAGGATAGGGACCGATGAAGTTCTGTTTCCTTCCCCCCCGCGTATTTCTTCATCACCATCCATCTTGATTTGCATATTACAAGTCATTAACTCAGCCTAATGGATTTAGTTACAAATGACTTTACACTTCGTTTTCAGAGTCCTCATTTGCATATCGCATCCTAATTCACGAACTTCTTGGATATTGCTTCCCCTTTCCCCCAGAACGATTCCTCTCCATTAATGGCAAAAAATCCATCTTTTCACTTCCATTTTTTGTTTTCGATGAAGTTAAGAATCTAAATTATGTTTCGAGTCGTTGTCTACAAATATGTCTCTTGTTCGACTTTAGAAAACTTCTCAAGTTACTCAAGTATCGCAGGCAACCTAAAACTTTTAAGAAAAATTACGTTGCCTGCGACACCAAATTTGTAACTTTACAACGAAACTGTATGAAATTATACGTCCAAGTAAAGAAACAGCCATTCGAAATACCATTAAATAAATATTTTACAATAAATATCTTCATCTGCGTGGGACATTTTATTTCAAATTAAAGAAAAAAAATCATTGGGGGGGGGGTAAGTTTAAAATTTAAAAATTGTCATTTTCTTAGTTTTCAATGTCATAAATATTTTTACAGCATGAGGTCAAGAACCTATTAAAAATTCTTAAATCTTTTATATATAAATGTTCAAATATTGTTTTCTTAATAATTATTTAAATGAAAAAGAATTAAGAAATAGCCAATCAATTGATGGCATCGCCAATTTTCTATCATCAGCCTATCGATTTCAATCACACTGTTGGTAAATGATTTTCACCGACCGCTGTGACATCACACACTCTTGGGAAGTTCAGGCGTGAAATGAAAAGACTGTTTAATCTCCACCGCAGAGTTCAGTTCAGAAATTTTAATGAAGTAAAGAAAATTAATATTTTACAAAGACGCTGCACATAAAGAAAACGAGTAAGGAACATTCCTCACTTTTAATAAGCTGAATACTAAACTAGGAATAAACTAAACTAAACTAACCTAATCTAAGACTAAATTACAGTAAACTAAACTAAACTAAACCTAAACTAAGATTAAGCTATACCTAAACTAAAACTAAAAACCAAACGAAACTTAAAAACTAAATGAATTTAAATAAACTAAATTAAAAACCAACTACACTAAAAATTAAACTAAAAACTAAGCTGCTCTTTTGATCCGATGTTTCATAAAATGCTACCAGAGAATTATCTCATAAATGATAGTCGTAACATTTTTAACAACAAATACGAAATGGTTCTGTTTAATGGACTTTTCTCCTTTTATTTTAAAGTTCCAACTCCTTTAAGGAATGTACTATTTAAGAAAAAAAAAGTTTAAATTAAGATAATATTTAAAATTTGAAATTTGAAGAAAGAAAAATTAAACACATTTCTTTCTCACGGTGTTGGAATATTTTAATAAAATAATTAAAAAAAAAAGAAAAGGAAACCTGCTTCTGTTTTCAAATTTAAGAAAACGAAATCTTCAGTTTTTATTTCCGAAAATTTCTACTCATCTGTTTTAATGTTAAAAACTTCATTAAAAAAAAATTCAGAAATTAATAAATCCTTAGTAGTAATGTTAAAGACGACCCAACATTTTTTAAAAGAAACGTATCAGATATGGTTATTACTATCTTAATCACAAGAACTAATTCATTAGCCTCACAGATAACGAAAAAAAAAAAAAAAGAGCCAAAAATAAGTATTCATTTTCCAGGATGAGTTTGATGATGATGGCTTCTGGGTACAAAGACCTAATTATAGCCCAGTTCATCAATTTCCACTCGTATAAAAACATCGCGAAGGCTCCGTACGGGACAGTATCTCATTCAAAATAAAGGTCATGTTTTGATTGCACTTGAAATGAATCCAGTTATTTTTCGCCCAGCACGAAATTAAATTAGCGCCATTGTACAGCGGAACAAACTAAGATGAAGGCAGTCATTACGTAGACAATCTATGGATGATGTAAGTTGTAATCTCGAACACAGAGACTCCCTTGAACACAATAGCGGTCATCTTACAAATTAGGTCTATACTGATGAAACAAATTTCGAATATCTCTTTTGATGTTTCTCTTTTTTTTTTACGACATTTTATCATACGAATTTTTTTTTGTCATTTAGAGAAATGAAGCATTATTAAGAAAAAACTGGAAATTATCTTTTTCAGAAAACTTCTTAAGGCGTTTCATTACTTGCACGCAAAATCCCGTTTGTCTTTCATTACGGTAGAAAATTGAGAGTAGTTCAAAGAAAACATTAATGGCTAGACAAACAGAGCGACCAAAAACATAAGGAAATATTCTTGATAGATAGATAGTCTTTATTATGAATAGGCGCGCTTTTATATAAGAGGGCAGACAAATATGGAGGGGAAATAATACACCCACTAAATAATACGTTTTTATGCAAGGAGATCAAATCCAAATAGTAAAACTCAAGAAATGGACGAAGTTCCCTTCCTCGTCCATTTCTTGAGGGAGACATTTATTTTATTATTGCTATTATTTTTTTATTAATATATATATATATATATATATATATATATATATATATATATATATATTTGCGATTCACAAAAAGCAAGACATGATGACACCGCCCTTGCTTTCTTTTCACTTAAGTGATTTGGATGCATTTCCTTCATTCCTACGCGCGCGCGCGCACACACACACACACACACACACACACACACACACACAGAGAGAGAGAGTTCAAATAATGTTCTTTTTACATCGCATTTCTCGGCTGTTAATAAGGCTTTAGAAGTATTTCTTGAGATATACGGCACATGAAATGACCTCATATTTCATGACAATGAATCCACGGATATGGCGTAATTGCCGTACTAAAGAGGCTTCCAATTAAAAACGAGTCGCTCTGATAATCGGTTCCGAAGACAGCCCTGAAATTGGACCCCCGTTTTCATCTTAACACAATTAAATAAAATTCCTTTTGTTCGGTTTGAACAACCATTAAGTGGACTTCTTTGGTGATTGGCCTCAATATTATCGGTGAAGAAATACCCAGCTTACTATTTAAAACATGTCGACATCCAGTCGTCTGAAAGAAAGATTTATAGAAAGAACGATAAAAGGTTTCACTCAAGAATTTTTTATATCCTTTCAAGGATATACAAGATTATAAAGAGTGACCAGCTCCTATCAAACAGTCACACAGAACGTGCATTCTTACTTCCCTAGTCCCACGTTACAAACAAAGCAATGGAACTTACAACTTTCAGATTCACTTCTTTCGATTTTAATACCTTCAAAAGTCTCTGTGTAAGGGATTTTAGTTCGGGGTCAAGTTGAGGATCACACTCATCTGGAGAAAGATTCCCTTTTTGGTTGATTCTTAGTAATGATGATGATGATGATGATGACAATTCTTACGTCAGAAACTACTTCGGAAGTTAAAAGAATCTGTCGTGGCTGAGAGAGAAAGAATCTGGAAGAGAAAATTTATGAAGTATTAAATAATTCATTATTAATTTATTAAGTGTTTTTTTAAGGAAAAAAATTCCGTTTATTTTTTATTTGATTTTCATCTCTTTAGAGGAAAGACCTACATAGTCATTGTGAAAAGGTTGCTTACTTCATAATGTAGACTGCCAGAAGAATGGCCTTGGTAGATTCCATTCAGAATATTCTAATAGAATATTAATATGTGTTTAGATAATGCATCTATGAGCTCAACAATGAGCATGAGCTTAATAATTAACAATAGTCTAACCAAGAATTTATCTGTTGTTTTAGTAAATTGATATTAAAAAAAAAAAAGGAGAGGCGATCAGTCTTCCCATTGGTGCATATTTGGGCATTCACTAGTGAACGTCTTCAGAATATGTAGATGGACACAACATATTATGTTTTTATCTCATCTCATCTTCCTTTTACCCTCTTTTACCTTGCGGTGTCGAAGGTTATATTAATCATCGGCTAACTTGGCTCTGGCTGGGGAAGAACCTTCAGCTCCTCACGTCTCTGACGGGAATCGAACCTAGGACACTCCTTCCCCAGGTATATGGTTGCGAAGCGTACAGCCACTAGGCTAACCGCGCGGACTATGTTTTTATGTGAATCCCTTTGCGAAGCTGCAAACCTGCATCATACTCAGTATCCTAAGTGGGCTGAGGGTTATATAAACAGTGCATCGGAAATTTTCCCAGTCTTTCAATAGGTAGCTATAGGGGGGTTCGATTATTTGGTCGAGGAAAGGAAGTCAGATGAATTTTTATTACCAAATTAATGCAGTTTTTTAAAACTTATTAGAAAATACCAGTAGTCACAAACACAGTTCTGCAATTCATACAAATATTACTCCAATTTAAAATACTAATATTTTTAAATTAATATTCTTAACTTTGCACTCAAGAAGAGATACTTTGTAATGAAAATAGTATAGTCGTAGAAATTTTTCTGCCAATCTTTAACTCCTCAACCAGTATTTAGGATGCAACTGCGGATCGCACCAACAATTTTGTGTATCGTAAAGAATATGGTTAGAATTATGATTAAAGAAATTAAAGCTCTGAGGCCAACGTACTGTTTGTTAACTGCGAATGTTTTTTCTGGCTGGTTTCACTATTTAGAAGGCTGAATTTTAAACATAGGAGCCTCATAAAAACTTTGCACTCCTGCTGTAATTTTTTTTTCGGTTATTATTTTATTTTTCTAGAATAATATTTATTTTCATCGTCTTTTTATGAATCTGCATTATCTTATGATTTTTTTACGATAATAAAGCAACATGACAGTTTAAATTAATAAAAAAATAATAAAAATAAATGATAAATAAAATCTTTCTCTCTCTCTCTCTCTCTCTCTCTCTCTTTATAGTTGCCTGAACCAGTTTATTCTTAAGATTACTGATCCGTTTTTCAATTTATTTTTTAAAGTCTTATTTTTGTCGGTATCCACTCTTAAATTTCCAGAGACTGGAAGAAAGTATTTAGCGCAATTCTGAAGTCAATTCTCTGCTACAATAGAAGCGAGACCCATTTTATCTGTGATGTTTTCCAATGAGATGTCTGCTCGAGAGAGAGAGAGAGAGACTGTATTACTGAGCGACATTCCTTGCTTTCTGCTCCAAGAAATCTCGTCTTCACTTCTCAAGATAATGTTTCCTAGTGATTTTTTCACTCTATCTTCACTCTTCTTTCAATTCGTGAATTCTCTCCTTCTTTTTACCGAGTTCCTTGATTTTAGAATTGTGAATGGTTCCCTTGTTTGTATTAATTCCTTCACTTGGGTGATTTCTGACGTCTCTTGTCTGTTTTTTTCTCTCTTTTTTTTCCCTTTTCGTTCTTTCCTTTGATCTTTATACTTTTTTCAAACATTTACCTGTGGGTGATCATGTCAGAAATTTTCTTTAAAAAAAATAAACAAATTTATTGAAATCTGGAGATTTTTTTCTTTCATTATTTACATTGTGGAGTTCAAATTAATTAGGTGTATTCATGAGATTATTTTAATTAATTGGATAATATCAACATTACTCCAAAGCTACCTAATTAAAACAAAAGCAGGCAACCCTAATTTCACGCTAATATTCACTCATGCGATGCAATTTAAGTTTTTTTTTTAAAACATTAATTAACTGCACAACAGGTGAGTGACTGAAGACAATCCCCTCAAAGTCAGAGACTCTTATTATGATGATTGTCGTTAAAGGAGAATACACAAACGTACGTATATCGTACTTATTTTTGCACCTGACACTCGTGAATGGCATAATTGACATCCATTTTAGACGCGTTTACTTTTTTGGCGAAAATCAAAATGAAAATCATGGACCTTGAAGGTGAACGACGTATTTTTGGAATAAGCAAAAGTCGCACTTTAAAATATCGACAACATTTGTTAAACTGTTTCAATTTTGGTATTAAATTAATAATTTTAATGGAAACATTATGCAAAAAAATTCTAAAAAAAATTGACAACAAAAATTCATTGTTATTGTTTGTTGTCTGCGAATAATTTCCATAATAATTGTTGTTTTATATATTGTACAATACACCTCAAGGGCTCACTTTAGTGAGTACGGGAGTGGCGAACCCGAGGTAGCTGATGCTGGACCATACCTTATTTCATGTAATATACATCTGTTATATTATATATATATATGATGGTCCCTACTCTTCTTTCTTTCTATCCTTTTCTTCTTTCTTGTTCCTTCCCCCCAATGCTATTAGAGTAATCGAGGGCTAGGGGTGATTCTTTCAATGTTTCTACTCTTTTCATCTCTTCATGCATAGAAGGCAACGGGAAACGACTATGCTTCTACTTTTTCCCTAGTTTGGATGAGGTAAAGATCTTAAGACGAGTTGAGATGGAAAGAACACTGTTAAAGAATATTATGCAAAGAAAGACTAGATTTGCAGGACATCTTCTGAGAGGTTCTTCGGGACATCTGACAAGAACTATATTACAAGGGGAAGAGAAGACGTGGAAGACCAACTAGAGAGTGGTTTTAATGACATCGTGGAATGGACTGATTTAAGAATAATGGAAGCGACAGACAGAGAGAAATGGAGAAGAGCTGCTCATTTGCTGCAACCCTCTTGCTAGAGGATGCTACCGGACGACGACGACGACAATACATAAGGCAACAATAAAAAATTATGCAAAAAAAAATCTACTTCTACAATACATACAGAAATCGATTCATTGTTGCAACAATGGCAATCAGATTTGTTTATTATGTGTACTCGACGCATAATTTCGTGTGTCCTCATTTTTATAATTAATAATAGTTCAACTGAAAAACCAAACCGATAAAAGATTGTACGAAGTTTCAATAAATAGCATCGCATTTCAATAAATAATTGATATCAGCAACAATTCGAATCATCTAATCAAAACGGTGTGCAGTTAGGGCCTCTTCTTGAGGCCTTAGACTGGAAATTTCTGTAGTAACACACACATTATATATGTGACCAAATACAAAGGGACGAGTTAACAGGCTTTTATAATTCCTTACAATTACAAGAACATCGCCGATTACGGTATGATATTTTTTACGAATTTAAATATCCAATGTCAATATTTGAATCTTCTGTCTGTGAGAAAATCGCGTTATTCGAATTACTCTACCAAAGTGGATTCAAACTGAAATAATTTTGTCGATAAAAATTAAATGAATTTATGAGTGTGCCAAAGTCAAACAGTAGTTTATGTAACTTTGATCCATTTTTAGTTTATGTACCGCCTACATGGAATCTTGCTTTGCAGTTTGTTCCTGTGCAACCCGCTTCAGCTCTCCAGTTGCTCCTCCACAGCTGAAGGAGTAGGAGCAACTGAAATTGTTTCTCCACTTTAGATCCGTGTCGGTTGAAGAACGGGTATGCTACCCACTCTGCCAACTAGGTTGGTCCTTCAGCTGTGGACCTGAGGAAGAAGAAGCTGTGGATGCTGAAGGATGGAATTCTTCATAATGTCATTCATTCTGCTATTTATTTACATTTTTGTACATTCTCTACAAGTATATTCTGTACTCGTATTGGCATCATGCGCACATGGCCGCTCTCTTATGACATTCGGCCCACTTACGACAGTGTTTACAGTACTTTCTTTCCAAGCTTTCTTAATGACTGTGCGAAGTATTATTTAATTTTTATTTATTTATTTTATTTTATTATGTTTTTTGAACAAAAAAAGTGGATTGGATCTTAGAGACGAATTAAGAAATATGGGTTTCTCTTCTCCCCTGTCAAAAGGACAAAAAAATAAATAAATAAATAAATAAAATAATAATAATAATAATAATAATAAATATGAAATTTTAAGGAAACACTTAAAAAGGGTTGTGAAAACAACAAGAGATGAAACACATTCAAAATAACAACAAACTTGTAATTGATAGCCACTACAAACTATTATGATGCTAACTTAATCGCACGTCATTTAATCAACATTAGTTATTGCGTAATTATTTTATTATAGAAAGAAATCATTTACTTCTGTAGCTGCTCATTAAAGTCAGTATTGGTCTTACTCTTCAATGAGAAGTACATTCCTAACATACTTGAACTTTTTTTTTTGGTCTAGACATGTTCAGACATGTCTAGACCAAACCCAAACAAGTCTAGACTAGGAATATTTCACTGTGTTCTCTAATTAATTATATAAATAGTTATTTTTTTTTTGTGGAATTGAAGCAGCTTTTTTGTGCTAGTTCTTGATACTGGTAAGATAGCTTTATACAACCATACATTTTTTTTAAAGCTTTACTAATTAACTCGCGGCAACCAAACAATGAGTTGTCTGGAGTCTTAACGTACAGTTGACTTAAGTAAGTTAACAAAGCAAATTTAATCTTCTTTAAATACCACAAAAAGAAGCTGCCTATGCGAAGATTCGCCTTTCGGAAGTTAAAACGCAATTTTAATATATTTGCACGAAAGCTCACTTCCGGTTGATTGAAACGTCACTTCCGGTTGACTGATTTGCATCGCTTCCGAGAGTTTGCCTTGCGCTAAGCGATTGAGCGGGACCTATAAATGCGTCCTTTAGCCCTTTTTTTTTTTTTAATGCTCTTCATTCTTAGCTAAATTATACGGTTAAGTCTTTCAATGCAGTTTTCTGTCAAGTTATTCATTTCCTTAACGATCGCTTTTTGTTCAATTTTTCACTTGTTTTCTTACAGGAGTGTACCGCGTTGCTGACGTTAGAGTAACGGCATGTCTTCATTCAACTAGATTTGATTCCTTTCGGGTCTTCTTATCCCTTGTTTTAGATCCTATTTTTTGTTTATTAAGTTCTCCCATGTTTTTATTCATGGAGCTTCTGTTGTTTTGCTCCACGCAAGTGCTTGTCTGTTACAACAAACATGTCTGACTTGGTGGTCATTATGTACAAGTTTTTTTGTTTTTTTTTCTGACATGCGACTCAAGAAAAAAAAAATTTTTTTTTCAAGTGTAGCAGAAGGAATGCGCTGTTTCTTAGACAAGTTAGCGTTCTCCTGGAGATTGATCCCCACATTCATTTATATTTCTTTAGTGTCTTGAAGAGACTTCTGTCTTAGAGTAACAAAAGACATTGCCGCAAGGCTACTGAGCTAATGGATTTTTGTTAGAAGCAAAAACAAAGAGAAAAAAACTAAGAGAGAAATGGGGGAAAGAATCATAACTAATACTTTTTTTTCTAACACATCAGAGCGGGTCAATACTTGTTTTCTGGATATTTTTTTTCTTTTTCTAAATATCTTTTGTAATTATATAACGCGTTTTATTGAACTATAGCCATTTACACTTCACAATAAACACTTCTTTGATCATAAAAGAAGACCGTAACCTTATGTCCCTCATATGTTGGTTGACATTTTTAAAACATGAATTAAACTCTAAGCCTTGGTGTGAATGTTCATTTAACTCTACTAACATTGTTCAACTTGTAAAACATCGATATCAAACACGGACATATTTACTTGTATAATATTTGAATAAAATGTAGTTATTATCTATCTCCACATAAATCTCAATGGCTATGTACAATAAGCAAAATGACATAAGAGTTTAGCTACAAGTCATAAAAATTTTGCTAAAGCAAATAAAAACGTTTTATTGGATATATTACAATTGTTACTAAATGCAAACTATAAAAATAACATACGTTAATAAAAGTTTAGCCCGAGCTTCACCATAGTAACAATTCTTTGCTCGCGTTATACAGTTGGAAGTAAATTCTAAATGCAACAATAAAAATAACATATGTTAATAAAAGTTTAGCACGAGCTTCACTTTAGTAACAATTCTTTGCTCGTGTCATACAGTTGGAAGTAAACTCTAAATGCAACGATATTAACAATTGCCTAATATTTCTTGTTTCTGTATAAATAAATGACATCCGGTTATATTTATAAAGCTGTTTTGAGGGAAATCTTAAAAAAGGAGAGAATGTTAGCTGATAAAACTAACAGTATTTAGTGATAATAGCCATTATTTTGCAACATCTCCTAACGCCATCTACCGGAAAAGAAGGGGAAAGATTGATTCAGTGGTGCATTAAGCTGATCTAAAGTACAATTCTCTCTCTCTCTCTCTCTCTCTCTCTCTCTCTCTCTCTTTAAATGATGTGTTGGAAAAGCAATGTATGTGCATCAAGTTTTGCTACAAACTTGGTAAGATGGATAGAAAGATGTATGAAATGTTTCTCCACAAGCATTTGGTGAAGCAAAGTCGCCTCGATTCATGTCAAGATAATGCTGATTGGTTTCTTTGACGTGAAGGCTCTGGTGTGGTAGGAATTTCTTCCCAAAGTCCAGATCATGAATCAGGCTGTTTACGGAGCCATTCTCCGATGTTTTTACAGATATAATTCGTCAGAAATGGCCTCACAAATAATCGTTTAGTATCAGTTTTCCGCATAGGGCAGGAATGGTTAGTAGATTTAGCTTTTTTCGACTTCTTATTTCTCTCTCTCTCTCTCTCTCTCTCTCTCTCTCCTCCAGATAAAAAGTTTTCTGAGGGAAAAATGATTTCTGGAAGTCGCAGATCGTAAACGAAATGTGATATAGGAATACAGCCTGTTACTGTATGGAATTATAACTCGAAGCAACTAAGGCATATTATATCTGTAAATTGCGTATGTTCTCTGGTCGATTTGTCTATTTAGCAGGAAGAAAAACTCCAATTTCCGAATGTTAAAAACTCTTCCACCTCCGAAGGGGGTTAACTCACCCTCAATTGAAATAAAGTTTTTTTTGTTTTTTTTTTCGTCAGAAACAATTTCCAATCAGAGAGCTTCATCGAAAGTGACTGAGCTATGGAAGCTCTCAGCTTCCGTCCCACATTGTGAAATAAACTAAATTTCATTTGAAGAGAGAGTTTTTAATACAATACGTGTACTGCAGGGTTCATAGAAGAGGAAGAATTGAAATCCACGAGATGTGGTAATCTAAAGGGAGGAGATTTTAGCTCTCTTTTCATTATCAACATAAATATTAAAACGAGAGAATATAATTTAAGAGATGACCTGCAAAGTATATATTATTAGGCTACAAAAAAAATATAATTCAAACATGTTAAAATAAAGTAAAATTAATAGAACAAAACAGTACTACGTAACAATAACATTACGTAGACTTCAAGAAAGAAGTTATTAGATTAAAGAATGACACTGCAACAGGTCCAAAAGTTTATATCCGGTGGGAGTCATATTAATGGACTTTTTTTTTTACTGTTATCTATCAACACGGTAGCAAAAATTCAATCTACTGAAAACAGTTTGCCAAAATGGCCGCGGTAGTCTGCTATTATTGTGGGTGTTGATTTTTGGCAAAATACACGCCCATTTTAAAATTGCCTTTTTTATGTCTCTTTCGCTATTGATGTTACCGATGTATAATAATATTGATTAACAATTTTGAGATTTTTTTTATAGAATTCAGAGGAAATATCGTAACACACTAACCTCTCCTAACCCAAAATAACACACACACACACACACACACACACACACACACACACACACACACACACACACACACACACACACACACACACACACACACACACACACACACACACACACACACACACACACACACACACACACACACACACACACACACTTTTACTATTGTACTATGATCTCTCTGAATGACATCATTTCTTTCTTCTTTTTTTTTTATGTAATCGCCCTCTTTTGGTTGATGATAAACATGACAATTAAATATCTCACTGGAATTCCATTAACTCTGAAGCTATTCATTACATTGTTGCACTACAACAATTGCACTACAACAATGTAATGAATGGCTTCAGAGTATCGAACCAGTATCTCTCAATAGTTTATAAATTTTAAGTCGTGTTTCAAATTCAGATTTAACAATATATATATATATATATATATATATATATAAATCGATTTAATTTTTTTCAGGAAAGCAAAACAGTTTAATACTTTACTAATGCTTGATATAATAGTAATACTGTTTTATTTAACAAATACTGGTTCGATAGAATCATCTTCATAAAATCCTATAGGGACAACAGAACAACAACCTAACTACTAAGCTGAATTAAAAAGAATTTGTTTTCAAGTTTCCACATCACCTTGAAGATCGTAGTTGTTATTTCAATTTTTTTTCTTTCTTTCTTTTATCACAGTTTTTGTATGCAAGTTTGAACAAAATGTTATTAACTTCGTACATCCACGATAATAGAAACATTATTGTAATACCCGTTTTGTAAACCACAATGCGACGAAGTAGACTGTTAATTGGTGAGATATATCCCAAACAAGAGTCCAATTATGCATCCAACAATGCTTCAATGTTATGCAAGAGTACTACAGTCTGCACACGAGCTCTCGCATGGCCTAACCGATCTCATCGGCTCGCGTATAAACACTTGGCCTGCTGCTGCTGTAGTCATTTAGCGTAATGAACCCTACAACTGTTTTCGAACTGCGCCCAAATAAAGAGAAGAACTGTGGGAGACGATCTCATTCTGGCGAAGCAGTCGATCAAAAGCCTGCTGGTTTTGATATCCTAAATGGTACCATCATCCTTAGTTTCCGTAGCGCAACAACACTTTTATTTCCCTCAAAACCCCCATCTACTGGCTCTTTTAATCGCCCGAGCGCCTTGACGTCAATCAAGTTATCGCGATCTCTCGTGTAGCTAGAGCATACAAAAGGGGAAGGAGAAACTGGAAGTTGATTGGAACTGTAAGAACCTTTTTCCTCGTAGCGATGCTGTTATCTGCGGCCGTGCAATATGTTAAGGCACGAAAAATTGGTAAGGTCCACTTACTTTTTAGCCTCCTTTGGTAGGGTATTAAGTAGGGATATAGACAGGCTCTCGTTCGTACCAATATAGTTTCTTGCTATTAACTTGAACTCCGAGATTACGTTCAACATCTTATCTCAAGTTTATTCACGGGAAATGTATAATGACAGTAGGGGTTCTATCACGTGATATACGAGTTCGTATAAGCGAGCTTAATAGAATGGGCACACTAGCAATTTCATCTCATTAAAGCAAAGTGTGTAACTGATTTCTTTTTTATGTTGTTGATGAAAGGACGAGGATTTCATTTTACTGATTTCTTTATATTGAAAATAAATAAAAAAAAAATTTTTTTTTTTCATATTCTTCGTTTTTATCAACAATTGCATCATGGAAATTAGATGGTCATAAAATAATAGATTGGCGTAACTGTTAGATTCGTTTTGTACATACGTACGCATGGAACAGTTCTAATCTGACTGGACGAATTTTGATGAAATTTGATATTTTGATTTCAATTTTGATTTCAATAACTATTTTTTTAGGTTCAAAAATTACGCCAAACTATCTGAAACGATTCCGAATTACGTGTTACCAATTAAAATAAATAGTTTTTTTCCAATACGAATAGAACGATTCAATTCTTTTACATAAGTTTGATAAAAATCTCCATACTTGTTTATTATTATTATTATTATTAAGAGAGACCTCCCTAACTCCCTGGAGGGACTCATCGAGGGAGGCCACATGTCACACACACCAGCTATCACACTTATTCTTGAATTCATTCACACTGCTTGCACTCACAACATCCAATGGCAGTCCATTCCAATCACGAACCACTCTCTGAGAGAAAATCTAGCCTAACCCCCTTCTTTGTGGCATTCATTCTCACCTTCCAACGATGCCTTCTTGTCATTCACCACCCTCCATAAAATGAAAAATTCCATCAACTGACATCACGTATGATCCTTTGAGAAGATTGTAAGTCTCAATCATATCGCCCCTCTTTCTCCTGCTCTTGCTAGTCTCTGCAGTTTACAAATTCTCAGTCTGTCTTCATGATGAGCATTCCACAATCCTGATATCATTTTTTACACCCTTCTTTGTACTCTCTCCAACATATCAGAACCACAGCGTAAAATAAGAGACCAGACCTGCGCACAATAGTCCAAGTGAGGTCTTATCGAGGCCTTGTAAAGAGGCAAAATGACATCCTTATCTTTATGTGTGAACGTTCGTTTCAGCATTGCAATTATCTTTTAAATTGTATTTGCAATCTTTGCCACATGACCCCTGAACTTCAACTTCCTATCTATTAACACTCCACGATTCCTAGCCTCATCAGTTTCTTCTAGCCTAATCCCACTAATCTAATACGACATTGGATATCTAATCATGCCGAAGTGAATGACTTTATATTTACTGACATTGAACTGACATCCATTTGCCCATGCCCACATTACAGCCTATTCAAATCGTTCTGCAAGTACTGCATATCAACATCATTCCTGATTACCCTACCTATGTTTTCATCATCAGCAAATAGCTGTAAGTCACCTGTCAAATCCTTCCCAATGTTATTAATGTACAGATTGATTAACGGTGGACCAAGCAATGATCCCTGTGGTACTCCACTCTTTACCTTAAATCTTGCAGATTCACATTCCCCGTATACCACTTTTTGATATCTGTCAGCAAACCCATTTCTGAATGCAAGTCCTAACCAACTTTTCAGAAATCTTCACTAAAACTCCTGAGATACTAATTGGTCGATAGTTGGATACAATAGTCATTGTGCCACCCTTGTGCAATGGAATTACCATACATTCCTGCGGAATCTTCCCTGTTCTGAGACTCAAATTATACAGCTTGCTCAAACAAATAGCCAGTTTAGCTGAACACTCTTTTAGCATCCGTGCTAATATTCCATCAGCCCCTATTGCTGAATTCTTATCGTGATTTGTTATTCTGAGTTGTATTGAACACACAAAATTAATGTTGTTACTGAGATTTAAAGAGTTGATTAAAATATGGAAGAATGAAAGTAAAAAATAGGTTGATTGCGATAAGCAACCTTCAGTCGAGGAAAAAAAAATCATGAATCAGCATTCTTGTTACTCTTAGAGGGTGTGGTCATCATTTCTAAAAGGATGAGAGGAAAATACCAAATATGTGAAATTTTGTTAAAAATTAGAAATTTCATATATAATATTTAATAAAGAATTATATGTTAGTGAAAATTTTTTAATTTTTGAAAACATTTAAAAATACTTACAGTTTATTGAAATATTCTAATATACCTCTTTTTATTATCGATAAACTTTTTATAATTCACAAGGAAAAGTACAAAGACATTGTGAAAAAGTGAGAGCGTGCATACCCTTGGAGGGTAATGGATGGCAATGCTGTAGCCAATGAAGTTCTAACTGAGGCTCGGCTATTGCTGTTACCCTCCTGCCATGATCAGAGCTTTAATTGCTCAATAACACCTTATCCCTACACTGTCCTCTACAGATAACGGGGAAGATGAAACCATTATCGCTTCGCCCCTTTAATCCAGTCCTTATAAGGATAAACATATTCGAGAATGCGGCGGTGATTAATACCCTTGGAGGAATGCTGTGCCAATGAAGTTTAACTGAGGTGCGGCTGTTCCTGTTACCCCCTTGGGCGCAGAGATTCGAGAGTTTGAGTTCGCTCTCTTAAGGTTTTTGCCTTAAGGGAGCAATTTGAGTCTCCGGGGAAAGTGTTCTCCGGTGAAGAGCTTTATCAGTGAATGCTTTTCTTCGGAATATGACCGGTTCTATTTGGTGGTGATGTGTGGGTGGAAGGCCATCAATGAGTGGAGCCAACGCTGAGATGGACGGTCTTTCGCCCACGACTGAGTGGTCTAGGGATCTTCCGAATTTTTAGAGACGGCTTTACCTTTAAATATGGCAATGCCGTAGCCAATGAAGTTCTAACTGAGGCTTGGCTAATGCTGTTACCCTCCTGCCATGATCAGAGCTTTAATAGCCCAATAACACCTTATCCCTACACTGTCCTCTACAGACAACGGGGAATATGAAAAGCATTCTTGCTTCGCCTCTTTAAGCCAGTCGTTTTGAGGACTTAAGAAATATTCGATATATATATTAATTAATTTTTTTTATGTTATGAGTTTAAGGGTTCGATAGTTTGTGGAAATGGCCCGGTCCTGCTCAAGGTAAAATTATTTTAAGGTTCCACTCTCTCTCTCTCTCTCTCCCTTGTAACCTGCTGTACGCCTGGCAGTTATCTTCCGTCGGAAGACATTTCATCTCTGCCAGTGGAATTTTGAACATGCGGGATTTGCTGGTGATCATGGAACAATATTTGATCACCGGAAAGATTACAGCGACCCTCTTCCTATGACAATTTCTTCTTATTATTTTTTATGACGGCCTAAGAAACAGCGATTGCCTCATTGGTTTCGAAGTGAACCAGAAGTTGAGGAACGAGTGGTGGACCTAGCTTAAAGTGCCGCTGTCGGATGTAAGATTATGCATTCACTCCTTATTGGGAACAGGATGAATAGGATTGTTGTGAAAGATCTCTAATTATGATTGTCAATAATCACCGCGAAAAATGGAAGGGCTGGAGCACACGCACTCTAGACTTTCCACTTGTGTTAAGAACGTCTGGCATAGAAGAAATGAAACTGGCAGCATTCACAAAACATTCACTGAGGGGGGAAAAACCTGAATATTCCCCCCCCCATATATATATATATATATATATATATATATATATATATATATATATATATATATATATATATATATATATATATATATATATATATATATATATACTTCGTCCAGTGCAAAGAATATGTTTCTCAGAGTTCGTTCGCCATCCCCTACGAAAGTGAAAAGCACCATTAAAGGGGAGCGAGCGTAGGCATCCTCTCCTTTCGGAAACTATCAGCGAGCGGGAAAGACTTCTATCAGTTCGCCCAACCTCCATCTCACGTATACAACAAGGAGGGTTCTGCCAACGATTAGAACGAGCCTGTGATTGTATAAGTTAAACGGGGAACTGCTTCTCTGGAAACCAAGTGAACTGGAGAAATAACATTCCCAGTAAATCTTTAATTAAAGACGTGGAAATCGAGTTAGAGACAGAACATCGGATAAAAAAAGTGGACGAACTCGATTTTCGCGGCAAGGTTACGCCGTCATGCAGACACACCTTGCTTTGCTTTTAATAATCAGCAGCTTACAATGAAACAACTCGAAAAATCAAAATTAATCTAACACTGAAAGATTCTGGCATTTTTTTCCAGGACCAATTTGGAAGCTTTTTCTGACGAGGTGACAGGTGATCTGAATGCTTAGAAGACGTGGGTCTTCTCGAGAGAGTCAAGTACTCTTCAAAGTAGTCCAATAACATTTGAAGACAATTGGCTTACAAAGATCTTGAGCCAAGGGAAACTTCCTATTTCTTTTATTTTCTCCCTCCCTTATAGCGTTATCGTTTTTATATTAAAAAAAAAAATTGGTGGCTTTCAAAACTATGTACAGAGGAGTTCCGCTGTACATGGTTTTCAAGCCAAACAAGAAAAAAAAAAAAATCAGATCTTTGGAAAATTCAACTAATCCAATATTTTGCACGGTTTGACGCCATTGAGGAATCTTTTAACGCCAGACTTGGATAGAAATGAAGAGTCGCCGTTCACAAACATTTAAAAATAGCCGGGAGTAACCATTTCACCAGGATTTGGCTTGGCCACCTCCCGGTAAAATTATTAAAATCCTCTGAAAATATTACTCTAGCCCGTACTACCCATATTTTTAAATTATGCCGTGGCATCGAAATGGTGGTGCACCTCTTTTTCCATTGCGCATCAGCACGGTGCATCTGGCGGAGGTTAGGCGAAGTACTCAAGATTCCAATGCCAACTTTCTCGATGTGGTCCTATCTCAATTTTCATCACTGGTAAAAAAAAAAAAAAAAAAAAAAAAAAAAAAAAAAAAAAAAAAAAGAAATATTTATTCTTCCTTATGAACGTACTAAAGTATCATGTTTGAAAAGTATGAAGAAGAAGAAGAAGAAGGTTAAAAAAAAAACATCTGCCCAGAGACGAGAACAGAATTAACGTAGAATTTAAAATACTTTTTTTTCCGCCTGTTGCCCCTACTTCCCGGTGCAGGAAAGATACATCTTACGTGAACAACGGTACTTAACGAAATGGTGCAGACCCACAGACAGTGTTCTATTGAATAGAGGAAAATAAAATTTTGCATTTTTGTAAAGCATCAAAAAATTTATAGGGTGGTTTATTTTTTATGTGGTGTATTATTCATGTTTTCATTATAATTTTATTTGAATGGAGGGGATTAGCCTGTATGAACTATGCCAGCTCTTCCCAAACTGTGGGCCGCGGCCCCCTTGGGGGCCGTAGGTTTTGTTGAGAGGGGCCGTGAAATAATGAAAACAAATTTAAAATGTTTTAAGACTAAGTAGATTTTTTTATTTTAAAAGAAACGTATTTAACTTTTATTATTTCTTTTTTGTTATTTTTTATATTTTAATGGAAAAATGCACACATTGGTGTTGGTTCACAAACTTTGCTTCCTGCGTATTTCGGCGCTTAATGAATATTAGTAAATATTGCTTATTCATATGTTTCATTTCAAAGCAGTGGTTAATTGTATTTACTTCGAATGCTCTCCAGGGAAGCTCCAAATCTTCCTGTCCCTTTCATCACGCGTTCGTAATCAGGGACTGTTGATATTGACTTTATATACATATCAAAACTCGTTTTATATTATCACTGTCATCCGAGCTAGTTTTCTGTTACCAATAAAAGTTTCGCATATACTTCACACATGAAAAAAAGCTTAAACAAGTTCATGTGGGGAGATAGTAACTCCCTTGCAGTGGTAAACAACACACCCTCCTTAACAGTCACTATACTGCAGAGGCAATAAAAACAAGTACTTTTATTATGCCAGTGAATAAGGTATGAGGAGTTTGTGTAATATATTTCTCAACAAATAGTGCAATTAGAAACAACTGGGATAAAAACACACTAATTAATGAATCACATCTCCCCTTATACATAAACTATGCTGTATAGACTGAAACAAAACCATATGTTGCATGGACAAACACAGAGTCTAACTAAAAACTATTGTTATTAATTAGATGTATGTGAGTTCGATTTCCCAAGGCAGCAATAAAATTCAACCGAACGTGTTAAAATTCGTAAAAGCGTTAAAACTAAGTAATATATATATATATATATATATATATATATATATATATATATATATAAAATGAATGTTATGGCAGTTTCACATATGGAATTCATTTGAAGAGAGTTAGCATTTCAACTCAATTGTATGCTTTTATCTTTCGGTTGCGCGATCTTTTGTTAATACCGCTCCAATCATATGCACGTTTTAATAACCCGCCTTTGCTGTCTGTTTCGCATTAGGCTTAATTACCGTAAAGGGAGAAAAGTCACAAAAGAGAAAAATGATCCTGGTCCGGGGATTCCCTTATTCAGGTAATATTTCACTAATTTCATGTTATCAGTCTGTGGTGTGCCAGTATCGGTAAGTGGTGATATTATTTGATCGATTCTACGTTAAAAAATTTAACCCTGAGATGGATAAGTGGCTGATAAAAAATAAAAAAAAATTCCCGCGAACAATCAGAAGAAGCAGAAACAGACTCAAAAAAAAAAAAAGGCAGTATTTCATATTTTACCAGAACAGCCCGCATCGTCTTCAGAACCAAACGGTAAGAGGCAAAAAATGTAATATTTGCATTTGATTTTTGCAATATTCGCTGTGTATGTTTTGTATTGAATATAAATACAATAAATATTATAATAATATATCTCTCTATTACGATTTTTTTTCAAGGGGGGGGCGTGAAATATTTTAATTTTTGCAAAGGGGGCCCTGACATCCAGAAGTTTGGGAAGAACTGAACTATGCCATCGAGATGTCTCCGGATCACGCAGACCTGGTCTTCCTCCACTTTGTTTTTCTTGATTTTTTTTTTTTTTTCAATTTCATAGTCTTTTACTATATTTTATTTTCCTTGTTTACATACTTTTACTTCTTGGTTTTACTCTTTTTTAAATATCCACTTTTATTTTATTTCGTTTTTTTTTTTTTTTTAAATACCGCCTTTAAGAGTGAAAAGTCAAAAAACGGTTTCAAAAGACCTTTTGCTATTTGACACACGCACACACACACGGGGTGTATAAATCCTCTAATTGTCAGATACGGGTGCATCTTGCTGAAAAAGGTCAGTGAACAGTAAATATAATTCGCTCGATCGATTAACAAACGTAATAAAAAAAAATCTAAAAAGGATAAAGTAGTTTTTCGCAAATAAACAGAAAAAAAAAAAACGAAATAATAAAAAAAAAAGACACTGTCCATCTATCTGGCATGAATGCGGTCCTCCAATTTCGAATTAAAATGAAAACTCGGAGTGCAATTTGCAAGTGTGAATACCTAATGTACAGTAAGGATCCTTTGAAGTGTTCCTTTTGCGTGTTTACGTTCTCTTTATATAAGCTTTCCCAAACGAAAAGAAGTAACACGATATCTGCTGCACCCTTGCATTTCATCTCTCACATCACCTAGGCAACCATCTTAATTGTTGCTGTTCGCTTAAGCGATTCTCTCTCTCTCTCTCTCTCCTTTTATCTAGTCTTTGTTGTTCTGTTTATTTTTCTCGAATTTTTTTCTTCCCTCCCTCCGTTCACTCGTTTTCATTTCACTCAAGTGTACATTTTGACAATACTTTCACGCTAAATGCAAACTTTAGAATCGTCTTAATCGCTTAAAATTAAATTAAAGCCTTTATACGTTCCACCGAGTTGTTTTAGCTCTGAATGATATCCACACGCGAACAATAGACGGAAATTCGCGTGATTTCTTACAAAAGAATTTTCACAACAATTGTCAAAAACAAAATACACATAAACCTGATATTGCACGGCTGAACAGAGGAGGTTAAATGTTGGTTTTGGGCTTAAGTGGATAAACATCGTTATAGCAGGTGTATTTAAGTAACAATGCATAAAATAGTCCACTTATTACAGTCATCCGAGAACTATTATGATTAAACGAATAAAAGAAGAAATTGTGTAAGTTTTTTTAGCCCCTAAATGAGCATTCAAAAATTCTTTCGCTAACGCCATCTAGTGGCGAGATTCAAATGGCACTAGGAAACAATGAGTTTAACGCCTTGGGTATTCGTTATGGTCGTTTAATAAACTACCGAGTGAAAGTTTGACTGCCGTAGACAATAAGCTTCTAACAAGACGTAAAACTACCATTTGCACCGCTGCTCATATTACAGGATGGGGGCGGGGGGGGATAAAAAGTTCGCTTTATATTTCTACTAGAGGGTTTCCGCATTGCGATTCGTGTTAAAGTATAAAATAAGCAAAATTAAAAAATTAAACTATTCCGTAAAACCTAATTGTTTTATTAAACAATCAGTATAATTGATTGTTTTATAACAAAATAAAACACAATCAATTATATTGATTGTTTCACATTTAACAATATAAAAGCAATCAATATAATTTATTTTGTTTAACGTCATACAACACGATCTTATAAAGCCAATTGTGACGTAATAAAACAAAACAAATATGATATTAACAAACTAAATGAATACAATAAAACTAAGCGAACTCGGACAATAGTTGTAGGCACATTCCATCATGCGCATCTCCTAGGTAACCAAGTTAATTGTTGGATTCGCTAACACAGTTCCCGTTTCTGTCTGGCCTATATCTACTCATAATTGCATTGGTTATCTGGCATCTGCCATAGCTACTGGTGTGTGTGTGTGTGTGTGTGTTGGCTTATTTTGCAATGGTGTGGGTTTGTAGGGAATTTCAGAAAAGAGATTGAAAAGGTAATGTTTTGAAAACTGCTTCTAACAAGTACTTATTTATTTTAACTACTTTTTTTTTTGTTAAATTGCAAATAAAGTTTGAGTGGATGTATTTTGGGGGACGAAAAACCCGAGTTTCCGGGAAAAAAAACCCTCTACCTCAGTATGAGATCGGCTAACTCACCTTTCGTAAAGAGACCAGACAAAGCTTTCTCACGTCACTGACGGGAATCGAACCCAGGTCTTTCCGACCAAAGGGCTTCGTCTATAACGGAGGCTGGGATCGAATATCCACATTATTTAACATTCACCATTTCTAGATCTCGACTACTCGTAACACATATTAATGAGACGTTATCTGGAACTACATTTTATTATATCTTGTGGATATTAGACGCCAACAGGCGTGTTTATTGGGAAGTAATTTCACATTTTCATTCAAAGAAAAAGTCGAATCGAGATTATATTTTTTCATTTTTTTTAAATTTAAAATATTTTTCATGTGATTTTTAATTAAAAAATATTTAAACAGTGGTTCAGGCTCTGCAGCGAATCTGAACTAAAAATATAAAAAAGGGAGGATAGATATTTAAAATAATAGCTAAGTTAGGGGAGGCAACACACACTTTTGTTGTTTCTATGAGGTCACTACGCACACACAGCTTTCTTTATAGATTTTCCCCCATAGAATACAATAAGCTAGAGTAGCGGTCTCTGGTGGCAAATTGGCGTTGAAATATCAAGCACTTCAAAAACGCCTAACTGGTATTGTTGCGAGAATATTAAATCACCAAATTAATCCCGCGAGGAAAAATTAAGTGTACTTGTTCGTCTTAAGGTTTCTTAGAAGTTTTTGATGTCCCAGAGTGAAGATTAAAGGCGAGTAATATTATTTTAGTGCGGTATCGACTAAGTGCTTGAAACACGCACATAAGAAAAACAGGACAACTAAAATTGCACGTGCAAGGAAACGACACCCATACACACCTGCAGAAAACTGAAGAGTTTTGAGTAATGCATTGATTAGATTCGCATCTGTTTTATCCCCAAACACGTTTATATTCTTCAATTACACCCGCGGGCTCTGAAGTTGGTTCGCTACTGTCTTCTTTGAAGTCCGACTCGAGTCTCCCTTTCAACGTGTGTGTTTACTTTCGTTATTTACATCAGTCACGTGACTCACTCATCAGCTCGCTCTGGCAGATGAATTATTTATCATTTGTTCTCTCTTCATGTTACCAAATATTGTGTCGCCGTGCGAATACAGTGGGGGAATGAAAATAAAAATAGTGCGCACATAAAAGGGAAGCTGTTCCCAAATAACCACCGGGGACCGTCCCAATCAGCGCCAATAATGTAGCATTCGGTGTCACATGACTGGAGCTGTCACAAAACAACCCACTGCTGTCAACAGCTACTGACATGTGTCGGTAGAGAAAACGTTCCCATGATTCCTAGTTCTCTGATCATTAACTGCGTCATCCTCGGATATTTTTTGTTTATTTATTTATCCAGAAACACTCCTCATCGTTCCCTTAATCATCCTTACAAACATAAAATGCCTTTTCAGTTGCTTCCTTGATACAATACGACATCCCTTACTCCCCCCCCCCCATCATTTTCGAATAGCTCCGAACTTAATTTTTTTCTTCTTTGATATGAGCAAAACATCGTGTGTCATCAATGGATTTTCAAGGTTTATCAACAAACAATCCGTGTATCATCACCGATGCCTGCGTTCATGACTGCCAATGATTTTTAACACTTATAAGGGAGAGAATATAACAGACTGCTGGTTCCGGTATATCGTGATCTTAAACCGTAACAGGGTTATTGTCTGAAATAGTATGACATCTACTGTTTAAATTTCTTGATTTGTCAGTTTAGAAAAAAAAAAGTGTTTTAAAAAATGTTGAAATAGCATTTAGATTCGGTAATGAGAAAGTAATACTAACATTTTTTTTTTTAAATGTTAAGGTGCTGTAGTACTCAAACCACCTTAATATATCCTTAACTTGTTCGGAATATAAGTAAACAATATACATGAATTTTAGTAAACACAAAACTGGTTCCTTTCTATTGAACTTTTAGTGGAAAAAGACTTCTTTCTAAAATGCAAGTAACAAATACTACAACACTGGTCTCTTTCTGTTCAAGCTAAAATGTGTACTGTACAGCAAGGCTACTTCTATTGAATTTTTTAAAATGTCAATAAACAGCTCTACAAAACTAGTTCTTTTCTTTTCAAGTGTTACAACTAAAGTAAACAATGTGCTACTAATGTACAGCTCTCCAAAATAGAAATGCTAAAAATAAAAGTCAATTGCTATTTAACTGTTGAAGTAAACAATGCTAAAGTTCATTGGGAGAAACTGAGTTTAACAATGCAAAAAATTGTTCTCTTAGTACTCGATTGTTAGCACGTCATCTATATTACAAAACCTAGTTTCTTTCTCTTCTGTGCCGTAAGCAATGGTGGAAGAATGGTATGTTTACAGTTAAGTAAACAGTTGTGGAAGCACGGTGTTTTTGATTCCGCTGGCTGAACAGTCACCAAACAATGCGTTTAAAGGCGATTGTCAAAATGTTAACGAAATTAAAGTCTTTTAGCGAATGCGGGCATCTGTAAACAATGGCATCTTTCACTGGCACTGTAGTACGTGAACTCATCAGCCAAATAATACCTCGTTGAGATTAGAAGAGCGAATTTTTTGTTGTTGTTATTATTATTATTAAAAGGGCTAATATTATTTCACTTATGTAGGATTCCGAAACTATTCTACCTTATAATTAACGGTTGGTTTTTGTGTTCCATTAATCGGATTAAAGTGTGTGGTTTTGAAATATTTCCATCAGGAGTTCTGAGTTGTTAACAAAGTTCGTAGCAAAAGCACTTGACTAAACGGAATTTCAGCCAATAATAATATGGGGATGTGTAATTAATTTTGAACATACGGTACACAATTATGGCCAAGCTAGCGGTGCCTTTGCTCGCCTGATTAACTCACTTACCAAGCGGAGAGAGAGAGAGAGAGAGAGAGAGAGCTGTAGTTAGAGAAATTATCCTGTGAGGCGGACGATAGCAAAATACATGTTCGGCATCGGAGGTGCACACGACAATTGCTTCAGTTTTATGTGCGTAATACTATCAGCCATGACACGCTCTACAATCTTGGCTCTTGACTGCGTTGGGAAAGCCACCAACTGTTTATTTTGACACGCTAGTTAAACATCCGGGTATTTTTGACATTTTCATTTCTTCGTCTTTTTTTTTTTTTTCCTTTTTTTTTTTTCTCCCTGTTTTGCACACCTGTGGGAATTTGGGCCATCCGAGATGTGCTTTCTTAATTAGTAGTAAACAAGGTCTGACGTGGTTTGAATACAACGAACAACCCTACTGGAAACATTATATATACAACCAGCAAAAAAAAAAAAAAAAAACTGCTGAAAAATAATTCCGAGTGGCCAAATAAGCAAGTTAGTCTTGTGTAGAACGAGGTGATGAGTTCGAACAAGTAAAACGAGTTATAAGGTCGACTTTAATGACCTCTTCGTTTCTTTGTAAATGTCACTGTCACCTACAAACAAGTAGTTCTTGACATTAACAGATGCGTTTGGATCCCTGTAGCTTGTTATACAAGAATTTCTGCATTTTTAAAGGTTTTTTTTTATATATATATATATTTTTTATTTTTTTTATAACAGGTAACTTCTGAAATAAGATATCCTGAAGTTGTTACCCTTTTAAGTTTGTCTTCTGCAGATCGTAATCCGTAAGAAGAAGAAGAAGAAGAAGAAGGGGGGGGAGTAAATTGGACAAGAAATGTGTGCAATTCAAGTACTTGATCAGCATTGTTATGACTGTAATTTACTCTCATGTAACGTAAAATAACGATACATGAGAGTAAATTAAATTTTAAAAATCGCATGAATTTTGGCTTATGATAAAAATGCATTGTTTCCCATATTTTTAAAGAGTTAAACCACTTATCGGTGTGGTTTAACTCTTTATTTATACTTAAATAAAACTATGCTTATTTAGATCCGAAAGTTCTGCCATTAAAGGTTCTCTATTATAGCAGCAAAAACAGCGCAGTGTGAGGAGATAATAGCATTGTTAAATTGGACACGAAACGTGCGCAATTCACGTGTTTGATCGGTATTGTTATGATTGTAATATAAAATAACGATATGGGATTTCAGAATAAATGAAATAAAACGAATACAAATACGATTTATTTAAAAAATACTGTATTTCGAATTATTACATATTTAACTGATAATATTTTTTATATTACCACTACCGTCATCAGAGCGAACACAGTGGTCAGAGAAACAATTAGATATTAATAAGGTGGACCTTGAAATTCGGCTATCACATAATAATTTGGCCGTAGTAATTGACGCTACACGGACAATTCTGTATAAACGATGAGAGAGAGAGAGAGAGAGAGAGAGAGAGAGGAAGAGAGAGAGAGAGAGAGAGAAAGAGGGAGAGAGAGAGAGAGAGAGAAAGAGAGAGAGAGAGAGAGGGAATGTATTTCTGTTTAGTAAAGAAAAGAAAGAAAAGAAAATAATTATAGACTTCAGCTATCAATAGTCAATAGAGTTGTTTAGGCAAATGGTTATTTTAGTAGGTAATTAATAATAGATATATCGTAGCCCTTTAAGGATAGGTCATATTTATGCTCTAACAGATAGAAAACGATTTCAATGACTGAAATTGATGATTGGGGAACATATGAATATATCGTTTAAGAAAACTGATAAAAAATTTTATCAGTTTTTATTAGCCTTTTTTTTAAGTGATCAAATTATCCGTCCAAAAAAAGACGATGTAGAATTGAGGAGATAAGGTCAAATGACAAATATATCGTCCATGAATACATGAGGTTCGGGTGATCAACTATCTATATGTTCATTGGGCATCCACAGATGCCGTACGGACACTCCGATGCCCAATGATATGCCACACGAGTCCTCGCCATATAGTCCTGTTGTTTGCTTTCCTGGAGACCTCAACTCTCTGGAGATCAGTCACTCCGCGCACACACACACACACACACACACACCATCCATCCATCCATCCATCTCATTGATGGTCTACCCTTCTCCTTTTTCCAGGAACTTTACCTTCTATTACTGTTCTGAGAAGTCCTCCTTCCATCCTTTCAATGTGTCCAAAATGTTTTAACTTTCTTTTGTCAATATCTTTAACGAGCCTTAAAGTTCTACTAATCTTTTCTAACACCCATTTATTTGTACGCCTTTCCGTATATGATATCCTCAACAGCCTTCTGTAACACGACATCTCAAAAGCAGATATCCGTTTCTTATCTGACTTCTTTAGGTCCCAAGTCTCACATCCACAAGTCGCTGTTGGGAAAAACAACTGCATCCAAAATCCTGAACTTTGTTCCCATGGAGATAAATCCATCCTTCCAGATTTTAGACAGGTCTCTGACTGTTGTTTTAGCCATTCCTAACCTTCTTCTGAACAGCAATTCTTCACATTAATAATGGATCCCAGGTACTCAAACTTGCCGACTTCCTCAATTCTTTCTCCATTAAGGTAAACTTGTTTCTCTGGAGCTTCTCTATTTATACTTCCTTTGGGTGAGTCAACAACCGCTTCTTATCCAGAGCCAAGCTAGCTAAGTTAACGCGTAATTCCTTCATCGGCTGTAGTGGATGTTTGTTTGTTGTCGACTTAGACGAATGTGAGCTGTGCTTCTATAAAATCCATAAGTAATCGAATATATAAGAAGCAGTGGTGCACCCAAAGGGGGGCCCAAGTGACCCTGACTCCCACCCCCAAAGAAAAACAAACACTACAAAATTTTCCAAAAATCTTTTCCTAATTAATAAAATTCATTTTTTTTATTTATGTTGTGTCGTGTCTTCTATTTTTATACTACTCATGAATTAGCGATCATTGCGGATGCTCAGTCATAGGTCGTATCCGATGCGTAGTGTGTATTCTCAAATCGTCTACTCAACTTGCTGCCCCCCCCCCCCAAGATTAAATTCTGAGTGCGCTACTGATAAGAAGCATAAAACATACAAAGCAATAGATGGTGACACGTTCTGAACAACCTAGACATATTCGTTTCTTTGATGACGTAATTTGTTTCTGAGCATGATCTAGTTTTTAATGTTTCGTGATTGCGTTTTTATTATTATTAATGGTTTCATTGTAAACCTGCACACAATATATAGTTAATTAAATGATGAAATATGCATTTATCTCTCACATAACTTCATAATGTCTCAATAACAGTACATCAATTACAAATAGACGACTTCTGAACATTTGGTCGGAGAAGCTACAGGAATTAGATGGTTATGGTGTCTTTCGTGCAATCGGGGTTGCGTGTCGGATATTCTGATATAACGTCTGATTAGCAGCGTTTGTATTTCCGGACTTGACGTCTAGGTGTCACCTTGTAAAAGGGATAGTTTTTTGTTTTTTTATGATTATTGATCTTGTAAACAAAATGCGTGCACTTTAGTTCCACGAAACAAAATAAAGCAAACATATTTTTTATTTATGTGTTTGTTTAGCTGAATTTATTATCTTTGAGTACTTTTACAGTCACGGATAATGTAATGAGTCATGTGGCGCCACCTATCGAACTTCATTAGTTCAATTAAAGTTCTTGTTCAACATTTACCAGCAACTGATGAATTTGGGAATTAAATCGAAGCATATACACTTTGTCGCAAAAAAAAAAAAAAAAAAAAAACATCTGAGATAAACTGTAGGTGACGTCTTTCAAAGATGAACTTAACAGTGTCGAAAAAAATAATAATAATCAGACAGCATTTCGTTTATACAATATTAGAAAACGTGTCCAATAGAGTAGCATTTTTAATCTTAACATGGGCCAATTATTTGTTAAATTTTGTAAAAATAAAGGGAAGCATAAAAAAAAAACTCAGATTATCAGCATAGTCGTAATTAAATTATATTTACGATGTAATTAATTACAATATAAAGTACTTTCTTGCAGGAGACCTCCACTATGATTGTTTATCCCTAAGTTACGTTGCTAATGTTTCCATGTTTTTGTTAAAACAGATTTTAGTGAATTATATCACAGAGAGAGAGAGAGAGAGAGAGAGAGAGACAGAGAGGAGTTCTTTAACAAGGTAAAAGAAAAATAATGCGGAAATCAAAATAAATAGATTATCATCATTATTTTTTTACCTTTTTACAGAAACTTCGTTATCGTTTAAAATTACGATGTTCTTAGCACAAGCAAACCTTATTAACTTGTAGAGTACTATTTAAATATGTAATCGGTAGAAAGTATTGCAACAAACTGAATAATAAAAGCTTTCAAGCTATTAAAGCTATAAAAGACTTTTTTTTCAACGTAGTTGCTTGGCTTTAAAACACGCAGTACAATATTTAATTTCTAAGCAACTGAAAACTTCAAAGATATCCTTCAAAGGAAAATAAGCAGAAGATAATAAAAATAATAAAAAAAATAACAGTGAAAGAGCAAAAATAAAAAATTGTTCTTCAGAAGAATGCGAATGCTCTGATAAATAATTAAAGGGATGTATCTGGTGATGCTGTTAAGACATAAAAAGAAATCATTGCTGGATGAACACGTTATCATCAAGAAATAGACAAGGACGAACCTTCAAAAGCAAGCTGTTATCGTTTTAATGCAAAGATTAAAATGCGGGATTAATGCTAATCCACACTCTTAAAATATGGACTTGAATTCATAATACATCAATACTAAAAATAGATTAATTGTGAATTTATTGGATTATTTATATCCAGAAAAACAATATGGATTGTTAATCCTACCTAGATCTCGATTAACTATAATACGAAACTAACGCCTACAATAGGATTAGCAACCTTCTTTAGTCCGATTATATACAACCGCTGGCTGGTTCGTTTGGTCAGACAATTGCACTACATTCCAGAAAATGTAGTGCAATTTGCTAAATTTCAACGCAAATGTGGTAGATGATCAGACCCACAAATTGATCCTCCTCCTGATAGGCGTGTACTCATATGAGAATCAAATGAAATGATGTTTTTTTTGGAACACAAGAGCCTTATTTCCGTCATAAATCCTTGGAAATATCAGTTATGGAGGGTACGGTACTAAAATCGCTTTTCTCTGAACATTTATAATTTAAAAACCGTACTTCGTGTTTTTAAAAACGTTGAAAATAAATAAACAAAAAAAAACAGTTAATAATTTTTGAATAATTGTGAATGTAAAACGAATTTATTTATCTGATGACCTTAAGTATTGTAGTTATTGGTTATTATGAGTAGTTTTTTTTTTATTCTGCAATACTTTTCTTCTACAATTTTTATTCTACAATACTTTTATTCTACAATACTTTTTATTCTACAAAACGTGGCATATAATATCAGTTACCAGACCTTTCACTTCTTTATTAAAATATGCTTAGAACCCCTAAGGAGTCTGCATTATCGTTTACGTCCCACAACTTTGGGAAACTTGGTGTAAATAACAATGAGGATGCAAACCTTATAGTAAAAATGCACTTGAAGAGTTACTTACAGGTTGCAATACAGTTTTAACTCTAACCAGAACCCAACAGGGAATATTAAACAATCCTGTCCAGGCTTTTCGTCAACAATAAATGGCGTTAGTTTCTGCGAAGCATTCGCCTAGCGATTATCATGATAGATTAACATTCCACCTTTTAATATTAACGGTCCCCTGTCTCTACAGTAAGAGGAAGATGATATGCAAGCTTAGCAAATATTTACTAAAAGTGTATTCCGCAACTTCTCTTGTGGAGATTAAAATGTCGACACAAAATCATTGGAGATAACCTGCTTGGATTATGAGCTATTTATTACAGACTGATAATTAATGAATTCCAATTGAATTTTGCCAATATTCGTTCTATGTAGTAAATAGAAGAACTCCCGCTAATGAGAGGAGATTCGTTTTGATTAATTAACTATCCTGATTACAAATCCGTGGTTATCATCCGAAGCCTTTGATTAAATCAATCTGTTCAGGCTCCTAATGCCCCATAAGTACAATGGGAATAGTTCCCGAAATTGATTAAGACTCCCTAATTAACTCTTGCATCAATGAATATAAAATCCTCAAAATTAATTTGAAGACATAAAACACCACGATGGGTTTCCGTTCCCCCCCCCCCAACTATTTACTTCGGTGAATTGCAATTCGCTAAACCAGAGCCCATTTGATTGCATTTCCTGTCTCATTTCTAAATATAGAACTTTCCAGCGAATGATGATTAACAATGGTGAGTAGTTCCTCGAACGACCGCTAGAGGTCGCTACCACAAACAAACGAGGTTGGATTTTAAACAGGATACGAAGTTTTTTTTATAAACTTACAAATGATTCCAAAGCTGCTTATTTTTTTTTTTTAATTGAAGCAAGAGAAAGATCCCTTTTTTTCCCCAGATCGAATAACATTCTTTATCATGTCACAAAGTGGGAATAGTTTCTTAAGTAAAAAAGGAGAAATACTTTCAGATTGTAAACAAACCACTCTACATATTTTATCACTAAAATGTTTAAAAGTATTTAAGTCCAAAGTCTGATTGCGGTAAATTCAGTAATCAATGATTGAACAAGTGTTGAAGCTACAAAAAGATAAATTTATCAGGGAAGACCAACCTTTATTTATCTTTAAAATTCAGATTTTTTTTATGGGGGAAAGGAGAGAAATCAACAAAAGTGAGGGTAACAAATCTGCCTGTGTGCCGAACATTTATTCTGACAGAACTGCATGCAAGTGACATACATCGACTTTGATACTCATCTTTTGATATTTGGCACATTGTTGTAAGCAATGGCATTACATTACATCAAAACGTTTCTCGTGACATGACGTTTGCTCTGTTACTTCTACCAAGTGGGAATGAATTTATACAGGCACGTACGTGATACATTCAGCAGACAGATACAATATCAGACTGTGCACCTTTACGTATGCTTATATTTCATGTTATCCTATAACCGATTTGATTTTATATTCATGCCGATGCAGTGACATCTAGTGGTCGTATTGGGAAGTAGGTGATGCAGACATTCTTTTCATCTTTTCAATTGAACAGCGAAAATTACACTTTGGAGTGCCTTTTATTATTTCTTTTTTGAAATATGTTCATATTTTATTTTAATTTATGGCGTAAAGGGGAGAGTGATATTATCAGTACTGTATATGTCATTAAAATAAATCTGTGTGAAAAAGCAACCCAAAATGTTGAGAAAGCAGCTATTATAGCAGTGCTGAAATTTCAGACTGAATTTACATTCTTTAGCAACAAGGTCTGGCTTACTTTTCATACAAGATTTTTATGAGGTGTGACTTATATATTTGATATATATTTTTGAGGAATAAATTGTCCAAATTGGTTGAACGATGCAATATACAGAGATATCCGAGGCATTTTATTTTCCACTCTCTTTTTCTTAAAAATTCCGCCTTTCATTTTGGTCCACTTGTTCGGAAACTACTAAGAAACTTTAAACAACGTAAGAAATTGAAACCATGTTTCAAATGTGGTTCGAACGATGCTTGTAAAGTGGTCTAAGTAGGACGAGATCGCCTGTTATGCAATCTTTTCTCACTTTATATTTCCTATAATTCATAGCAACATACATCCCCGAAAGGAAGTGCACTTTGCATTATGGGATACCTAGGCAATTGATATGAAGTCAATTGCTTTTCCATACAAGTAACCTAGTCGGGGGAAATGCTTTGTTACGTTAGAAATAATTTTCAAATTTGGTCGGAATAGGTTTGAAAGAAGTCAAAGGGGGCGAATACCTCATGACCCTCATTCCCCTCCCTTTTTTTTCCCGATTACTTTGAATTTTGTAGAGAAAGGTCTTAAGCAATGCCCAAAACCACTTGAATAGCAGGACGAATTATGGTCCCAATGATTCTTGTTATAATACTTGTGATCTTCTCGCCACAAGTGTTTACATTAAGAGTAACTATCATGATTCTTGGTAAGGGAGTGTGCACGTGCTCACAATGTTTCGACCACTCTAATTTCGAAATGAAAAATCAAGCAAATTTACTTCTACTTCGATTGATCACATCGTGTAAAACTGCATAAAAGAACTGCCAGAATTGCGTATATAGATGTATACGTTGCCATGGCTACCAAATTGGTTTTTGGCTTTGACAGTTTGGTATCACTCTGTTTAAAGCATTCGATAGATTGACTAACAGAAACAACCAGTCAACAACATAACAGTGTATTCATTATTTTAATGTCTTTATTCAGGAAGTAGCTACAGATATAAACCTTTTGGGGTCATTGAACTGACAGTTAATCTATTGCATTGTATAAGTTGAAAAATAAAGAAAGAAATATACAGGACAATGTAATAAAAACAAACATGTAGTCGATATTTAAACTCCAGAAAGTATAGGGCTAACAGAAAATTTTGTAATACTTTAAATAAATGTTAAATATATAAATTACTTGGATTAAATAAATAAACTTAAAACATAAATATACTTAAGCAAATGAAATTTATAATTCACAAAGAACTTGGAGAGTGTTTCTTACACCATAAATTATTTAGGTTATTATTAATATATATAAAACAATTTGCATATGTTATTGCAGTGGGAAATGCGGGAATTCTGGCAGTTCTTTTAAGCAGTTTTACCTGATGTGATCAATTTGAGTAGAAGTAAATTTGCTTGATTTTTCATTTCGAAATTAGAGTGGTCGAAACATTGTGAGCACGTGCACACTCCCTTACCAAGAATCATGATAGTTACTCTTAATGTAAACACTTGTGGCGAGAAGATCACAAGTATTATAACAAGAATGATTGGGACCATAATTCGTCCTGCTATTCAAGTGGTTTTGGGCATTGCTTAAGACCTTTCTCTACAAATAAGAATTTTAAGAATTACTGCAGTGGGTGATCAAGATCCAGAGATGGACACCATACTTTTGGAGAGTGATGGATGGCAATGCTGTAGTTAATGAAGTTCTAACTGAGGCTCGGCTATTGCTGTTACTCTCCTGCCATGATCAGAGCTTTAATAGCTCAATAATACTTTATCCCTACACTGTCCTCTACAGATAACGGGGAAGATGAAAAGCATTCTTGCTTCGCATCATTAAGCCAGTGCTTATAAGAATATAAGTTACGGCAGTGGGGTGATTAATATACCTTGGAGGGCAAGGGATAGCAATGCCGTGATAAGAATAGCAGCAATGCAAATCCAAGTATGTCGTAAGAGGCGACTAAATGGACGCTGAGATTCGAGAGTTTGAGTTCGCTCTACTAAGGGAGCAGTTTGAGTCTCCGGTCTTCCACCCACCACCTAGCGGAATATAAGCGGTTCTGCTCGGTGGTGGGGGGGGAAGACCATCACTGAGTGGAACCAACGCTGAGTTAGACGGTCTTTCGGCGCCACTGTATTGAGTGGTCTAGGGATCGTCTTAATTTTTAGAGATTGGCTTTACTTAAGTATCAGCAATGCTGTACCAATGAAGTTCTAACTGAGGCTCGGCCATTGCAGTTACCCTCCTGCCATGATCAGAGCTTTAATAGCTCAATAAAACCTTATCCCTACACTGTCCTCTACAGATAACGGGGAAGATGAAAAGCATTCTTGCTTCGTCCCTTTAAGCCAGTCCTTATAAGATGTTACGGCAATAAGCATAAATTTCATATTCATTAGTGAGGTTGTTGGTTTTAATTCACTCAGTTATCATTAATAAGAATATCTAACAGCCAATATCAGAAAGAATCGATTCTTTTCATTGGAGATCACTCCTACTGAGCGACTTGCACTTAAGCAAACGAAACTCATTATCAGGCACTGATGGAAAAATGGAATCTTCATTGTAAGAGCACCGTACAATGAAAGTGAGTAATTATGATATAATATGAACACAGCAGGAAGTTTCCATTTATTAGGAATGTTGTGGCAGTCTTCACCCCCCCCCCAAAAAAATCCTTCTTAATTGGTCAAGGAAAGCAAAAACTGTTCTGAACGCGTCTCCAGTTACCTGAGCACGGTAACAGAAATATACCAAACTAATCCTTCCATAAATGAGCCAGTCAAATGACTATTGACATTTATATTGTCTATGGCAGAACAATTTGATTAAAAAAAATAAAACAAAACATTTCTATGGCACAATCCATACAGACCTCTGTGCTTCTCTACTTGTTAAAAAAAAGTACTGGATATTATTGGACCTCCGATGCATTATGGACTACCCCATCCTTACACACGGCAGTCCTGGGCTATAATATCAGAAAGAAATCATGCATGGCGGAATACAAATGATCACTCCGGATGGTAATGTAGAAGACTACACTAACCTTGCTTTCTTACTTAAGGAGATGTAAAGAGCATGAAAAATAAAATCAGTATTATGAAACTTGAAGAATCGACCATTGGTAGAACTGGATGGAGAGTTCTCCTGGTTTTTTCACCATAAAAGCAATCGTGTTTCGAATTTTAGGAGCAACTAAAGTTATGAGACCAATGTGCTTATGTCTGTTTATGTATTTGCGTGTATTCTCCGGTCGATTTGAATTTTTTTTATTATTTTTTTAGCAATAATCGTAAAATTTTGCTAACAAACGACACTTGTTCAATGCTTTAATAAACTTTCACCAGTGGCGCCGCCCTGGTGTCTCTCTTCTGAAATTCAAACCATATCTAGTGTCTTCATTTAGCAAAAATTACCGATTATCACACATCGCTACTTTGATATCACACTTTCTTTGTTCGTAAGTAATGTTCCATTTAATCAAGTTAGCATAATAAGACAAGAGTTCCAATTTCATATAATAAAAAAAAATATTCAGACAAATGGAACTTCGATCGGAACAGCTAAAAGAGTCCCAAGCTATATTTCAGAACTATTTAAAGAGAAAATTAGAATCCAATTTTGAAGAAAAAATTCCAGTGAAAATAAGATTCAATTTGCGTTGATCTGAAGAAGATATTACAGCAATATTAAATCAGAATATGTGCAGATGTAAAAGTAAAAAAATAAAATTCCTTTGATACGGATTCTTTGTGTAATCTCTTTTCCAATTCTCTGGCAATAACGCCCTAATTATTAGCGTATTCACTTTTCTTATAATCCACATAATAAGGAATCCAGTTGTCCTTCGTCATCGGTTACACACACACACACACACACACACACACACACACACACACACACACACACACACACACACACACACACACACACACACACACACACACACACACACACACACACACACTTAACAGTCAAGCCTTGACCGAAAACAGCAAATTCTTCGAGAACGTGCCTCGATCTAACGGCGCGTCCGTTGGTCGTTGCCAATCAAGTAGGTCTTCAAAATGAGCATTGCAGTAATCGAAAGAATGCAGTTGCCTCCAGCTGAAATGTCTATATGTACGTGCGTGTGCGGTCAGAATAGTAATGGCGTGGTCTCTAGAGAAAACATCACCTTTCTGGTGGTAATTACAGACACAAATAAACATTAAACGCTAGCAGTGGAATCGGAGTTATGCAAATGTGTGTTATTGTTATCCATAGAGTATGCAGCGTGTAGATTTGTTGTTAACGGAAGCTAGATTATGGCGTCTTCGTGAATGTGACTTCCTATTCGCTTTATACTGCTTATTGAATTTCATGGTTTATGGGAAAAAGGCTGTCATAGACGGTGTACATTATTTTAGAAGTTTATGTATATTGATTGACTGACTTTGGCTATGCATACGCAAACACAAATTATAGGCCAATTGGTTCTTATTCGGAACTTATTTTATGCAACATAAACGAATAATAATATAATTTCCTGTAAATTGTAATATATTATTCAAAAAAAAGTAACTTTTATTATATTTTTTATTATATATTTTATTTAAAAGAAAAGAATTTTAATACACCATTTTATTTTTTATAATTTTATTTTTTAACAGCCTGAGTAGTCTATTGTAATAGACTGTGTATGTGTTTTTCTCAAATGAATGCTAACAGCATTTTAAAAGTTGGATTATATAGTCCTAAGTCTCGGTTTAAGTGGGAAGGATTTTATGCATGGAGATGGTCAAAGCGGCTACACAATTTTTTATATTTTTTTTATTATATTATTTTTCCCGATTATTCTTCTTATAATTATAAAATCTTACATTTATCAGAACGAACCATAGGACAGTAAATCTTTCATTGCTTTTTTCAGTATGCTAAATTCAAATATAAATATTATCCTCCCAAAGCACAATTTTAACTGTATAGACACAACAAGATGTGTTTTACCTATTTAGATTCTTTCGGTGACCTTTACAATTCAGATTTTCTAGCTAATTACGTACTGGATGAAAAACTGTACTGAAAGTCTAGAAAATGAAAGAATTTTCTTTTTCTCTTTTTTTTTTCCTTTCTAATTGCTATTTTTCACAGAAATTCTTAATTTATCTATTCTTATTTAAAATTCTCATAAGTTTTCATTTTATTAATTTAGGATGAAAAAAGTTCAGTTATTTAATGAACTGTCTGAATCATTTCGAAAATCAGAAAAATGAAAAGAATATACTTTTTAACAGGTTAGATATTTAATCTAATGCTCTGATTCAAGCTCTGTTGTGAAGGCATTAAAAAAAGTTAACATCACTGTTGTTATCAGTTATTACTACCATATGTAAAAATTACCATCTGAACGTTCGATCATGATTTGGAACTTGTACTAAGTAGCAGAGAAGAATAACAATATAATTTCTTGTAAATTATAATATTCTATCCAAAAAATAAAATATAATATTCTTTAATTTAGATTTTAATTTATAATAAATGTTTTCTAAAGACACTTTTTTAATTTTTATACAATCATTTCTAGGTTGAATTTATATCATTGTTTTATGAAGATTTTAGGGAAGAATCGATTGTGAGATGCGGTGATTAATACCCTTGGAGGGTAATGGATGGCAATGCCGTAGCCAATGAAGTTCTAACTGAGGCTCGGCTATTGCTGTTACCCTCCTGCCATGATCAGAGCTTTAATAGCTCAATAACACCAATCTCTACACTGTCCTCTACAGATAATGGGGAACATGAAAAGCATTCTTGCTTCGTCCCTTTAAGCCAGTCCTTATAAGGATGTTTTATGAATTGGATTTGAATTTGAATGGCGCATTATATTCTAGCGTTGATGTTTGACGAGGACGGACGTGTTCATTAGATAGCCGTAGCCGCATTCTGTTAGGTTTTACTTTTGGAGGTGCCTTGTGATTCTTGCATTGCATTGGCTAACCCGCTTAAATTCCTACTTTTTCCGAATCTGTACGAAATGTGTATCAAATTTTTGCTGAGCCAAGTAGGAACACGACATCACCTCCCTCCACACACACACACACACACACACACACACACACACACACACACACACACACACACACACACACACACACACACACACACACACACAACACTTCAACACTTCCTTGTGCTAGTAGACTCCCCCAGTCTACAGGATCTTGCTGGCAGGTCCTTGGACCTGCGGGATTTTCAATTGCGAGGAAGAGCGCCATGAGCGGTAAGGAAGACGACGCATACATAGAATAGCTCGATAGAGGGCGGGTGCTCAGCATTTTCAAAAATAAAAAATAAAAAAATAAAAACTTTGAACACGAGTGGCCTGGCATCCTTAATCTGTCCTCCTTGTCCGGAGAAGATGACGCGGGCGAAGACACTGCCCATATGGAGGAGAACCTGGACTTGATCACCACGCACACAGATTTTGAGGAAGTCCGTGCGCGCAAGAAACACAAAACAACAATCGCAGAGCTACACACCCAAGGAAAACTGAATGGAGGAAGATGGTCCTATCTCGGATTCCTCTACCTCTCCCAAAGAGAAGGTACCCCCGATCGTTCTCCGTTAAAAGCGCAGATGGACGTCCATGAGGACCACCATGTCCGATCTGCAAATATCATATCAAATAGCCAAAAACGTAGACGACGGCATAAAGATCCGGCCCGTCACTGTAATGGACTACAGAAGATTGACCAAAGAGTTGGACTCGAAAGGTGCACAATATCACACCTTGTTCCTCAGCTCAGAGAAAAACCTGAATCTGGTTCTTTGAGCTGTTTCTGAGGACATATCTACAGATAAAATCGCCGATGATTTCTGCTATCAAGACTTACCACCTATTAAGGTCAGCAGAATGGTCAGAGCTGACAAGAGCCCGGTACCTCTTGTATTGGTTGAGATCCATCAAGCCTATAGACACATTTATGATTTGACATCGATCTGTGGACTAAAGATCAGTCCTGAACCTCTTAGGAAAAGGGGCTTCAACGGGACAGTCACAGATGCTAGAAATTTGGCCATGCTCAGAAACTGTGCAGGACACAGTTCAGATGCCTCAAGTGTGGGGAGAGCCACCCCATCAACACCTGTACCAAGCCGAAAACCACCCCGTCTAAATGTGCCAACTGTGGCGGTCCTCACCCAACCAACTACAGAGGATGTATACAACACCCAAAGAACAGACGGTCGGAGACAGCCAAACAGTCTTCCTGCACCACAGCCAGAGGCTCATCTGCTTCAATCAGAGGTCTTTAAGAATCACCAACGACAGACAAGAACTTATGCGGATGTAACATGTTCCAACAAGACAACTCATGAAAGAATCAGCCAGCAGCACATACAAACCTGACCGCTGTTATCACTGCCTCTCTAGAAAACATGCTACACGATTTCAGCATGTCCACTCCTTCATTAACTTCCGAAAAGATTCCTACGTGAAACACAATCCATCCTCATACGACTTATAGATGAATAGAACCAAACTGATTCCAGACTCTCTACAGATTGTTCATGGAATGCAAATGGCCTCAGAAACAAAAGTTTAGAAACTCCAAGACTTTACTCAGAGATATCAGTCAGATATTGTTCTAATAAGTGAGACACATTTAAGACTCTCAGACATCCCTAAAATTAGGGGATATCACCTATACAGAACCGACAGGAAAACTTATAGAGGCGGTAGCACTGCCATCTTTATTAAAAATTATATCAAACATCATTCTGTAAATAACCCTCCAACTTCTAACCTTGAGGTTACAGGCGCTAAGGTTTTCACAAGCTCGGCTGGCAGACTGAAAATCTACGCAGCTTACAACCCACCATTAGAAACTGTACTACATTCAGATCTGAATGCCGTCCTGGACACTGGAGAACAAATCATTATTGCTGGGATCTAAATTCGAAGCATTCTGCACAGAACCGTAGAACTACCAATAAGAACGGCCAAATCCTCTTCAGCTACGTAGATTCCAACTCCGCAGTTGTGTCAGGCCCTCTCTGAACCAACCCATCACAGTACGTTTGGCACCGCTGACATCCTGGATATAGCTATCCTGCAAACTGTCAAATTCTACTACAATCTAAAATCATTGAACGAGTTGTCGTGTGATCATAACCAAATTCTGCTCCAACTGGGAAAACAACAACTTCTCTCTTCTCCCTCATTCATATCTTTTGAGAAATTATCGAAAGTACTCCCAGACAACATTGGTCCTGTTCCTCATATAAGTTCAAAAGAAGATGTCGAAACCGCAGTCGCAAGTCTCACCCAAACAATTATCTCAGCTATACTGTTGTTTTATTTTTCACTTTAATATCATTGCACGTTGCATCAAATAGATTATCATTATCATATCATATGCCATGTTTTTTATAAACCAAAAATTTCATGCATTTTGTTCAAAAAAAAATTTTTTTTTTTTTTTTTTTTGAACAAATGCACAAAAATTTTATAGACTATGCTATTGTAATTATAAAAGGTGTGTTATGCTATTTTGCTATAAAATCTGAATAATATAATTAACTTAGCTGTTATTTTGAAAAATTTATAAGAATATAATATCATATAGTTTTTATTAATAAATTTCTACTGTAATGAAAATTAAGTACCGTTAAGTTGTGCAATGTAAATGGTCTAATTTGCTTTCCAGACTGTCTTGCGTGAGCATTTGACACTTGAAATTTTAAAATCTTTTTTTTTTTTTGAGATCTTCTGTTTTTAAATAGATGATAAAAGACTAAACTAGACAAGCATCTCCATTTAAAGTACTACGCATGTTTAGAACTAGAATACCTTCTTTCGCTCAATGGAGCTGCCTATTTTGCACTAACGAGCTAATCTGTATCCGGGTTAGAAAACTGGTGTACTTATTCTATCATGTAGTTTCGAACTTTATTTTAAAAACACAAAATGTTTTTAAAACTCTGAATGTTTTTAAACACAAAGAATGCGTGTTAAAGAGACAAAATGAAGGTATAAGTGCATGCATTTGTGAACAGTGTATATGCATTGCTAGTATTTTTATCACATGGAACAACTGGTAGTATAATTATTTTTTTATTAACAAATTCACGTGTTTTACATCATCATAAGATAAATATGGTGTTATAAGTGTTTTAGAATTGTAATAGATGAATTCTAACGACAGCTTTAAATATTATTTCAACTCAAAGTGATGCATAAAAACACAATTGAAGTTTGAGTAGCTTCGGGACTTAATAAATTGGCCCGCTAGTGTATAATAAACGCAAGAGTGACTTGCACTACTTTGACATCTCTTCAGACATAAGAAAATAATTATGTAGTCACGTGACATTTTTAATTAAATAAGCCTGTTTGTAGCATTTCCTCTAATTTTTCCTTCACTGTATATAGTTAATTATGTATCCCAAGTGCTTTACTCGGCTATGAATGCGCAGACGGTTTGATGTCGGTGTAGAATCGTGTTGGTTTTGCGCGCATCCTTAAATATTAAAATGCCAATTTACCAGTACACGCTATTCGACTCACACCTCGTATACGGCATTATAATCACAATAGTTCATGTAATTAAGCGGATCGAGCAAGTGAAAGCTACTAGACACACATGAAGGATTGTATTGTGCTAGTTATCTGGCTTTTCTTCTTTTTTTTTTTTTGCATCCCAAGGGGGTGCAGTCAGACTGACGAATTCAGGATTTTTTTTTGTGATTCGTATTTTTGTAACAAATTAAGACACTGATGTATCTCATTCTATGCCAAGCTCTCTCCATCTACAACAAGGTCCTCAAGTAAACTTAATTTTTTTTCTGTCTTTCTTCCTTTTTTTTTTTCCTTTTTGTTTTGTTTAGGTTTGTTTATCGAACAGTTCTGTCTGGGAGGTAAAACAAAATGCCGAAATTCAATTACGATATCTTCGTTTGTATACTTAAAATCCGAAGAGAAGCTCCAACAGTCGCTAATTCTTTTTAGTACGTCATTAAACGATTGATTTTTACCATTATTCAACGCCCGAATGCTTGTTGTTACACCCTAGAAATTCTCCTTAACCCATAAAATGTCCAGCTTCATTGTAATGCTCGTAAAGAATGAGGAAAAAGAGGGGCAAAAATCTTTTGAGAAATTCCTATTTTGTATTGCGTGTTTTTCCAAGAATTTCTTTTTTAGTTTATTTATTTTTTATTTTTTGAATAATTGAATCCAATGCTGAAGTTTGGAAGCATTTAACTTGTTTAGCCAGCAGACGATTTAAATATTTATAAATGTTTCAAGCTACAGAAAACTAATTGCATTTTATTCTTATAGGAAAAACGTGTTTCCATACACAAAAACAAAGTATTGTTTCTCGCTTGCTTTCCGATGTGAACTAAACATACAAAAGTAAGAGAAACCTGTTTGCTATGACCAAGAAACAAGCGATAAAAAATATAGTCAATGCAAAAAAAAAAAAAAAAAACAATTACAGATGCTATTTGCAACAGTTGATACGGAATGCATCTATAAAAGCCATTTCTGTAGTCATTCGCTTTAAACCACAAAACAGCTTTCTGGCTTCATAGATTTCAATGCAATTTTGCACTCTGAATATTTACTAAACCATTCTGTGTAAATTTTCGCTTAAATTGAACCATTTTAACAAAATTATGCCGAAAAAAAGTAAAGAATTATATGACATTACATCCTGCAGTATTTAAAGTAGTTTTAAATTATATTTACCAACATGCGAATTTATTCTTCCAAGTTTCCATGATAACGACTTTCACTTTACATATGCGAAATGGAAGAATATATGATGCACCACGGAAAATAAAACGGTAAAAGCATTTATTATTATTTATTTATTTTTGCTTTTCCGCTATAGCTCACATGACTCAGAAGGATATGAAGAATTCTTAAAAGTTCCTTCAGATGTGCTGGCTCCTTCTATCGTAAAGAGAATAAGATGCATTTAGAGATGCCCAACTATATTAAGATCCGATGATTGAGCACTCACTGAATTAAATTAAAATCGCTGTCAGGTATCAACAACCATTCTTGGCTCATATCCTTTTGGAAGGGTCCATTTCAACCAAGGTAAGTGGTCAAATGAATGAGTATATTCTGTCAGCAATGACGTTCAGGTAGACAGTGCCTAATGGAACTGTAGTTAAAGATCACGTTAGGCTACACTATTTTGCTACACCTACTGCTGAGTGGCGTGGATTGGAAATAACATGTTTACCAACTATGAATTGAAGCTAAAAATAATAGCAGATAGGCTGGAATGTGTCTGTTCATTTGAAGCGGTCTGGTTTGAGATTAAATCCAATAAGACAAAATATACAGTTGGTTGTTGCTATAGGCCAGGGAGTTCCACAGATGATCTGGAAGACACACATCGCCAAATTAGTACAATGAGTACAGGTCGAGTGATTATTATGGGGGATTCATCTATGGAGATATAGACTGGAAGAAAGAAAGATCACATGGAAGAAATCAAATGGAATTTTTACACTAACTAAGAGATAATTACTTGAGACAGCATGTGATGGAGGGGGACTAGTAGTGTGAGAGTATTGGACCTGGTCATAGGATCAGAAGAGCTATCCATAATCAAGGTGACCACATCGACTCCAATTGGTGAAAGGAATCATGTGGTCTTGACTTGGTAAATTTGAAAACATGAGGAACATTCTATCAAGAAGGGCCAATTGTAGAACTATAAGGTAGGTGATTATGACTTGCTTAGGAAGAAGTTTAAATCTGTACCATGACATAAAACACTGCAGGGTAAGGATGTTAGTAATGCACGGGATATAGTTAAGGGTAAGTCTAGAGGAAGCAGTATTAAATTGTATACCGCGGGTAAGGGAGTTTAATCTGGTTGGAATTAGATGGATGAGTAATATCATTAAGCACGAGCTGCAGAAGAAGAAAATGATGTGGAGGGTATTAAACAGAAAGATGACCAGCAAACTCATGAAGAGTACAACGCTCAGGCAAGAAAAGTGACCAGCATGACAAGGAAAGCAAAATCAGATTATGGGAAGAACGTAGCCAAGCAGTCCAAAGGAAATCCCAAAGCGTTCTTTCGTTTTATGTGGCAAGTAAAAGGGAAAATGACTGTGGAAGATTAACATTAATGAGTGATGATGATCATGAGGAGACAGAAGTGGATAAAATAGTTGAGTTACTGAGTGACCACTTTGCAAGCATTTATCTTCCTAGTGAGGTTACTGCTTTAAACCTATGTGACAGACACTAATGTGGGAACAGAGGTGGATGAATTGGAGGTTCTTAGGGTATTGCAGAATCTCAATGTAAACAGATGTGCGATTAGATCGGATATCAGCTCTAGGTTTGCTAAAATATGCAAGAGAACTGGCAATGCCTTTGACTTGGTTATTTAATTTAAGTCTCAGCTCTAGTAGAGTTTCCAAGGGAGTGGAAAGAGGGGAAAATAATAATCCCGTGCATTAGGGAGTAGCTTAGGCGTAGTGGTTAAAGTACTAGAAAAATTGGTTTTGCAAAGGCATTTGACAGAATACCACATGGAACACTTTTACGCAAATTACAGCAAATAGGGATGGATATGACACTGGTTAAGTGGATAAGAGGGGTGGCTGCTGGAGACAGACATCAAAAAGTGGTATATAGAGGGGCAGAATCGAGGCGAAAACCACTTGTGGGTGACTTGTGGTGTGCCACAAGGATCGGTGCTAGGACTATTGCTGTTTAATTTATACATAAATGATATGTAAAAATTAAACCGAAAGAAAATATTCAGTTGCTTGCTGATGATGAAAAATTAAGCAAGTAATAGCTAATGAAGGCGATTTAAATAGGCTGTCAGTATGGGCAAAAGTTAACGGGTGTCAGTTTAATGTTGAGAAATGTCAAGTTATGCATTTTGGGAAAAATAGATTACAAGGTGTGTATCACATTGATGACACCGTGCTCCAGGAAATAGTTGTCATTCCTCTTTATAAGACTTTGATATGCCCACATCTGGATTTCTGTCTTGTCTCGTGGGCTTCTTGGGGATGAGTAAGCGATGGAGACGATTCAGGGGCGAGTGATCAAGATGGTGAGTGGTCTGTGGAATGTTCCCTTTGAGGATAGGATAGATTGAAAGTGTGCGGATTGCAGAAGTCGGTTGATAGGAGAAAAAGAGGGGATATGATACAGATATGTAATTTGCTTAAAGGATTTTATAGGATAGATGCAGGGGGAATGTTTCAGCGCTTTGCTAGAGGAACTAGAACAAGGAGTCATCCCTGGAAGTTGAATACAGATGTGGTCAGTAGGAGTGTGAGGACTAGATTTTTTGCTTGGACAGTTGTGAATGAATGGAATGGATTATCATAGTCAATTGTCAGTGCTTTGTCTGTTAACGTGTTTTCAAGAAGAAGTACGAGGGTGGTCTGAAACGTTCTTGGCATAACAATGAAAAAATGAATTTATAATTTCAAAATTATTTTTATTTTTCAACATAATCTCCCTTAAGAATAATACATTTATTCCAGCGATGCTCTAGCGTCATTATCCTGTCCCTGTAGTGGTTCTTAGTAAGATCTGCAAAATACCCCTCTACAGATGCAATATATGAAGAAAAACGCTGACCAGCGAGGAAGAGTTTTAGTTTTGGGAAGCAGATAGAAGTCAGAGGGAGTCAAATATGAGGAATAGGCAATTCATAGTCCAGATCCCTTAATTTTCCCATTGCCAAAACACCTTTGTGGGCAGGTGCGTTGTCCTGATGAAAGATGATTTTTGTTCTTCTGCAAACCTGATCTTTTCTCACGAATTTTTTCGTCTAGTCTGGTTAAAAGATCGGAATAATATTTCCCGGTTATCATTTTATTTTACCCTTTTTAAGATAATTCATAAACAAAATGACTTTAGCCAAAACACCTATGCCATGACCTCTCCTGTTGATGGAACCGGCTTTGACTTTTTGCCAAAGCCGGTTCCATCACCGGTTCCACTGAACAACCTGTTTCTGTCCACTGCTTTGACTGCTGTTTAGATTCTGGTGTGTAATGGTGAATCCAAGTCTCATCCGTAGTAATGAATCGACGCACAAAATCAGTTTTATTTTTGTTAAAACGCTCCAAGCACTGTTCAGAGATTTTGATCTGCTGTGAGCAAGCCGGCACCCGCCCATCTTGCGCAAAGCTTTTTCATCTGCATTTCTTCATGCAAAATATATCCTACACGTTCTTTTGAAATGCCTATAGTCTCAGCAATTTCACGCTCTTTGACTCGCCGATCACCCAATACCATATCGTACACTTGATCTTCTTTTGGATCACTTCTGGATCATCTTCAAGGCCACGTTTAAACTCGGTATTTCTTAATTGTCGAAAACGAAGGAGAAGAATATCCATAAACTTTTATGAACTTCGAATGAATTTCTTTTGCCGATAAACCTTCTTTTACAAAGAATTTTATAATCGCACGATACTCAATTTTATCCATTTCAAGGATAAAATTGAGTATCGTGAAAAACGCCTTTCTTAAGACAGCTGTATAAAACAAACTATTTCATAGAATAACTTGCAATTTCACAGGGATGCTTTTGACAATGTAGCAACTTAGATAAAGAAAAGTCTTGCCGATAGTGTTGCCATCTATGGTCGAGGTCGAGAACTTTTCAGACCACCCTCGTATGATAGATTGTGTGAATAGATTGGGTCTCCTTCGATGAGTCTTCGGACTCCAATGAGGTGCCCGTATAATAATAATAATAATAATAATAATAATAATAATAATAATAATAATAAGCATGCAGGTGGTAGGAGTGTAAATTCACTAAAAAATTAGTAAATGTATTGAATATTTAGGGGTTGCGACGGCCTGTCAATGTTTGCGTATTGAGATAGAATAACAAGCGAATTACGACATGAATATTCGCTACACCAACACATTTTAATAAGTCTATTCTTGAAGTTTCAAGCTGTTTTTCCTCTAAACGTGTTCGCGTAATTATAGAGCGTTACATTATAAAAATGGCAAGCACATCGGCAAGCGGTTACTGTCCGGAAGACAATGGAAATATGGCTTGTTGGACAGATGTTAGCCACGTTGCCCCACTCAAAACTCCCTTTCACAAAAGAAGTCATGGCTTTTTTTAAAAAAATAAATGCTAATTAAATTTTTAAAAAAAATTACTTTACCCACAAAAGTAGATTTTAAAATAAAAAAAGCAAGTTACGTAATTTTATTGGAGTTATGTTAAAAGCTAATCGCGACTCCCTTAATTATACTCTAAATTGTTTCAAATTTTCAGTTTTTTTCTTTTTATTATTGTGTAAACAATGCGCAGACTCATATCATCTCTACGCATTGTTTGTAATTTATTGTTTAAAATTAATTACCCAAAGAAAAAAAAAAAGCTGTGCGTTACATTGTTTAACTTGTAACTAAAGTTATATTGTTATGAATTGGGTTTCCTTGACTTCATGGTTGCACTGCTTCATTTGGATGCTGTAATCAGTAATAAGCTACGTTGCTCATTATTCAGACACTAACTGGCGAGTGAAACAAAATGTTCTCTAATTAATCAGCGTGGCAACATAGTGGCATGCATCAATTACTGAAGGAATTCTTGACAATCTCTTCCATTAAGCCTGACATTAGGGATGCATGTATTTTCCACTGTTTTTTTTTTCCTTTTTTTAAAGAAATTGCTTTAATTCTGGAAGAATGATTGGCAACCCGTAAAGCAATAAAATTTTATTCAAACTTTCAAAATCTCGCGTTTTATTTTTCATGGAAACTCTGTTGGAAGAGAATAATTTTTAATTCTCTTACACAAGACGGGTTTGGACAACCCGCAAATTAATTAATTATTTCGAAACATTCTAAATGAATGCAAATAAGAGTTGTCAAGTTCAAAAAATTCAAACTTTTCTCGTTATACGCCCGAAATAATAGATCGTGACTGGCGTTCATATTATGAAAAAGCAAGAAGCGGCGCGATAGCGGAATAAACACGTTAATGCCTCGGAGAGAAAGTGCGTCATCTTGTAACAAGCATTTTTGAAGGGTAATTTTCCTTCTTACGTTCATCTGAACGAAGAATTAGAATGGCAAATTTGTGATAAATATTTTAGTCGAAAATCCTCTTTGTTGCGATTATTTTTGAGATTATCGAAAAAGCGACTGTTGGTTAACCGAGAAGGAATTTCATTTTAGTTATAATTTAAGTTAAAATCTTAATTTGGTGGAATGAAGATTTTTTTTTTTTTTTTTTTTTTTTTTTTTTTTTTTACAGTGTCTATTTACTCTCTAAATTGACAAGCTAATCCTCAAGCGTGTTTCTGAAAATTATAGCAAACCAAGACCTTACAGTTACTATGACTTGAGTCGGTATTTTAGTATTTAAAAGATACGATCTACCTGACAGACAGCACCGTTTCTTCCTGCGATATTCTCTGTCATATCAGACCAAACGTGAAAATGAATGCGCTTTATCTGTCTTTTGCACTTTTGTATATAGCGACTCCACATTCATTGGACGAATTTCAATGATAAACTGGTGCTTAATGTGGGATAAAATTTTGTCTGATAAACTTCTATATTAAAGAAATTTTTATAAATTTGTTTCGTAAATTTTATATTAAATTCAATTCATATTTTTCTTAAAATTTTTTAATTTTAATATATTTATATTTGCTTGTGTCTTTTAAGTGTATAAGAAACACCTAAAAGTTTATTCCATAATGTCTCTATAACATTTTCGACCGTGAGATGCGGTGATTGATTTTATATGAGATGCCCATATAGGGTAACGGATGGCAATGCTGAACCAATGAAGTTTAACTGAGGTTCGGCTGTTGCTGTTTCGCTCTCTTAGGTTTTGCCCTAAGGGAGCACTTTGAGTCTCCGGGGAAAGTGTTCTCCGGCACGGCCCGCTGAGGGGTACTTGCCGGTGAATTATTTTCCTCGGAATATGAGCGGTTCTGCTCAGTGGTCGGGGAGCCCGTCACCGAGTGGAACCAACGCTGAGATTAGGACGGTCTTTCGCCCACTATGGAGTGGCCTAGAGATCGTCCGTATTTTTGAGATTTCACCTTTACTTACATAGTTGGTGATTGATTGATTCATTCAATCCAATACCCTTGGAGGGTAATGGATGGCAATAGCCAATGAAGCTCTAACTGAGGCTCTGCTATTGCTGTTACCCTCCTGCCATGATCAAAGCTTTAATTGGTCAATAATACCTTATCCCTACACTGTCCTCTACAGATAACGGGGAAGATGAAAAGCATTCTTGCTTCGCCCCTTTAAGCCAGTCGTTATAAGGACTATAAGATAAGGCGGTGATTACAACAGAACCACTAAGAAAAAGAGCCTCGTCAGGCCAGTGCTACAGATGTAAGAAGTACGGACATGCACAGAAACTCTGCAGAGCAGACTACAAATGCCTCAAATGTGGGCAGAACCACACCACAGCAACCTGCTCAAAACCCAGGACCTCACCAGCGAACTGCGGGGGCCCCCACCCGGCAAACTACAGAGGATGCAGTCACTACCCTAAGAATAAAACAGCCAACAAAAGGAAACAGATCTCTGAACCCTGCCCACAGGCACCTGAGTTGACTGCTCCCCAGTTGCCTGACACGCAACAAAAGACAACAAAACACCAGCTCTCACAAGTGGAAAATACCAACAGTCTGGAAAGTCACCGTCGAAGCAGGACATATGCCGAAGTAGTCCGCTCATCCAAATATATCCAGCAGGACCAAATTCTTCCAAACATGACAACAGTCATCACAGCCTCATTGGCAAACATGCTTCAAGACTTCAGTAAGTCAAACCCTTCACCAAACTCCACAAAAAGATTTCTAAAAGAAAATCAAACCATATGATCAATGCTTGTTAACGAATAAAACTAGATTAATGCCAGACTCACTACAGATCGCCGCTTGTAACGCCAATGGCCTAAAAAACAAGACTCTGGAACTTCAAGATTTCTATCACAGATACAACCCTGACGTCATCTTAATTAATGAAACTCATCTAAGACCTGCAGACAATCCAAAACTGAGAGGCTACACACTATACAGAAACGACTGACTGGACTACAGAGGTGGTGGTACAGCCATATTTATCAGGAACTGCATCAGGCACAATGGAATACTCCCCCCCCCCACAACCTCCAACCTAGAACTCACCGGTGTCGAAGTCCACACAAATTCAACTGGAAGACTTAAAATTTACGCCGCCTACAACTCCCCTGCTAAGACCCTGCTATTTTCTGACTTGGATGCTGTACTAGGCACAAATGAATCCATCATCGTCGCTGGGGACTTAAGCTCAAAACATCCCTCCTGGAACAGCAGAACCACAAATAAAAATGGCCGTATCCTCTTCAGCTACACAGGATTAAACAACGCTGTCGTAACAGGACCCAGTGAACCAACCCACCACAGCCCAACTGGCACAACCGACATCCTAGACATCGCCATTCTACACATCAAATACCAGCACAGCATTCAAGCACTGAACGAATTATCATCAGACCACAACCCAATCCTACTTCACTTAGGGAACAAAGATCAGTCACCTCCCCGCCAAACCTCCATCATCTGGGAGAAACTCAAGAAAGTGCTACCAGAACACATTGGTCCGGTTCCCCATATAAAAGCCAAGGAAGAAATAGACACGACAATAAAGAACCTCACCAATCAAATCAATAAAGCCATAACAGCAGCCACAGTATCCACGATTACCCACAAACAAAATCGTCTCTCGGAAGAAATCATGGACTTAATAAGGGAAAAAACAGACAAAGAAAAAGATATCACAACACTCGTGCTCCCCAGGAGAAAACAGCCCTCAACAGATTAAACAAATCTGTTCGAGAAGCTCTTCAGAACCACAGGAACCAACAATGGGACAACAAGCTCACCTCCATCTCCACAGCAGATCATTCTATATGGAAATTCCTAAACAACTTCAGGATCAAGCGCAAATCCCTCCCCCCTCTGCAAGCAGAACAGCACCTTGCATACACAGATGCTGACAAAGCCGAAGCCATAGCAAGAAACCTAGAGAAACAATGCAGTCCTGCATATGATAACCTAAACATCAGCCACGTATACAAGATCCATCGTAAAGTCAGGTTCACAGTAAATCGTCCCGATGTCAATCCAAATCCTATAATGCCTACCTCACCTACCGAAATAATCGGCATCATCAACCATCTCAAGATCAAAAAAGCCCCAGGTCCGGATGGCATTACTAACCAAGTCATCAAGGCACTACCACGCAAAGCCATAGCACATCTGGCAAACATCATAAACTCCATTCTCAAATGGCAGCACTTCCCCCAGTCATGGAAATAGCTGACATCATCCCAATTCACAAACCAGGCAAAGACCCACACCTACCCGAAAATTACCGTCCCATCAGCCTACTATCCAATTTAGGGAAAATAGCTGAGAAAATCATCCTCATCAGACTCCAAGATCATGTCAACCAATTAAATATCATTCCAGAAGAACAATTCGGCTTCCGTCAAAATCACAGCACCACCTATCAAATCCATAGACTGGTAGAATACATCACTACAGGATTCAATTGGAATCAACACACTGGAGCTGTCTTCCTAGACATCTCAAAGGCCTTCGATAAGATCTGACACCAAGGCTCCTCTACAAACTTATCATCGCTAACCTTCCACTAAACATGATACACCTGATCAAATCATACCTCTCCAACAGGAGGATGCAAGTCAAAATCAATGAAACGGTCTCAACCCAACGGAAAATCCTCGGTGCAGTTCCTCAAGGATCACTGCTAGCCCCGATCCTGTTCAACATCTATATGGCAGACATCCCTCAAAATCCTCTCACATCCACCATCGCCCTTTATGCTGATGACACGGCTATTCCAGCCAGATCTCGTCAACCACTTCTCGTCACCAAAAAACTACAAGACACCATCCTGAATCTAGAAAAATGGTTTAAAGACTGGCGACTACAATTAAACCCCCAGAAAAGCAAAATGATACTCTTCACAAGAAGACGAGCATCCCCCAAAGGAGACATCCCCCCTGTTCAACTCTAAAATTCCCTGGAAAACTGAAGCAAAATACCTAGGAATACTTCTCGATAAGCGATTATGCTTCAACAGCCACATCAAGAGCATATGCACCAAAGCTTCAAAAGTTATCGCCCAGCTATACCCCTTGATCAACAGACACAGCAAACTAAGCTCAACAAATAAAATCCTACTGTACAAGACAGTGATCCGTCCCGCAGTCATATACGCCTCCCCAGCCTGGAGCCATACCTCCAAGCAAACATCCTCAAGCTACAAAGACTACAGAACAAATATGTGCGAATGATTCTGTACGCCCCGTGGTTCATCAGGAACGCCCAGATCCACCGGGACATAAATATCCCCTACATCTCTCCACTACTACGCTCCCTAGCAGAAAAATTCTTTATGAAGACATCTATCCATCCAAACCAACTGATACAACAAGCCGGAAACTATGACGGTAATGACTACTGGAAACATAAAAGACCGAAAGCCATCCTAACACCCAACGACGAATAACCACTTCTGCCCACTCAGGGCGAGCTAAAATAGCTCACAAATCTCTCCCATCACTGCTCCCGAAACAGACAACAGGGAATATGAAAAGCGTCAAGCTTCACCCTCTGCGCCATATATGTCCTGCGTCCTGCGGTGATTAATACCTTTGGAGGGCAATGGATGGCAATGCTGTAGCCAATGAAGTTTAACTGAGGCTCGGCTGTTGCTGTTACCCCCTGGGGTACTGAGATTCGAGAGTTTTGATTTCGCTCTCTTAAGGTTTTTGCCTTAAGAGAGCAATTTGAGACTCCGGGGTAAGTGTTCTCCGGCACGGCCCGCTGAGGGGATTTGTCGGTGAATGATTTTCTTCTGAATTTGAGCGGTTCGGCTCGGTGGTGGCGCGTGGGTGGAAAGTCATCACAGAGTGGAGCCAACGCTCAGATGGACGGTCTTTCGCCCACGATTGAGTGGCCTAGGGATCATCTGAATTTTTAGAGTTGGCTTTGCTTACACATCGCCAATAAAGTTCTAACTAAGGTTCGGACATTGCTGTTACCCTCCTGCCATGATCAGAGCTTTAAATAGCTCAATAACACCTTATCCCTACACTGTCCTCTACAGATAACGGGGAAGATGAAAAGCATTCTTGCTTCGCCCCTTTAAGCCAGTCCTTATAAGGACTGAGTTGGATCTTACTGTGGTCGAAAGAAGAGGATCGACTGTGAGATGTGGTGATTAATACCCTTGGAGGGTAATGCTGCAGCCAATGAAGTTCTAACTGAGGGTCGGTTCTTGCTGTTAACCTGTTGCCATGATCAGAGCTTTAATAGCTGAATAACACCTTATCCCTACACTGTCCTCTACAGATAACGGGGAAGATGAAAACCATTCTTGCTTCGTCCCTTTAAGTCCTGATAAGGATAAGAACTGAATACCCATATCCATATTAGATGTGATAACTTATTTTGGGAATTTTTTGAGATTGGCTTTTTAATTTTGTGATAAGGCGGAATTCAAATCAGATCTGTGAATCTAATTAGGACTTTTTCAACTGGGTTAGCTAAAGATAGGGCTTGCACTCTAGGAAACTGGTCTTATCACTCTCTGTGACAGCAGTTAGGTATGATAATGTTGCCATTTTCAGAAACCGGTTACTGACAGATTTATGCGTATTTTTATGTAAGGAAACAGATTAATTGATAAAAAAAGAAAGAAATACAGATTAAAAAAATAGAAAAGAAAGAAAATCTGTCGGTCAAGATAATAATGATTTGCGTTGTATTACTGCAGGGGATGCGCGATATATTACGGCAGTCGAATAAAAGATTTCGCAACTAACAACTTTCTTTTAAATTATCTATAATGTGTCGGTTCCATCAACCTTTATACTTCAATCTTCCAAAGCACTCTAACTTCATAAACTGGTCTTAGTTTTCCTCTGAGACATTTTCGTGTCATTTTGGCTTCAAGCACTTGTTTTCATAATATTTTATATCGTGCTGTTTAAATGACACATCATCTTAGATTAGCTATCTTTAGCATTCTTCGAGTCGTAAAACGCTGAAGAACTACGTAAATGGAGGAGACTCCACGTAGTCAATAATAAATGTAAAGACCCCGCAGGGATTTTTGATCCAATATTCGGATTTGACTCTCATGGAGCACTCAGGTGTCCACCTCAATGCAAGGATATGCGAGCACTTTGAAAATTTAATCCATCGTATATATATATATATATATACATATATACATGTTAAAGATACCAAGTTATTTTAAACCTGGTTTTACTCCATTTCCCAAGTAAGCAAACAGACAAGTAAGTCAAATTTGCGCCTGCAAGTGTTGCAAGTCTAGCTGACCCTGCACTTAGTGCATGACCAAGGCAACTCATGATAAAAGTAGATTAAGCTCTGATCACTAATCTTAATATTTACCCATAATACAAAGCACATCTGCTGGAGGAGATGTATGATGCTTTGTATTAAAGGCAGGGGGCCACTATCCAGACCGGTTCGACCTTTATTGAGGTCTCATCATGTGCTTTGCATTATGGGTAAATATTAAGTTTAGTGATCAGAGCTTATTCTACTTTTACCAAGGCAACTCATGGTAAAAGTAGAATAAGCTCTGATCACTAAACTATAAGTATTTTATCTTATAAGTATTTTACCAAAACAAGTCAAGTTTGCGCCTACGTGCAGGGTCAACTAGACTTGCATTTTGTGCAGGCGCAAACTTGACTTATTTGTCTGTTTGCTTACTTCGGAAATGGAGTAAAATTAGGTTTAAAATAGCTTGGCATCTTTAACATTTATTATACCCAAGGTAAAATACTTTCTACATATATATATATATATACTAGGGGGCTCCTCCCCTGGCACCTACGGCGCCCCCCCCCCCCGAATTCCGGACTGGTAGGCGGTTCTCCTTGAATTCTGATGACTCGAATTTCGAAGACTCGAAAGGGGGGGGGTTCCTCCCCCGGAACCTACGGTGCCCATCCCCCCCCCCGAGTTCCGGACTGGCATGCTGGTTCTCCCCTGAGTTTCAAAACGTTTCAAATAACTTGAAAAAACGTGACACAAAAAAAAAAACGTAGCGAAGAGGTTTTCTTTTAGACTTATCCATTAAGGATTTTCAGAGAACAGTGACTGTGTGTGTGTGTGTGTGTGTGTGTGTGTGTGTGTGTGTGTGTCTTAGGATGATATCCTCTTCTTGAGTTGGGCAGTTTTGCAGGAGTTCAACGAGCATTTCTCTTATGCAGCTTGTTGTGTTGCGGAGCTTAAGTTTTGTTGGTTTCCTGTGAATGGTTTATTCTTGGCTTTGAGTCTTGTAAGTAGGTTGGTCTTGATACTTCAGTGTACGTCCCTCCGTTCATTGTGGAGACCATGGTTTGTTGGGAGGACCTGCGTTCTTGTAGGGGTCTGTTGGTTTGGAGTTGAGTCTTCTGGTTTTGGGGAAATGCTTTGCAGCCTCTGTAATTGGCGGGGTGCAGCCTCTGTAATCTTTGCAGCCTCTGTAATCCGCACTTGACACATTTTTCTGATTGGGTGCGTGGTTTCTGGCACTCTGTTGATGCATGTTTTCCTCCACATTTAAAGCAGAGGAATTTATCCAAGCTTTTGGCATCTGTTACATTGAGTTGTTATTAATTTATGCTTTAATGCTTCTATTTTTATAACTAGATCACAGATGTGAAGGTTGTAGATGTGATTTTGATCTTTACCAATTTCCACTAGAATTAGGATATGGGGTATTTTATCAGCTCTCCGCATTCGGCTGACTTTAATTGGGCTAAATCCCTTAAATGGAGGTCTGCTGTGACTTCTTCTATCTGTATTGTTTCAGTCACCCCCCCCCCAACTTAACACCACTTTTAGGTTGTACGGTAGGTTGTTGTTTGCCTTGGAATTTGGTTATTTTCCCGTAATCTGACGAGGCTTTTGGCTGTATACGTATTCCTTCTTTGTATTAATAGATTTCGTGAAGGTGATATCTAATGATTTTAGTGCGGCTCCGAAGGATGTCCAGTGCTCTTTGGCCCTTAAGATGACTGGGGATACCCTTTCTTTGAGTTCATTGTCTATTTCCATCTCGTTATTTTAAGTGCATCTGCAGTGGTGGAGATTTTCCTATTCCTTTTGACTATTTGGAATTCGGTGTGTGTTTCCGATGTCTGATGGATACCGTCTTGGGATAGCATTCTCCAGACTTGGGGAAGACGCTACGCAGCCATAAGACTGTTCTAAGTCTGGTTGTGGCTATATAATATTAGTCTACACTGAGTCTATTCAGAATTGAAAAGTCTCACCTTTGTAGGTTTCCTGCAGACTTCTCTGTTGCCTGTTTAACTCTTATATATCACTCGATCACTCCAATTCCTAAAAAAAAAAATCTTATCGATTTAAGTAATTGTTTTTAAAATTGCAAAAATTAAACAAATTTCCACCACAGACGAGAAATACACTAAGATTCCAAAAAAAAAAAAAAAAAAAAAAAGATACTAGTTTTTTCTTTTTGCTAAATGGGTGAAGCAAGAATGCTTTTCATATTCCTCTTTATCTGTAGAAGAAAAGGTATGGATAGGATGTTATTGAGAAGCTCTGGTCTTGGCGGGGTAACGGAATAGCTGAGTTGCAGTTAAAACGTCATTGGCTACAGCATTGCCATCCGTTACCCTCATGTCTCACTCTACTCAGTTCAATATATACCAGAGTTGAAGTAATGCAGAACATGTAAATTTCACATACAAGCAGCTAGACCTTATTAATAAAAATCTCTAGGTAAGAGAAAGAAGTTGAAAGCTTTACTACCCTACTTCTACGAAGATACCAAGGAAATTAAATACCATCTGACGGTCGATTAATCCAACTCAACCTTTACCAATGGAGTAATACTAAAATTATTTAAATAATATGATATTAAATATTTAAAGGTGTGTACTGTGTTTTTCGGTTTTCAAAATAAATAAATATATATATATATATATATATATTGTAAATAAATTATTAGTTAAATTATTATATTTTAGAAGAATAAAATGTAACTTTAACTAATGATTTGAATAAACTGTGTAAAACGAGGATGCATGACGTCACTGCTATCAAATTGTCAAACATTTCACGGCTAAAAAAAGAGACTGAGGAAAATAGAAATAGACAGTACGAGTGAGTTAATTAGTCAGGATGTACCACAACCATTTTTTTTAAAAAGAAATTACCGTGTGTGGATTTCTTACTATCTATATAAAAGGCGAACTCTTCGCAAAATGTTTTTGGAAAATTCCTAGTGTGGCTCCGTCGTGTATGCCAATGGTTCTTAATCTAAAAATACTCCTGCAGTATAGCGAACTTTCTGGCGCTCCAATTGCCATAGCAGCCTTATATTTGAGTTATAAAATTGAGCACATGTGTGCCTGCACATGAAGAGAAATAAAGGCTCAGAATTGCTACCAGACGTCTACGATAACCTCTGTAGTGCCTTGTCGTGTTCCTAATGACCGTTTGGAAGTAGACACTCAACAAGTTTAACTGCCGGTGTGTGGCTTGCCTGTGCTCTTTCCAGGAATAGCCACATAAGCGAAGTGGCCCTCTGAAAATAATGAATATTGTATGCTCTGTCGGGGATATTATCTGTTACAATTATATCATAACGTATTATATACAAGTGCATTTTCACCGCGCTTATTTTTGGAAACCTCTGAGGATGACGTACAATTTTGTAGCTCATCCTCAGAGGCGAGAATAATTATGCATCAACAAAACTTATGCATCAGTTATTTGAGTAGATGCAGCATCGAACTGTAATTACAGGATAATTTGACTTTGCCAACAGAAAGAAAACAATTTATTTTTTTTTTTTTTAAAGATATCAGTCTTTGCACGGCTATGCGGAACAAACATTAGCCTGGTTATCAATAGCTTTAAACTCCAAGCCGATTTTCGGGCTGTAAGGGAAAGCCAGCGGCTGATCAGATAGGATCCAACACTGTCGATTTAACTTTCAAAAATCTATCGGAATTCTTATAGAAAAAAAGAAAATCTACCGAAGAAGATATCTTGACTGGTGACTGAAGAAACATCTAGGATGCCCATGAGGTATATAATAGGAAAAATAACGGAAGGCATGAATTCTGAAACTTAATGTCAGTAAATCTAAAATCTGTCTATTTTGTGCATATTCTTACTTGTATTGAGGAAGGAGGGAGGAGGGACACCTTTACAAATCGTCTAAAAACAAATATTTGACTTTTATGCATAAAATAGATGAAACAAAAAAAAGTAAAACAAATTAAGTAAAAAAAAAAAAATACGAGACAATAAATTTAAAATATTAATGGTTTACATCCGCTTATTTCTATCAGAGAACTAATTTAAATCCCGTAAACAAAACAATAGTAAGACTACATTTGGAGGGAGAATACGATTTCCAAACTCACAAACCTCCTGATTAGTTTTAGACATTTATATCTTCTCTGCTACACCTTAAGAACATTTTTTAATTTTTCTACCTTCAAATGACACCAGTAATGTCCTCTGATCAACACCATAGAACTATTATATTAATAGTATATTAAGCCACAATTAAACATATAAATGACATTTTTACGTATTGCACCAACAATGCTAGAGTTGTTCGTTAATCGTGTTTTTATTGCGCAGTCGCAAATAATACTTTATTCAAATACCATTTAGGAAGCGTGAAATAAGTGAAAGGATTGTTTTCATCTCGAAAAAAAAAAAAAAAAAAAAAAAACCAGTTCAAGAACATACACATAGTTAACAACCATAATATAGTGATCTCATAACTTTAATTCTTTTTAAACAAGCAAATCTCAGTTTGTGATAAATATGTAAACTAAAGCCTCGCTGGCTGAGGGGTTAGCGTGTCCGCTCTCCAGTCAAGAGGCTTCGGGTTCGAATCCCGCCGTGGCCATGGATGTTTGTGATTGTCTGTGGAAATACTGGTGGTCGGCGGTAGACGGCGTTGGTGTTGTTGCGGTCAGTTGGTGGATTGTGATAGAGTAGATGCCCTTCTTCGATGAGTCTTTGGACTCCCTGGAGGTGAGAAATAATAATAATAAATGATATTTTGTATGAAATCGTAGCAACATTTCAACGATAATATGCTTATATATGACCCTGATGCAGGCTGAGTACCACAATAACTTTTTCGACGATGGATAATTGAGATTTTGATTATAATTTGTTGTTCAATGTTAATTCACTTTTCAATTTTGTAATTTTTTTGTTGCAAGACACGATTCAAAACACTACCTATTAAGTTATAAATTCACAATAAATGCATCTTATTATTGACAACGTGTTGTCACTATACAAGAATCTATTACATTTTTAATAATATTTTTTTATGATACTCTACTGTTTATTATTTGTTAGGAAAGATTTTTCTGTAATGCAAGTTTTAAATATATTTTGGGCAATGGTATTAAGATAAGAACGAAAGTAACGATCTTATGGTACAACACACGTAGTGTCGTGTATATTTCTTGTTCCTGCTCATATTCTATTTTATTACATCAATTCCTATGGGATTGGGAAGGGGGAAAGAATATAGCTTCACTATCTGTCTTGTTTTTCATGCACACACGCACATCGTGTATATGCTATATTATTTTTAAATTAAAGGTGTTCTCATTGGTGATATCTTTCCTGCATGCGAAATAACTTGGATCACAGTAAAGATTTGTTCTGTTTTGCTCGGCAAATCTTCTAAGCCGTTTTCCAAAATTAAGAATACATTGAGACGATATCCTAATACTTCAGTTTATAAACAGGAGGAAAAGAGATAGACAGAAAGAACGGGAGGAAACCCAACGACCAAAAAAAGAAGGAAAGAACGAAAGAGGAGAGAGAGAGAGAGAGAGAGAGAACAGAAAAATGAAAAGAATAAAAAAAAGGAGAGAAAAGAGGGGGCATAACATAGGGATATCAAGTACAAATGAAAGAACATGGAAAGAAAGAAAGACAGAAAGAAATAGACAAACGTTAAAACGACTGAAAGAAACAGGAAGGAGTGAAGGGAAAAATATAAAGAGAAGGGAAAGAGGAATGATGAGAATAGACGACAAACAGATATCTAAAAAGAAAGAGGGAAAAAGGCAAACGATAGAATTAAAGAAACAGGAAAAATAGGAAGGAGAAAAAAACGAAGAACGAGTTAAATTAATTATAAAATAGAATAAAAGCAGAGAAAGGAAGAAGAGGGAGATGAGAGAGAGAGAGAGAGAGAGAGGGAAATACGACAGTGAAATATTCGTCTGACTTTTATGTTAAAGTCAGCGAAGCGGCGTCGATTTTCCTGAGCAGGGAGAGTGTCGATGATGAGCAAGTAGAAGACGGATGAATATTGTCGGATTGCTAACAGTTTGCCACTCGAACCGAAAATGAAAGTCGTTTCTCTGAAATGATACAATGGCTCTTGAGAGAGAGAGAGAGAGAGAGAGAGGGTGACGAATCACTTCTCTCTTCCACTCTTAACCAACTAACATCGGAGACATTTCCGTGTGTGGGACGGAGGTCATTAGCTTACAGAAGCAGCGACAATGGTGTGATGAAAGGGTTCACGGCTAGGTGCGTAGGATAAGCATATTTCGGCACCAGCTCTAATTTAACCAATAAAGGCACATCCATTGTGCTGTGTGTGTAGGGAGATGAGTCAGCCACATCATTCGGATCCTCGCATTCATAAGTCTGTGTGTGTGTGTTCTATTGTTCAATATGTTCTGTGTGCGTGCGTGTGTGTGTGTGTGTGTGTACTCTATTGTTCAGTATATTCTGTGTGCGTATATGTATGTGGGTGTGCGCGCGCACATGGTCAGTGCTCTGGCCGTACATTGTTTAAGGCAGAGAATAGCGTTACTTGTATAGGAAGAAAGATAGTACAGGCCAATTGATCAGTCAATGATAGAAAGATGAAGTAATATAGATAATGAAAGTGTCAATGAATTCACACAAACACAAATAAATAGACAGATGATTAGAAAATGAACGAAAGTGATAGGGGAAAAAAGAGTTGAATAAAATATAACGTATCGCGGTAAGTTTCAGTAATTTTTCTTATCCGATATTTTCGGAGATTTTGTACCGAATACAAAGAAAACAGTTGACAGTATCAGTAAAGAAGCATGCATTGTTTAGTCCTAATTAAAAGTTGCTTGGAAAGAAAGCATGTATTAGTGAGGCTAATCCTCTAAAGTCTCCTCATATGCCTTTTTTTTTTCCCAGTAACGCCTAATCAGTTCTTTGAACATCACCGACCAATCACTATGCCCCATCTTATCGTTCCTTTAATAAACTCGCCTAAACAATAAAGAGAATCTTATCATCAGATTGAAGAATAAAACCCAGATACACACAAGGGACACGTGATCATAAAAATATTCAGTAATCCCCGAAAGCCAGATTTGCATATAAAAATAGATGTTTATTTTTCATACTTAAGTTCAATGACCTGAAGTTGTTGTGACAATGCAGTAGCCTCATTGCTTCTCAATTTCGCAATCCTATCTTGCTGTGTTAAAAATACCTTACTTAAAGGGACAAAGCAAGAATGCTTTTCATCTTCCCCGTTATCTATAGATAAAGGACAGTGTAGGGATAAGGTGTTATTGAGCTATTAAAGCTCTGATCGTGGCAGGAAGGTAACAGCAATAGCTGAGCCTCGGTTAAAACTTTATTGGCTATAGCATTGTCATCCATTATCCTCCAAGGGTATTAATCACCTCATCTCACCCATTTTGTTAAATTAAAAATACTCTGATCATGGCAGAAGGGTAACAGCAATAGCCGAGCCTCAGTTAGAACTTCATTGGCGATGTGTAAGTAAAGCCAACTCTAAAAATTCAGACGATCCCTAGGCCACTCAATCGTGGGCAAAAGACTGTCCATCTCAGCGGTGGCTCCACTCAGTGATGGCCTTCCACCCACACACCACCACCGAGCAGAACCGCTCATATTCCAAAGAAAATCATTCACCGACAAAGCCCCTCAGCGGGCCGTGCCGGAGAACACTTTCTCCGGAGTCTCAAATTGCTCCCTTAAGGCAAAAACCTTAAGAGAGCGAACTCAAAACTCTCGAATCTCTGCGTCCCAATGGATAACAGCAACAGCCGAGCCTCAGTTAGAACTTCATTAGCTACAACATTGTCATCCATTACCCTCCCAAATTAAAAAAATTAAAAATACAGCCGACGTTCAATCTATATTAATATAATACATGTGGAAAACAAATAACTGTCCGAGTAATTTATATATTTTATCTCTTAATTTCAGAATCTATTTACTAATTTTGATGTAATTCAATATCATATTTATTACTAAAATTTATTTCTTAGAAATAATAATTTTAGTATAGACTGTAAAATTTAATTTACCTCTGTAGGTGCAATTCCTTTCATCAAATAGCCTATGTTATGCAGTTCTCCATATAATTTGTATATAATTTTTATCTATTAATAAAAATTATCTATATAAAATGTAATTTTGTAAAATTAATAATTTACTTCATTAAATTATATTTTGTATTTTTATTTTATTCTATAACAATGATATATTCCTAATACAGATATTAAATTTTTACATAAGGCTATTATAAATAAGACCATCAAATGTTTTAAAAAAAAATTATCCGAAGATTTGCATTTTTGGTTTAATTCTAGTAAAATCATGCTAAATTTTTAATTCGTTGCTACCGATTGCCTTGTTAAAAATTAATTTCGAGGCAAGTCAGGTGATAAACATTGTTTTGTCTCTAATTCCATGCATTCTGTAGTATTTTGATTCCGTATTTATGTTATTGTCAATTACGCAGAATCAAAATAAGGGGGGAAGGAAGAAAAAAGGGGAAAATAGATGTTGGTGGATATACAATAGATAAGAAGAGAAATGAGTTTATATGGAGAATTGATCAAAAGAATGCCAGAAAGAAAATAGAAGGAAAGAAAGGGGAAAAAGATAAACAAAAAAAAAATAAAAAAATAGAAAGAGAAGAGTTTAGGAGAGAAAGAAATAGAAAAACGTTAAGATATAAAGTAAGAAAATAAAAGGTAAATATTAATAGATAGAAAAAGAGAAGATAAACGATGAAAGAATGAACAAGAGAAAAAAAAAAGAATCAGAAGAGTGAGTGAGATAATTCAAGAGATGGTTGTGTGTGTGTAGATAGTGAAGATAAAAGAAAGAATGAGAAAAAATGAGAACATAATAATAGTCGCAATTGACAGAGAGAGAGAGAGATTCATTTCATGTTGAAATTACGAAAAAAAAAAAAGAAAAGAAAAGAAAAAGATTAAGATAGGGCAGAGCGATCTCTCCAGTTAAAATGTACTTAGCAATTAAAGAAACTCATAAATCTACATATAAGTAAAAAAAAGAAACAGGCAGCAAGCTGATATAATACTTCGTAGATGTGTGAAATTTTACTGTTTTCAGCGAGAGCTTCATTATTGGTTTAAACGAAAAAAACGAACAACGTTTTCCTGTTCCTTTTTTAAAAGCATAACGGAAGTAAAGGTGGCTCGCAACTACAGTTTTTATGGTCATTAATTATCCCTTAATTAACTTGCATTGCGTGCTGAAACTTTTTTTTTTCTCTAAAATGTTTGTAAACATCTTTAATTTTGCCGTAGTTATGAGACAGTCAACAGGCCAGCCTTACTAATATTCCATTACATGCGCTAGAGAACTCGCTGAAGCTCCTTTCTGGTTCCCCATCTTTCAGGTGTTCGTCTCAAAACTTGCTACAAATGTGGATGAGCATTCCACTTTATCCTACGAAGAGAAGCTTCCCCCTCCACCTCCTACTCCACTTGAATAGCAGTTTCTTTAAAGTTTAAAATATTAAAAAAAAAAAATTGAACAGATTGTCAAGTTAAATAATTATTCTAATTACTTAACTTGACACCAACTAAAACTGTTACCAGAATTCCTTAAAATAAACAACCAAACAAATTCCACACAACATCTCTTCGACCACGTCAACGGGGATGACTTTTCCAAGGTTAATGACGAAAGGTCAAATCGAACAGGTCACAGACGGCGTATCGTGAAACAGTTACGTAAAGGTTAAAGTCTCAAAACGGCATGTTTCCGGACGATAAAGCATGACCGTGATACGGTGTGTGTGTTGGCTGAAGCGGAGGTGTAAAAGGCAATGTTTGCTAAGCATCAAATAGCAGCTGAAGGAATTTATGCTGTGCAGTAACGACGCACGAGCGTCCTCTCCCCCCCCCTCCTCCTGTGCTTCTGAGTACAGTTGTTCTTCCTCGCCACTTGAAGAAGAGGAGGGTAACTTATCGTAAGTCTCCGAAGTGTGTGGTTGGCGAGTCCCCCCCCCCGAGGCAACAGCGAATCTTTCGTTTTCTCTCCACCAACAAAAGTCTTGACTTTAAAGCCTAAACTGTAATCCACTTAGTGTTAAGTACAGCATAGCTTGCTCGTGTCGCACGTAGACGATAGAACTTCTTAGTACGCTATGAGCCCGTTCACTGTTAAGGTATTAGCATTTCAAAGAGCTAAAGTAGAAATATCTCACTAAACAGGCCAATCAAGGAAGTCTTCGGAGACGCATTTTAGCATTGCACACACACACATCTTTGCATGTCTTCTTGTAAGTTAAGTTATCCTTTTGAACATGAGACCCCTCAAGAGAAAATAAAGATCCAAAATCCCTTAAAAGAATGCAAATTAAAACGAAGAACGTCACAACTAAATCAGAATTAAAGAATTTTTGTAATGTTCCATAATATATAGTTTACCAAGTATGTATGAATAATAGACGCCGAAAACAAATGCCAGTACACTCACCAGGCAGAAAATTAGTGACATTACGCTTGCATTTCAAAAGAAGAGCTTTTACAAATTATGAGAGCACTTAAGTATACAATAATCATATGTCATCTGAATTGAATCCCTTGATGATGATCACACGTGATTGCTTTGTTCAGTTAATTTTAAGTCATAAACATCGCGTAAATATTGATAATCGTGCCAAGTTACACATCGATCAACTTAGCCTTAGATAACTTTCGATCTAAGATCTAACGACTTTCGAGTCTAAAATTTAATAATCAAAGATCATATCTGCTAGTTACAATTTGTAATCATCTTAATACGCTTGTCTGTCTGAAGTCTTTGATGTTGCTCTTTTATAAAAGATAGAAAACATGAGTATAACGCATTGCATATGATGACAAACAACTGGAACAACAAAGGCATGGGAATAGTTCAAAAGAATGATGAAAACAAGTGCATTTGAGCTCCCCCCGTAATGATGTTAGTTTATTTGTAACGTATTATAATTATTATTAGCTGCCAGTTATCACAACATCCATCGAATCATCTAGCGTCATTTTAAAACCGATTTACTATAATTTGCTTTATTTATTTTCTTTTATGATCTTGAATCACATCGAAAAGTTCTGCTTATTTCTGTTGCATCGCACACTCAATTCAATTTCAACCAAAAATTGAAAGGACTTATTTTATCAAATATCATTCAGCCAGAGAGAAGTTTTATATGTGTACAGAGAGAGGAGTTATGTGTACAGACCGACGAACAAATCAAATCTAAAAGATTTGATTTTTTTTACAAGGCACTACAAAATAATTCTCTCGGACTTCGATGTGTCCTAAAGAGATTGTTTTCTCTTCTCGGTGTGCCTCTTTTACGCTTTTCCCTTTCAGAGGAGCTTTTCCTTCGGAAGAAGAAGAAGAAGAACTCTGTTATCTTCTCTGGAAACGTACATGAAGTAATCATATATGGTGTTTTCAAGTGAAGGTGAGTTAATTGGATTCATGTGCAAATTATAAGATTTTTTTTCTCCTCCCCTTTCAAGCGAAAGAGATAAACTGACCTTAGAACCTACTATCTCTCATATCTTAGCTGCTTTTGGATCATCTTAAATAATACCTTTCTTTTTGGAGAGGGGCAGTTTCCCCCTTGAAATGCTTGCATTTCTTTTAGATACAATTATATTATTTTAAAAAAAGCATATAGATCAAGTGATCGACATACGAATGACATAAAAAAACAGAAAGACAAAAAGGAATGAAAAATCAAAATCCTTTCAAGTCCTACAAAATGTCTCCCATGATAGTCTTAATTTGTGCCTCTTCAATTTTTCCAGCCCGATCGAAGCAACTTGCGGAAAAGGAATGTAGATCTTGTCATTGACGGCAAAAAAAATTATCTTAATTACCATAACTTGCAGGGTGTTTGAGTAAAAGAAAGACTCTTGATAATGAGGTTTACCAGGACGTGTAAGGCGAGCTGCATACCCTTCTTCTTGCAGCAAGAACAAAGGCCGAGTGCTGGGGCATCTCTGGAAGCTATTCGCGCAAAGCATCCAATTAAAATTTGATTGCACACATTTAGAAGAGAACCCACAAAGAAAAAATGGATCATTAGACAAACTCCCCGTGACAAGAGAGAGAGAGAGAGAGAGAGAGAGAAGGATTAACACACACACTACATTCATCAACCACATTTCTCTTTTAATATAGTGATTAATATCTTATTGAGGTCCACTTGTTTTTCATTTCTCACTTATTATAGCGTTTCTTTGTATGTCGAAATTATCTCTTCTGTTCATTGCACCCCTATCATTTCTTTCTTCGTTAGCTTTCATTGTGACCGACCTGTGATCGACCTAAGAGCCCCCCCCCCCCCTCTCTCTCTCTCTCTCTCTCTCTCTCTCTCTCTCTCTCTCTCTCTCTCTCTCTCTCTCCAGCAATCAACAACCTGTTTATAAAGTTAGGATTTGTAAATATCAGCAGCAACTTCCAATGGACTTTTTTAGTTAACAGTATGGATTATTATTATTATTGTTATTTGTATGTGCATTAAGTTCAGGACAGTAACCGATAATGATCAAAATGCATGATATTATCCTAAAATAACTCTGACATTTCAGATTTGTGTACATCAATCCTTCCTGTTGTCTTAATGTGAAATTTAATCTCGCTGCTCAATGCAGACAAACAGTATCCTCAGCCTGTGCATTTATATGCGCGTAATCTACCCAGAGGAGAGTCTCCCATTGAACTTTTCCAAAGCATCTTCTTGTGACACACGAGAAGATAATTGGTGGAAAAGTTAAAATACATCAAGAACATAAATTCCGTATCCAAGTATTTAATTTAGATACGGCCAAAATTAAGTTTATGCGCATATCAGTGGCTAATACGTTAGTGAAATTGCGAAAAGAACTAAGTTATCCACTATCAAGTGTGAGCAACATCACCTGATGGAGATGTAAGAATGTCGCATCATTGAAGGAATGAAGACGAACATCCGCGATGCTTACAAAAAAGGGATGCTTGAAGGCTGGTAACGAAATCTCTGCAGAGCAATGTGAAAATTATTATCAGTGAATGTAAAAAGGTACCGAAATTCATTACTGTGACGTGCACACGCACGCACGCACGTACATCACCTTGTATCTTCCATGCCTTTTGCCTCTTATAGCATTTTGGCTATAGATTTCTTCCCTCTTCAATTAATCCATAATGTTTGTCTCACTTTTGCTGTTCGGAAAGAAATGTAAATCTTCAAGTCATCATACTTTTCTTTCTCTAGTCTGGTTTGTTGTTTTCGTACACTGATAATTTTTCATCCGTACGAATCAAGGCAATGTTATTCTGTACCGACGGTAGGCAGATAGTTTGGTGGGAGCCCACGAAGCAATGAACCCAGATTGCCTTGTAAACACAACTCATGGTACTGGTGGTGGTGGTGTCATAGTGTTGCACATGTTTTGTTGGTACGGAACGAGTCTACTGATATTGGTGGAAGAATCGGGTGTACTCCAAGGGATATCTGGACATTGTTGCCGATCAGTTCCATCCCGCAATGTTGACTTTTTATCCAGCAGGTCAGGGATGTTTTATGGAAGAGAATGCTCATGGAGCAAGAATTATTCAGCATCTTCCTGTCCACCACAAAGCTCGAATCTGAACCCCCATTGAGAATGTATGTGACATGCTAGAAAAAAGAGTTCAGAAACAAAGTCTTCTTCCGTCAAATCGTTTAAAGGACTATCTGGTGAACGCTGGTATATTGTAGATGCAATCCAACCTTGAGGAATCGATGCCAAACCGTATATTTGCTGTAATTCGAGCTAAAGGACGTCCAACATGGTATTAAATAAAAGTTTCTAATTCTGTGGCCGGTATGTTGTGTATTTCCAGTTGTTCGGTTGGAGACGGTGTTCGTATTATCAACAGTAACACCATGAAAGAGGAAAAGAGGAGAAAGAGGGCATAGTGTGTGTGTGTGTGTGTGTGTGTGTGTGTGTGTGTGTGTGTGTGTGTGTGTGTGTGTGTGTGTGTGTGTGTGTGTGTGTGTGTGTGTGTGTGTGTGTGTGTGTGCGTGCGTGACGTACTGTTCGTTCGAAGTTACTGATCGATGGACGAAGGAGTGAGGAGTGTTGTAGTTCAGGTATTCAGGAAGCAGGACAGCAATCACCCATGCAATGGTGGGATCAGACTTTTCATCGATGTTTGTGAACGGAGATTGTCCCACCTTGTGCATGCTTATAAACGAAAAACTGTAGAACGACTGACCACTAGGGGAAGAACAGAAGTGTTTTGCAAACGACAGTCCAACACACTGTATCTTATGTTTGACCTCCGAAGTATTCCCAGCATCATTAGGTCTAATCATTCACAACCGCATCTACAGTTTGCGTATGAGATACGCCATTAAACAATTGAAGAGTCAGTGGGAGGGAAAAAACTGCATTTTCTCGGAAGAATCTCGTTTCCAGTTATTCTGAGTGGATAGTAGACAAAAACCTAGAGAGAGAGAGAGAGGGAGAGAATTACCCTGATGTCATCGCTTAAGACTGTATTACGAGATAGCATACTATCCACGGATCCATTCTGATTGATCACGCGCATTCCTTCATGGTGGTTGTCTTCTGGATGGCACAGGTGCGTTCCAGCAGGATAATGTTCGGACCCTCTTGCCAGCATCATTTGCCAAACATAACAGCAACTTCCATTATTGCGGCTGCCATATTCGCTGGATTTGAGTCCTATAGACCATCTATAAGATTACATGAATTAGGAGATCCAGCGTTTGAACAGTTCACCTTGAATAACGTAGATCTACAAGATGCAATCATGATTCTACATGATTCTTTATGTATTTATAAAGAGAAAGATCAAGAAAAGGTCCAGTGTTTTATGACAATCATGAAGTATTCTGAGGAATACTTCATTATTCTTCATGAAATCTTTTTGTCAGATGATTTTTTCTGACTCACAGAATCACTGTTATTTTTGGTAGTATCTTTCTTACTGGCTATCACAAATTACAGACCATATGGTTGGGCGCTGAAAGATTTGCTGCGAGACGGGTGTCTAAACGGGTGTCTAAAATCCAGTCCATGCAGTGCTCTCTCTCTCTCTCTCTCTACCTACCGCAGTACTCGCGCTCTTCCCTATGCTAGAGATCTGAAAGATTAAGTCATCATCATCATGCGTATCAAGGATTTAGGCCTATCATGGCCTGTTCCGGCCTTAGAAGTCATCGTTGAATCGTTTAAGAGGACGTCCTGATTTTCTTTTTCCTAATGGCTTGTACTTTAAGGCTTGCTTTGGTAATCTTTCTGTTTTCATTCTTTGAACGTGTTACATCAATTTATGTTTATATTTGAAAGATTAAGTGACAAAAAAAAACATTCTGACACATTATGATCAGGATCTGTCTCTCATCACCCGACATGCTTGCAAAAACACTTTACTGCTATACACTCGAATAAGGGGAGCGTACAGAGTTCTTAGAGTTTCTTCGCGAAGATAAGCACAATTGCAGATGTTATTCCCATGCCTCGTTTTATGACTAAGGATTTTACCGAAACTTGGTTAAGGTTATCGGGGATAATTTCAGGTTATGACACGTCATGAGAGATCCTGTGCAAAATAGTCATTCATATGTCTCGTTCATAATACTGATTCAAATAAAAATCCAGCACGTGCTTGACTCTGTCGTTATAAGAAAGTATGATAACACACTTCTGGGTAACTGGAGAAATCCACTCTAAATTATGTTCGTATGGCCTCGAACAACATCACATAACCTCCAAATACAAACAAAACAAATAGGATATTTGACATTTTTGATAAATAAGTAGCTCAATTGTAAAATAGAAAGACAACAGAAATAAAATAAGAAACGATCAAAATTTAAAATAGAAAAGTCTATATAGAAAATAATAACGTGTGTGTGTGTGTGCAGATAACTGTCTAAAAACAATGAGAACACAAAAACATATCGAGAATCATATACAATGACTAGCTCAAATGCACAGGCATTAATACGAACAGCAGCAGGTACTCTTTGTTTTCGTCGAACATTTCTATCATTCTAGATGGGATTTTTCGACGACGATTTTATTTACCTACTGCAATTTATCAGTAGCAAGCTAAGGAAATCATCATTGAGTTAACTAAGATCTTGTTTCCAGCTGGCTTAGAACAGAGAACGTTTTTTTTTTATTATTTATTTAATGGAGTGATTCTTCGTTACATTTCAAAGCATGAGTGAAAAGAACAAAAAGTAATCGATTTTTCTGAATTTGTACAATGACACAACCAGCCTAAACTTTGAAAAGATAAACACGTGTCTTCGTCTACTTGTTTAATCTAATGAAATTCTGACCATATAACATTTTCCTGACTATATTTAAAAACGTAAGCAAAACATTTTTGCTTACGTTTCTAAATATAGTCAGAGAAGTCTGTTACGTTTCAGAGAAGTCTGTTAATTTTCGATAATTAACAGACTTCTCTGAATGCGTACAGTTACCTGTTACTTAACCCATCACTGACAACTGAACTTAAGATTCGATGAATCAAGGGTTTCCGGGGGTGGGAGAGCAGTATATTTGCAAGTAACCAGTCAGATCCAAAAAAAAAAAAAAAAAAAACTCCCAGTTCAGTTGCGAACATATGACAAAAGCTCACTTATAGGCTTTTGTACAAAACTTCATCAAACGTCTTTGAGATTCCTCAAATTTTTCCATGGTCTTTGTATACAAAGGAGGGTGAACAGGATCTTCGGTTGATGGGAAATGGCCGAAATCACTCTCATTTGTTGATTAGTTCCCATGTTTCCTACTAGCTTAAAAAATAAATACTCTTGGATTTCTCCATTACTTTTGTAAGACGAAGTGAAAGTAATAGGAAGGTCATTTGATGTCCCATTCAGTAATTAAAGTAATGGGCTGGTTATAAAAAAGAAAAAGAGAATGAGATCATATAACAAAAGAGAAAATTTCTACAGCATACACATCTTTCGTCTTCGATGCATTTGTTGAGATGCCATCAGAACCAGGAAACGTTTTTGGTGTTCAGTCTGGACAAGATGTTTTTTTATCTTATTTGAACACTGAGAGAGAGAGAGAGAGAGAGAGTTTTAGGAGAGCATGTATCAGTATCATCAGAAGCAGTGAACAAGAAAAAAAAAGGTCAAATCTTCTTCTTTTTCTGAGGACACCAGTGCAATGGAACTATCAGAATGCAAAACAGACGAAACAAAGATCATACAAAAGGTATTTATTTTATTTATTTATTTTTATTTTAGAATTTAGAAGTCATTTATTTATTATTTTTAACCTTCCTATAATAATACAAAATGTTGAACAATCATATGTGTAACCTAAGAGCAAAAAACTCATCCAGGTTACGATATGCATAAAGTTGCAAAAATTTATGTAATGCATTTTCATTATGTACATATATGTACATTCATATAATTTACATATTACATATTATTATAATATAATTACATAATAAAATACCAGGAGACATGCTAATATGCACAGAGAAAATTGCATAACATTTCATTAGGCACAAAATAAAACAAAGCAGTTAAATAGCATTTAAATTTTTACCTTTCACCCATGAGACTGGATCTTTGAATACAAATATGCTAAAACCCAATAATTTATACAATTAGTTTGAACAGAGCTTCCTCATTTCTGTGGAAAATAAATACTCTTTGATTAGAGTTTTGCGTTTGTTTGGGTTAGTTTCATTTCTTATTGTTAAAGGAAGTGTGGTGAATATTTTTGGCGCTAAATAAGTATAATGTTTGTGTATCGCTTCTTCATTTGCTTTTAGAACTATATATTTTAGACCCTTATGTCTACTAAGGAAAGCATCTTGTTTGATATTTACGTATTCATTGTCTGTTTTTATGATTTTTTTTTTGGAGATGGACTGAGTCCTTGCTCTTTATCCCTTTATCTGATTGAAGAAAATCTGTGTGGATGGAGTGTTATTGAGCTAAAAGCTCTAATCATGGCTGGGTAATGGCAATAGCAAAGCCTCAGTTAAAACTTCATTGGCTGCAGCTTACTGCCCATATTATTTTATGAATAATAGTGCCCTATAGACGTATAAATATCCAAGGGATAGTATGTTTAGTATGATGTATTTATTACACATTGTAGTGTTCTTATATTTGTTTCTAGTTAAGATTTTAATTACTTTATTCTGAGTCGAGACTAAAGGTTTCAGCGTAGTGCGATAAATTCCTTCCCAACTTAATATACCATATTGTAGTGTGCTTTGAATCCAGGCAGAAAATAATATTTTAGCATATTTAAATTTAAGAATCTGTTTAGGTAGTAAAGTCTGTTTAACATAATCCTTACTTTATTTACGATATAAAATGTCGTAAATAAAGTAAGGATTCCAGCTTAAATTACTTTCAATTTTTAATCCCAAGTAAGTTATTACACTGACTTTTTCTATTTTCTCGCAGTTGCAATTTGAATTTGTCATGCAATTCCAATCATGCAAAATTAATTGTGCAGTGAAGTTCATTTTGCCTGTTGTATTTCGCAAGTTAAAATTTACATATTTAGTTTTTGAGACATTCAGACTGAGTTGGTTTGACTGGAACCAATTTGTTACTTTCAAAAGATCAGCATTCACGATGATTTTCATTTGTTCGGCTGTGTCTGTAGAGAAAATTAGTACTGTATCATCTGCAAAAGTATTTAGTTACTGTTTAGTTTAAGATTGCAGAAGTCATTGATATAAATATTAAATAAAATTGGTCCCAAGACAGATTCTTGTGGTAGACCGCAGTCTACTGTTTTGGAGCTGCTATAGCTATTGTTTATTTTTACAATTTGTGATCTGGCATTTAAGTAATTTTTGAACCAGTTTAGGGCAGTACCTCATATTCCTATGACTTCTAACTTTTTTTTTTATTAAACTTTCATGTGATACAGAGTCAAAAAGCTTTGTGTATATCTAGAAATACTGCTAAGGTTAGTTTGTTTGTGAAGTATAGTAAAGCATGTTCTGTGCTAAACTTTTCCTGAACCCAAATTGATTCTTTGAAAAGAAGTTGTTTTTGTCCAAAACTTTCACGAGTCTAATTTTTACCAATTTCTCTAATATTTTCGAAAAGATCGGTAAATGGGAGATCGATCTGTAATTTTTCAAGTTATTTTTGTTTCCCTTTTTGTAAATAAGTACAACTACAGCTTTCTTAAAATCTGATGGAAAAGTGCCTGTCATCAGTGATAAGTTAAAAATGTACATTAGGAGTTAGTTCCATAATGTACATTTGGCATTCTTTTGCAATGATTGTGTTAATATCTGAAGTTTTGGTTGTTTTTAGGCTAGCTGTAACACTTTTCATTTCGTTTTCATAAGTGGGGAAAAGATATATGGAATTATCAAGTCCCTTGAGCATGCAATTCTGAGGGGAGGGTTTAGCATTTTTCAGAATGCTTTCACTGACCGTGGCAAAATGGTTATTGAATTCTTCAGCTGATCCTTGTCTCCATTTTCTCTATTCCTAGCGATATCTTTAAGTACGGGAGGTATTTACTTATTGCTTATACACTACTTAGGAAAGAAGTCAACGGACACCCATGAGCAAGGTGCATCGTGCCATGTAACGAGTCACGTGTTTGTAGCCAATATAAATTGGAGGAATATGATGCTCGCAAGTCAGTCTTCCCTGTCCGGGTAAAATTGGTACTAAAAGAGAACTGGCGAAGTTTGAAATAGGCATTGTGATAGGATACCATATTGTAGGCGTATCTGTTTGGCAAAATGTTGACAAATTCGGCCATCCCAGGTCAATAATCAGTGATACCATACTGAGATGGAAGCGTGGGGAGTAAGCTGCAAGTTCTACACGGAGTGGACGACTCACGATACTCATCGAACGTGTTCGTAGGGTGCAACGAACGATATATGTAAAAATTCGTCGGCCTACACGGAGTTCTGAGCATCAACTGGAACACGAATCTGCACAAAAACATTTAGAACCGAGACTCACAACATGGGTATCCATGGTGGGACCGCAATTTACAAGCCCATTACCTGAGCCAACATGCAGCGTCGTCTTCAGTGGTGCAAGGAGTGTGTACAGTGGGACGTGAAAGCTTGGAAAGCTGTGTTATATAGGGCGAATCAGTTACGCCCTCTACCAAGCAGACGGACTGCTGTGGGTGTAGCAAATGCCCGATGAACGTCTCCTACCAGAATGCGTAATTCCAACTGTTAAATTCGGAGATGGCGGTGTGATGGTATGGTGCTGTGTTTCTTGGTTTGGCCTCGGACCTCCGTTTGTTCATGTGCCAAAAAACATGAACTTCGAGAGGCATCTGATCATTCTGGATAATACAATGCTTCTTACTTTGTAGCATTTTTGTAGAACTGACTACAGTCTTTTGCCTCTTTCAGCAAGACAATGCACCGTGTCATAAGGATGCTGCTACAACTGCGTGGTTTGTTGACATGAACGTCCCCACACTCGACTGGTTCCACAGAGTCCTGATTTCAACATTAGTGGACATCTGTAGGATGAACTGGAGCGTCGGATGAGGTCATGGGACGTTCACCCGCTATAGTCCAGAATCTGATTACATGTCTGCAGGAAGAATGGTCCAAAATTCCCATTAATCACTATCTTACGTATGTCCTATAAGATTGCTGCAGTTATCTCAGCGAAAGGAGGTCCTACATCTTAAAAGTGGACGCCATGGCTGTTTGTTCCTTAAACTATGGTGTTCGTTCACTTCTTTTCAAGCAGTGTAGTTTTAGCAAAGAAACAAGAAAGTAAGACTGGAACATATTGGCGTTTTTTACATATATCGCTCGTTGCACTCTACGAACACGTTCGATGAGTATCGTGGGTCGTCCACTCCGTGTAAAACTTGGAGTTGATTCCCTGCGCTTCCATCTCAGTATGGTATCATTGATTATTGACCTGGGATGGCCGAATTTGTCAACAATTTACCAAACAGATACGCCTATAAGATGCGATATAACTTTCCTGTTTTGGGGCTTTTTGGAATCAATTTATGATGTTTTCGTAATTTGCTCGGAAGAACTTCGAGCTTTAGAATAACAGCATAAAGATGGTGACATCAATGAAAATTGTGATGTTTCATTTTTGTCTGCAAACTCTTGATAAGGGATTTTTTAAAGTAGAATGAATGAATATATATATATATATATATATATATATATATATATATATATATATATATATATATATATATATATATATATATATATATATATATATATATATATATATATGCACAAGCGGTCTCAAAAAATGTATACACATTTCAACAGCTGATAACTCACTTAATTTCCGTTATTTTGCAGGTTTAACGGATTTGAAATAATGGCTGAAACCAGACTAAGCTTTGAGGAAAGAAAATTTATCCTAAAATGCTACTGGAAGTTTTAAAACGTAGTGGAAGTGCAAAGACAGTTTAGATGAGAATTTCAACGAGATCCGCCTACGAGACTTACTATCACTCGAATTATAGATAAATTTGAAGAAGATGGAACTGTTCAAAATGTCCATAAGCAACGTTCAGGAAGACTACGAACTACGAGGCCCGCAACAGAAGAAAGGTTGATTGAAACGTATCGTCAAAGTTAAAGAAAATCTGTGCGACAAGCGTCTCGTGAGATAAGAGTATCAAAATCAAGTGTCCATCGCATGTTGAAGGGCAGTCATTGTAAACGTTACATTCCAAGAAGAGTACACGCTCTCAACGAAGATGATCCGGATAGGAGAATGCAGTTTTGTGAGTGGTACTTGGAAAAATGTGAAGACGACGCACAATTTCCAAGACGTATGATGTGTCGAGTGATGAAGCCACATTTCGATTAGATGAATCAATTAACCGGAACAATTGCACTTACTGGGCACCTGAGAATCTCCATGTTATGGAGGAACATCATGTAAATTTACCAGGAGTGACGGTGTGGTGCGGCTGATCAGCACACGGATTAATTGGACCATTCTTTTTCGACGGTACCGTAACTGGTGCCAATTACTTGAACTTGCTGCATGAAGCTGTCATGCCACGTATTCAAGAGGACTTTGAGGATGAGGACTTTTATTTTCAACAAGATGGGGCACCCTCACACTACCATCGAGATGTGAGGGCCTATCTTGATGAGACTCTACCCAACAAATGGATTGGAAGAAGAGGTTCTGTAGAATACCCTCGTCGTTCACCAGACCTCACGCCAATGGAACTCTTCTTATGGGGATTTATCAAGGATAAAGTTTACACTTCAAAACTGGCAACAGTCGACGACTTGAAAGCAGCAATCGAAAGAGAATGCGCCCAGTTACAAGACGAAATGATGCTCAGTGTTTGCAATTTCATTGCTGCACATTATCAGCGGCCCCTGGACCAGAACGGTCATCAGTTTGAATACAGACGTTGAGGGATGAAAAGTACCTTTATGTAGTGTACTTTACAATGTGAAAGTTAACTGTCTTATAACAAATACCAACTTTATGATCATTCAAAGTGTGTATACATTTTTTGAGACACCCTGTATGTACAGGGTGTTCGGGATAAATTTGACAGTTTCGTAAGGAAAAAGAAAATCTTCTTTGTATCTATTAAATTTAATGAATTGACAAAAAAACATTACAGGCAGAGTTAATTACAATACTATCAACAAGATTTACTCAAAATAACCACCATTAGCATCGATCACAGCTTCAATTCTGCTTCGGAACCTCGAACAAGCTGATGCTACAGTCTCCCTGGGAAGGGCCGCAAAAACTGTTTTAATTTTATCCATTAACTGGGCTTTTGTATTACTGGAAGTGCGATTGGTGTCTTTTTCAACTGCGCCCCATACAAAATAATCCATGGGGTTAAGGTCTGGGGAGTTTGGAGGCCAAACATTTGGACTGGTGAAGTCGTAGAAATTTTCAGACAACCATTTTTGACTTTTCCCAGAGGTGTGGCAAGGGGCCGAATCCTGCTGCCATACATACGGCCTACCATTGGCTACCCTTGTTATCCAGGGCTTGACTACAGTTAGCAACTCCACGAACAAAGCCCGAATTCCAATGCCAGGGTTCTTCAACACCTGTTCCTGCAGATTTGCGAGGAATTCTGCTGTACGAACGCAATCAGATCGTCTGCTAGGGATCTTTCTTCTTGCTACATCCTCGTAGTCACCATTGCAAGTCTCTAGTTCATGCCTGATTGTTTTTACTGTATTCAGGGAGCATTGGGCAGCAGTCGTAATATCCTTATTTTGATGGCGGGCACGAATCATCATGATACAAGTTATTCTCTTCCATGATTCAGGTGGGTTCCAGCTATCCATCCTTTCTGACATCTTGTATATGAATGAAGAAGGGTCCAAACTTTTAAATGAAGAGAAGTGTGTGTTAATACATGTAACTTACGGAAAAATATAATTAATTATAAATATGTCAAATTTATCCCGAACACTCTGTATATTCATTCTTGAGGAACATAGACGTGACATCTCCTACAGTAGAACACGAGCGAGCGCCCTTTCGAGTCATGTGCTCTTCTCCTCAAACTCTGACCTCGAAGAACGGCAACATCAAATTGATTGGGACCACACAACTAATTTATATATATGTAAGGATGAATTTGAAAGACGCATTATAGAATCCAAAGAAATAGTTGTGGACCCTTCACACATGAACAACAATCTGAGCTACAATTTGCTTGATTCCCATAGCGCAGTAATCCAATATTGGCGCTGTAAAATTAGCTGTCACACATATTCAACTCATGCCAACAGTAGCACGCGGTCACCTATTTAAATATGACTGTTACTATTCTGTTTCTTTTTATTAAGCTAGAAAGTCCATGTTTTTTACCTTGTTAGTTTTATAAGTCTTATGTTATTTCTTACTCACCTGAAGAAGTCGGAACACCGATGAAACTAGTCGTGATTTATTAAAGGTTTTTGTTATACTTTCTCGGGTTCTAGTCAGTTAAATTTGAATCTTATATATATATATATATATATATATATATATATATATATATATATATATACAGAGAGTGAGAGAGTGAGTGAGAGAGAGAGAGAGGGTAAAACGAAATAAGGAATTCTTTCTGGCTTCTCAGTGTTCAAAGCGGTTCTGAAAATGTTCTTGCATTTCTGATATCGACTTTGCTCTCTGCCGCAATAAGTGTGTCTCTTTCTACGATCAGTCGGACATCTTTATTAAACACACTGCGTATTAATGTGACGTTCGCATTTTATCGAAGTTAACTTTGGGGTGATCTGGCGGAATGTGAAAGTGCGTTCGTCTTACTCTCCACGCTTATTGCAAACTCCTCTGCGATTCGCTTTAAGACGACAACCAAATGAAGAAAGAGCCTTCCTTCTTAGTAGGAGATTCATAAGGAGGACCAAGATCGCTAATAAATGAGAAGTGGACGATGAGGTAAAAAAAAAAAAAAAAAAAAAAAAAAAAAAAAAAAAAAAAAAAACAGATCCCTTCGGTACTCACTCGAAGAAAAGCAATATCACAAGAAACTCCTTCTGAGAGGGGGGAAAGAGTATTAATAACTGCTGTAATATGCCGTAATGCCGTGACAGGTCCGTGTCAAAGCTCGTTATCGTGCAATCTCGCTGCCAGAGACTGTCAGTTATTTATTGTTCTCTGCACTCAAATTACAGATTGCTGCAACGATGTGCACTTGCTGACAGACGGACGGAGAAGTGATTCGATTAGAGAACACACGCGCGCACACACTGGCGATCACAATATCTGCTGCCACTTTGCAATTCAATTACAATAACATAGAGGTCTCTCCATGCTTCGATGCCATATTCTGATCTACTCAGTACTGCTCTGTTCCCCCCGCTTCTTCCCCTCCCTCCAGAGAGACAGAGATGTGCGCCTTCTTAAAATGCCCACTTCTTTTTCATCATTTTCTATCTGTCTGTCTCTCAAAATATTCACTTTTTTCTCAATCTCGTATTCGTTCTCTCTCTCTCTCTCTCTCTCTTCTCTTTTAATGTTTTAAATCCATTCCAATCCCTCTGTTTCATTCATTTTGTACTGTTTACTTTTAATTCCATCTCACTCGATCGTTTCATCTGTTTATCACACTTTCATGTGTCTGTCAGTTTTAGCTTTTACTCTGTAAAAGTTTCGAACCCCGTCTGTGAAGCGAACTTTCAGAGTGTTTTCAACCGAAGATGAACTAATAGGTCTCAAACGGAGGCACAGTGGTTTTCTGTCCCAACAATCGGGCGAATAAAAAACGCGCATTTTACACACATATACGCTGCTCTTATAGTGTATTTTGCTTCTGCCATAAATCCAAAATCAACCATCGAAACCATAAAAGCTAAAGTAGACAGATACAACCAGACTTCAATATGATGTATGAGATTAGCATAAAATAAACAAGCAAACAAAATCTTAAGATTAAAAAAAAAAAAAGATTAAAATTAAAGAATATTACCATCCACGCAATAGTCTATTCCATTGCTTTTAGATTTACTTTAGGACGCAGATCAATTAAAGATAAGTTAACCGATCTCGTACGGAGGTAGATTGGTTTTGCCTCGGCAAAAATTGGTTTTTGTCCCGCAACTAGATGAACCGGAACACGCACTTTGCAGACATAAATACATCATTACCAGTACCCGTATAGGCACGGCATCTTAGATGATAAAGAGGATTGGTTCTGCTTTGGCAAAAATTGTTTTTTTGGCCCGCAACTGGATGAATCGGAACACGCACTTTACAGACATAAATACATCATTACTAGTACCCGTATAGGCACAGAACCTTAGATTATAAGGAGGATTGGTTCTGCTTTGGCAAAAATCGTATTTTTTGGCCCGCAAATAGATGAACCGGAACATGCACTAAATACATCATTACCAGTATCCGTATAGGCACAGCATCTCAGATGATAAGGATAGGTTTGCCTCAATAATAATCGGTTTTTTGGCCCGCAACTGGATGAACCGGAACACGCACTTTACAGACATAAACACGTCATTACCAGTACCCGTATAGGCACGGCACCTTAGATGATAAGGAGGATTGGTTCTGCTTTGGCAAAAATCGTTTTTTTTTGGCCCGCAACTGGATGAACCGGAACTCGCACTTTACAGACATAAATACATCATTACCAGTACCCGTATAGGCACAGAACCTTAGATTATAAGGAGGATTGGTTCTGCTTTGGCAAAAATCGGTTTTTTGGCCCGCAACTGGATGAACCGGAACTCGCACTTTGCCGACATAAACACGTCATTACCAGTACCCGTATAGGCATGGTACCTTAGATGATAAGGAGGATTGGTTCTGCTTTGGCAAAAATCGTTTTTTTTTGGCCCGCAACTGGATGAACCGGAACACGCACTTTACAGACATAAATACATCATTACCAGTACCCGTATAGGGACAGCACCTTAGATTATAAGGAGGATTGGTTCTGCTTTGGCAAAAATCGTATTTTTTGGCCCGCAAATAGATGAACCGGAACACGCACTAAATACATCATTACCAGTATCCGTATAGGCACAGCATCTCAGATGATAAGGATAGGTTTGCCTCAATAATAATCGTTTTTTGGCCCGCAACTGGATGAACCGGAACACGCACTTTACAGACATAAATACATCATTACCAGTACCCGTATAGGGACAGCACCTTAGATTATAAGGAGGATTGGTTCTGCTTTGGAAAAAATCGGTTTTTTGGTCCGCAACTGGATGAACCGGAACTCGCACTTTGCCGACCATTACCAGTACCCGTATACGCACGGCACCTTAGATGATAAGGAGAATTGGTTCTGCTTTGGCAAAAATCGTTTTTTTTTTTTTGGCCCGCAACTGGATGAACCGGAACACGCACTTTACAGACATAAATACATCATTACCAGTAACCGTATAGGCACAGCACCATAAGGTGGAGCTGTGCCTTCTGGGCCGTTGTATCATCACACGCAACTAATTAACTATTTTGTCTCTCTTTCTCTCTCTCTCTCTCTCATCCTCTATTCATATTATCTTTCAGACAGTAAACATTCAAAAGTGTTTTTTTTTCTTTCTTATCTTCTTCTTACTCTCTCTCTCTCTCTCTCTGTTTCTCTATATTTGTCTTGATAGGCCTTCATAAGCGAGAAACATTCAAAATAATCTTTAAAAAAAATCCTTTCTTCATTTCCTAAGTGTATTCATGCATGTCCTTTATCTGATATCGCATCCCGCTGGAGAAACATGCTTCTTCCTATTTCTTATTATCTGCTTCATACTTATTTATTCTACAAGTTCCCATTTATCCAACATCTATATTTTCTTTCTTAACTGCGGTTTAACAATATTCAGATTCCTCATGGGTGAACGGCCTTTAAAATCTCTTGGAGTTATTTTAATTCATTGCACCTTCTAAAATGCGCTTTCTTCACCGAGGTATAAGTAACGAGCTCCTCCGAATTCATAACGAAACTAATATTTTGATTCTAATTAATCTCTCCAAGATTCATTGCTTTGTCACTACACATTGCTTGCTTGATGAAAACTTCGTTAACATTTTTTTTTCTGTTTAAATTCGTTTAGTGAAAAAAAAATTTTAAAAAAAAATTAAAAAAAAAGTTCGACTTTCTTTCTTTTTAATGAGAAAAAAGCAGTGTAAGGAAAGACAAAAACAGCTAATATTCCTCGCCCTCCGATCAAATTCAATCAATCACAAATGTCATAAAAACGCTTTGAAAGAAATTAGTTTCTTTCACGGATCTTAAATGTTAAACATTACTCAGAACTGTGTACCACGTCATTTATGTAAAATGAAAACTGTTTTAAGTATTAAATTTTACATAATTATTAATGTAGCAGAAATATGTTTTTATTCAATTAAAACCTGCATAATAATATTATAAATATTCAATTACCTTGAAAAACTATCAAAAATGTTCCTTTTCTGTGCAGCGTTCGAAAATGAAATTCTACTCATTTTCAGAACGTGCCAGAGTTGGAGCATGCGTACATGAGGTACATCTTAATTTCCTGCAGCCAAAGCAGACGAAGTTTTATTGTTAAGCGAAATGACGCGTGGCACGTATTTGAAATTCTAATTCAGGTAAGCTTCTACCAGTAGAAAAAAAAAACGATCTTTTATTTTTTATTTTTTAATAAAAATGATCTATTAACTCATGTCTAGGGCATTAATGTCCAAAGTGCTGGCAGAAATTGATAACTGGGTTGAAAATAGAATGTCTATTTATTACCGGATAACTGACAAAAACTTTGGAATAAACTTGTTGATGAAGAAGGATTTTGATGAACGACAGAAAAAACGCTACAAACATAAAACCAAATGTTACCCAGCAATTCATCATTTATTTAAGTATATGATTAATAAATATTTAATGGTATCAGAATATAAAATTTACTTTAAAAAATTCTACGCGTCTATTTAAAAAAAAATATACATTTGTGAACGTAGGCTATATTTTTTCCCCTCATAATTTTATAAATATTTAACTTTGCATTTAAATACATATTTTAAATACATTGATGTATGAGATAACAAGAAACAGAGTCGGGGGAGCGGAGAAGATTTTTTTTTTTTTTTTTTTTTTTTTTTGCTGTTCTCTCAGATCATTTCCATCCTTGTTTAATAGTAATTTTATTTCTCTAACTTCTGGAAATTAAAAGCTAACCCAGTGAGCCAGTATTTTTTCATAAAAATAATTTCCTAATTGGGTTTCTTCTAAGCGGGTAATTAACATAATTAAATATTGTTTAATAATATTATTTTGAGCATTTTATGGCTGTTTTCGGCCTAGAATCGGAATCTCCAGATGGTTTGTGGTCTATTTAACAATGAATGGAAGTTACTCATTTGTGGGGTTGAGGATGAACGTGTAATTGTGAAGTTCTGTATAGGGTTATGTTTCTCTCTCTTTCTCTCTCTCTCAGCGCGCGCGCGTGTGTGTTTGCGCGCGCGCGAGAGAGAGAGAGAGAGCATTTTTTTTTTTTGTTCCTATAAAAACATCACAACGCTAGCTATCGTTAACGCTGTTGTCATAGAAACCTCACGATGCAAGTGGTGGAGCTTTTTTTTTTTTTTTTTTTTTTTTTCTGAATAGCAGGAATCATGATTTTCATTAGGGATATAGACAATACGAACTCCGGTAACTAAGGGTTTCAAGTTACTCTTTTGTTTATAAACAAACTCGAATTCGAACCGGAAATTATCAAGAGTTTGAAGATTTTTTTATTATTTATTTTTTATCCTCTGTTTTTTTTTTCTTCTGTATGATGATATTTGCATTGTGAATATTTTACGGTATATTCATAGGTATATAATAAAAATTTACTTATCTGGCCCGTTAAGAACTAGGTGTGTGTAGGGGGGGGGGATGTGATTTTGCTTTTTTTTTGTAGAATAAAAAAAAAAACGTTTTTAGGAGGAAAATCCACCACCTCCGTATGAGACTGGATAACTCACGTTCTATTAAAACGTCTAGTCCTCCTATCCTATAATCTCATCTGTCTAGGATGGGTTCAGTTCCCCCTCCTGATGAGGGGGTTACTGCGTATTAATGCAGCCGGTTCGCCACTCCTCTGCTGCATCCCCTATGGACGGTATTCATGACTATAATCCGTGTGTGTTCATGGGGCCGGTTTGCCTGTCTTGCGGAATGAAAAACCCCAGATAAACTGGGGGGGGGGGGGCTGCTGTTCACGCGCAAGACCGGCTAACTTCACTATGGCTGAGGAGGATCCTTAAGCTGCTCACCTCGTCGATGAGAATCGAACCCAGGACACTTCTTTCGCAGGCATATGGTTGCGAAGCGCACAGTCACTAGGCTAACCGCGAGGACGAAAAGTCTAGTAAAGGTTCTAAATGACATACTGGCCTCTTGGCTTGCGTTGTATTATCCTATTCCTATTGTGTTTTCGCAAAACAAGTTGAAGCGTTGCATAAGTGCTGGTTTCTCACTAAAAGCCCAAGTCATAAGGATTTTACTGATCATTTTGAGAGAGAGAAATAAACCAGTTTCGCTGAGGGAAAAAACTTACATTTAAGACTTGCCAACTCAGCCTTTCTTGGAAAAGGTTTATCTAAGACGAAAAAGAAAAGCACGCGCCATACAGGATACGTACTGAAATGAGGAATTAAATACATCCTGAATAGTAAAACGGTTGAAGGATTTTTTTCTGATGAAAAAGGCCAATGAGAAAATATGATTCAAATGGCTGGTGACATTAAAAACAATGTAAGTTGCCAGCGCTCAAAGATCAAACGAATCAAACCTTGTGGCCAGCACATCTCATTGCTCGTATAGACGCAGAGGCCAATGAAAATGGAGTGTGCTCTTTAAACTAAAAATAATCCAATTTAAAATAAAATGGCCATGACTTCCCTTCCTATTTATTTCAGTAAATAAAATTTCATTTAATTCTACGTCTTTCTCTCTCTCTCTCTCTCTCGCTGTAACGTTTTCTTTTTCTTTATCAACAGCATCCTTTATGCTCCTTTGACCTCTGAAATAGTAGCTCGGTCTTCTTAATGCTCCCAGTTCCTAGAAGGTCTTGTTTCAAAAAAGGCAGGCCATGTTTAAAAACCAATTCCCAACCACTTGTTACACTTCTCTAAATTGCTAGTCCCAGGTCATTGTCCTTGCAACCGAGTCCAATTCGCTCGAGGCTAAATGCTACTTTAACCCAAGTTAAGGGGTAGTGATCCCATAATGTCTCTCACTAAGTAAGGGAAAGAGGAGGTAGTTTGGGATAGGAGTAAATGGGGGTCTTGAATAAACAGACCTTTCCGATAAATCCAGTTTTATCCGGCTCTTAAGTCGTTCGCCTAAAGGCTGATTGTTTAGTTTCTTTCGCGTCTTCTGCTACATATTTGTGTCTGTTGTCTTCCGTGCATCCCTCCCCATCCTTTTCCCGTGAAGTTTACGCCGTTAATTTTATTTGAACACACACATCCACACAATGTCGCCTAGTTGGCGAGAAGCCTGTAAGAGGAGACAGTTTCCCCAAGCTGTCACTTGAAATTATCTCTTCATTCACTGTCACTTACTGTCTTCGACCGTTTAACTTAAATTCAAGCACTTTAACGATGTGATTTTTGCAGTTGATCAAGTGGAAGGAACGACGAATTAATTATTGCAGAAAAAAAGGAAAAAAAAAGAGAAATGTAACATCGATAAAAAAATGTATAAAGGTTCTTTAGGTTCTTTAAAATTGCCGAAAAAAAAAGGAGGGAACGGGAAAATATAGAAAATGATATCCAGTTAAAGCAAAGAATGATATTTCTGACATGACTAACTGCAAATTAAAAAAAAAAATTAATTTGGTGTCGCCCACACACATTCCTAAGGAGAGGCGAAACAGGAAGATACGGAAATAATTATCATGAAAATCAAAAACACATTACTGTGAAAGAACCGCCAAATTACCTTAGGTATTAAAGAAAAACACGAAGAAAGAAAAATTAACAAAAAAAAAGATAGCATTAATTATTCGGAAATCCAAGAAATTCATTGCGTACACAGTAATGAAACACGCTTGTCGAATCTTAATGGGGAAAAAAGAAAGAAACTACACATGATAAAGTTAAACTTGGCAAATAACCGAATCACGTGATGCACATCACCCAATAACAAAATAAGAGAAAATTATTCGGCACTATATTATTATGATTGGCATCAATTCACTTGTAGATTCACCGGACTAATTATGTAAAAAAATATTAAAATTATATCAACATATAAATTGGTTTGTGTATAACTACTCGCAGCTTATCAAATCCCTTTCTTTCCTCCTTTTATATTATTTTTTTTTTTTTATGTGGTAATCACATGTTTAACAGTCCTTAATCAGACATCTACTAAAGTTCTCGGCACAGAAACGCAAACCAATTTTCTGTCATAATTCAGAAATGCAATAAATGTACAACACGCAATGCTTATGTCAACATTTGCTGCGATATTTATCACAATTAGTATATATTTTGATTATTATTCTTGTATAACAATGAAGCTGATTAATAATGCGTTTGTTATACATTCTTCTATAACAATGAAGGAAGTTAATTAATAATGTGTTTGTTATACTTTAGGAATGTTTGGCTTTGAATTGACTGATGCAGTTTGTGGAAATAATTCGGTATTAAGGAGTCAATTGTTAGTTAAAGAGTGGCATAGTGAAGTCGGCAGTTGCTACTTTTCTTTTGGTCATTTTTGTAAATCTGTAAATAGCCTTCGTTTCGAGATTTACTTTTCGCATTACGTGTCCCATGTTTGTCCTTTGAAAAAACGTAATACCAGTGGTATTACCATAATAACTTAAAGCAACAGTACAAGTGGGTGTTTGTACTGTTGCTTTAAGTTATGCTATATCTTTCCTTCCCCCCCCCCCTTCTTGTGTACTACTTAAATCATTATTGTTATTTTAATATTACATGATTCCTATCAAAGCAGATGACACCTCTCTCCTCGGTTATGGTCTGGGTTGTTGTTGTTTCTTTATCCACTGGGTACTCTTCATTTTTTCTTGGTGTAAGTCCTTATCAAATATTGATGATAATTCCGTGTCTCGTGTTCATATCTTTTTATTGCACCCGTTGATCAAAATGACTTGAAATAAAAAACAAAACAAAACTGTGTAATCATATTCCCTCGTCGATCTGTCACGTATTTTATAATCTCTATCCATTGATATCCAGTAATCACAAATTCAACTCTTAAATCAAGTTTTTATGACTATTTACTATTGTACTTTACGCTAAGCACTTTAGTTGAAAAGAATATGTCTAATGCATGTAATATAAGTCGGATAAAAATATCATCTGTACCAACTTTCTTCCTCAGAATTTGTAAGCAAAATATCTTAGTTTTTGATAGCTTACCTCTTCACACTTTTTGATGTATTTGTAAGATCTGGATATAAGTTGAAATAACATGGAGAGGGAAAAGGATTGGATCGAATGAAAAAAAAAAAAAAACGGAAAAACAGACATGTTTTTTCGATGTTTGTCTTAGACATTGAAAAACATGTCTGCGGATAAATTGGCATTTCGGCTAACATCTAAGTAGGTGGCATTTAAGTTTTAAGACCGTTCTTTATTACGTCGTTATATCATAGTTGAATGGAAGACTGTGATTCTACTTAATAGATCAAAACTATGGACCATTATCATAAAAGAATATCGAACCTTCAAAAATTAGATGATGAACTAAATTAATATTAAATGAACTCCTAAAACTGAAATTTTTTTTACAAAATTTGAAAAAAAAAAATCAAGTAATCTCTGTTGGTTTAATCTTTACAAAATCCGTCGAATGTCACCTCATTTGGAAAGCCATTCAAAACTACATATGTTCGCGCTTTAGTAAAATTCGTATTTATTCAAGGGCCTTATTGAACATAAAAGCATTATTTAGCTAAATTTTCTCGGTCTAAATGTACTACTCGATAGTGGATATTCTTCCCCCCCCCCCCCGTCCAATCCTTTTTTTTTTTTTTTTTTTTTCATTACCGGAATAATTTAAGTATAATTGTTGTAGTTGCTAGGCGACCAGGATAATTAAAGGATTAAGCGGTAGAAATGTCTCCAGCAAAACTATGATACAAACTCCTGATCGCTCATCTAAATTTATAACAGCAAAATTACAACAAAAGGAAATGTACAAATAGCAGCAACAACAACAACAAAAAAGGATGATTGGAGCCCGTTAGAAATGTACAGTAGCTAATCTAGCAGGCCATGACAACAATACTTTTTACTTCCAACTGATTCTCGTGCTATCATTTTCACTCGCGAGGCAAAGCTTTTTTGTGACGTCATCTGAAGAAGAAATAGCCTGACAGTTAATCAAATGATAGACATCACAGATAACAAGAGCGGGCGTCTCTCATGACCTCAGACAACAGAGAGGGAGTGAAGAAACAATCTACAAGAGCGTTTTTTATCTTCTCTTTTTTTTTTTCCTGTATGGTCTTCAGTCAATGATTCGGAGATGACAAATCGTCTGTTTAACATACGAAACACATGAAAGTTGCAGACAGAATAATGAAGGTCATTTACCGAAGTATATAACATCACGGACGCCACTCGGGATGTTGTAGTGTACACTGTAATGACAGTTACCGTCTTCATTTATACTTCGGAGAGTAGCCAAAAAAAAAAAAAAAAACATCACGACTTGTCTTTTTTTTCCCCTTCTTTTTTTCCTTTTCAGAAGTCTTAAGAGTGAAATCTGAGATGATCAATAAACCAAGTTTTGCTTCTTGTTTTTATGACTTCTTTCTCAAAGAAATCTTCGACAGAAATTTTCCCTTTGGGTGTGTAATATGTAATAGATTCAGGCTATTATCTGTTACAGTACTAGTTTCCTGCGATGCGCCTGTAGCGACCTCTACCGGACCTAAGTCGAACTATGTAGTATTTCGAAATGAAGAAAAATTAAAAATATGGTGACCGTTTATAATACATCGTAGGAGGTTTTTAAACTGTTTAGTTTAATTTTTTTTCCCGAAATATCTTTCTATCCTCACAAGTGAGAGTCTCGTAGATTTCCACTCTGTAAGATTAAAAAAAAACTTCTTTTGTATAAAAATCTTAGCAAAATATTGTTTCAATTTTTTTTCTTTCCCTCTCATTCCGAAATAGCATTTGTTTAAAAATTACTTCCGGTTCCGGTTTCTGAAATAACGTCGGCAACAAAAACTTGCTCTTGAATATATATAAATCATATAAATTAGATATAAATAATTATCACTGGTTTTTCCCTCAAGGGGAAACAATACTTATTCCCCCCCCCCCTCGGTATGACAATTAAAAGCTTGGAATCATTCAACAAATGCATCGTTGTTATTTGTTGGATACTTTTAAGTAAAAGACAAATAAAAATGTGGTTAATAAATAAAAATGTGATTGCGATAAATAAAAACGTGCTTGACAAATAAAAAACAATTATTATTGATGTATTATGAACGTAGTTTCGTGTAAAAGTTCATTTTTGTCTGCTTCTTTGGCTTTACTTTCTCCTTCAATACCCCTGCTAATAAGAAGTTGATCTGCTATCTTCTCTTGCTGGATGACAGATGAACTGGTGACTGATAGAAGTGTCGCCCGGTGCTCATGCACTCCACAAAAAAAAAAAAAAAAAAAAAAACACCTGCTATTTCGCACCTCTCTCGCCATTGATCTCAGCTCAATGACAAAGCTTACCTTATTTCGTCAGTTCTCTTGTCACGCATGCTCAGTAGGCACACTGTTTATATTAGTATTTGAGGGTAATCATTTGCGCCAAGTGCCTTTTTTTCTCTCTCTCTAGTTATCTTATAGATCTTTCTACAAAGCATCCAAACGAAGACGTACCTTTTTTTTTTTTTTTTAAATATTGAAGTAACTTCAGCAAATGCGTCGCTCGATAGAAGACCCTAAAGGGTAAGCACTCAATAACAATCTACGCAAGAAGGCGGAGATATCTACCCGCTAGCTGATAGTGTGGTCATTATGGGAGGAATTACTTGTTTCGCTTATCTCTTAAGCTTTCTAACAATACACTACGGTAATGTTCGCAGCCACCTGGGATACGTGTTCGCCTCGCTGTCCCATTTATATCTGTCCGACAGAGAGGCAGCTGTTGGGTTAATTCTATAAGATCTATTTATAAAACCATTGGCAGAGTAATCAAGAGATGGGTAGCGCACACCGGAGTTATTGTCACGTCATCATGGTGGTTAGCGTTTTTTATCTCTCTCTCTCTCTCTCTCTCTCTCTTGTTTGTTCCTTCTTCGTTTAATTATTAGTCATGTGATTTTATGGTAAATGTGTTAACAGTGTGATTTATTTATTTTTTTTGTTTATTTCTTTCTTTGAAAAATCGTATTAGTTAATCGGGATGGTGTTAATTATTAGAACGAACTAACGTTTTATCCGGTTTGTTCTGTTTATTGATTATCGCTCTGTGATCTGCAAATTGTTTTCCTTCGTTCGATCCATCGTCGTTATCACACTGACAATCAACCTTTAACGACGTCACGAAAACCTACTTTTTATCTCGACAGTTTCTCTGTTTCTTTCGTATGACCATTTTTTTTTCATTTCAGTACTCCCATCATTCTTATTGCGTTATGCGCACGCACGCACACACATACTCACAAACTGCTCTGTATTTCACGTTTTTTTTTATCCTCTCTCACATGTATATTTCGTCTCACTCTCTCTCTCTCTCTCTGTCACAGTTTCTTTAATTACCTTTGTCACTTTTTTCTGTTTGTTGTTGTTATGTTCCATCAAGTCGTTTTCGACCCCTGGTGATTCTATGAACATATGCTCTTCATTCAGATCTGTCCCTGGCCATATCTTTTAGAATTTCCAAGCGCATTCCACTTGCTTCTTTAACTCCATCCACCCATCTAATTCTTGGTATTCCTCTTCTCCTGCTTCCATCAACTTTAACAAGCATCATTATCTTCCCCAGACTGTCATTTGCTCGTATAATATGTCCAAAGTATGACAATTTTTGCTTGATGATCATAGCTTCGAGGGAGCACTCTGGCTTTATTCTGTCTATCACTGATTTATTGGTTTGCTTTGCAGTCCATGATATTCTTAGTAAGCGTCTCCAAACCCACAATTCAAATGCATCTATCTTCCTTCTTTCACTCTTTCTCAGGGTCCAACTTTCACATTCATACCGCACCACAGGGAATACCATTGCTTTCACAATTCTGATTTTTGTTGCGAGGCTAATATCTTTATCTTTAAAGATCTTGCTTAAATTTGGCATTGCTTTCTTTCCAAGTAATAATTTTCTTCAGTACAATAACCATCTTTATCAATTCGGGATCCTAGGAACACAAAATTGTTAACTGCTTCCATTTTCTTCCCATCTACTTCAAAATCATTAAGTTACCATAACTTTTATCTTTTTGAGGTTCCTCCAAATCTTCTTTGCATTCTGCTTGCAAGGTGGTATCATTTGCATACCTCAAATTATTAATATTTCTTCCACCAATTTTAATTCCAACTGAAGACTCTCCTCCAGCCCTGCCATTCTTAAAATGTATTCGCTGTACAAGTTAACGGTTTTTACGTACTCACATATACACACCATTTGTTATATTCTTATTTTGAACAAGCCTTTAACTCTGCAGATTAATTTGTCTCATGCGCCTCAAGTAAATGGTGTCCATGACAATTCAGCGTATTTCTGTTACACTTCTTATGGAACATAATGTCAAACCGGTATTTTAAATACTTGCTGATTACTAACAAGAATCCACAAGATGGTAAAAAAGAAGAAGATACACAAACTTGTAATGTGCGTCTTTTTATTTTACTTTCTCTTGCATGCATTTTTCTGTCACTTCGTCTTTCTACTTTCAGTGCTTCTCTTAAAAATGCTTCTTTACTATTCTTCCCCTTTGATAATTGTTTCTACTCACCCCCCCATCATTTTATCTGCTTTTCCTTATCATTATTTTTCATTTGCATGCCCATTAACGCAGTACTCTCTGATCTTTTCGTAACTTCTACTCTCTTTATCTTCTTTCTGATTTCATTGTCCCTTCATCCCATTGTCTTGCTAACTGTCTTTTAAATGATTATTTTTCTCCTTCAACATTACAATTTCGCGTCTGTTTTTTCTAACAGCGCCTCAATAGTGCTTTGTTTCACACCCTTTTTTTATTATCGGGTTTTCCGCTTTCAACTGCTTTGATATTGCTTCAGACATCCCGACGACTTGGGGGGGGGGGGAGGAAGGAAAGGGATCGCAAGAACTAAGAAAGGTGTGCTGTCTCTCCTAATGAATCGATTTTATAGGTTGTAGCTTGTCATGGTGGTGATTAACTTTCCACCTCTTGAAGGGACCCCAGCTGGAGATTTCTAATGAAATTTTAATGCACGTGCTGTAAAAACGTTTACTAGACAATGGCTCTAACACCTGTATAGAGTCATTAATCACCTCTTGGGTCTTGGGATTATCTACACGAGGTGGGGGACAATGTTACATATGACCAACGCTAAGAGAAGCGTCATTTGCCATGATGTCGCTAGAGGGCAGTAGTATCAGTCGTCTAATTGCCTTTGTTATAAGAAAGAAAAAAAAAAGTCTGACCCAGATTCATACATATTTATTACAAAATGTTCGTCTAGAGAACGGAAGTAAATCAACACCTGTTTGTATTTTTTTTTTTTACAATATCCGTTTTGTTAAAAAAAAAATTTGGATTTCAAAAAATTTCTTTTTGCTCATCAACAGAATGAAAAGTTTTTATTGGAAATATTCCGTTCCACCGAAATCGAATGTCAAATCTAGGACAGTTTTAAGCTATACGAAATTATGAGTGAATAGGGGAGAAAAAATGCTGGAAATTACACATACAGAACATTATTTCCAGGTCTGACTCAGTCGGAATTTTATCTTTAATTTAAGCAAAAAAAGTGCAATGAAATACGTCAACCCCTGTAAATGTAACTATGCCGTACGACACCGCAGACTTGGTATTGGTAGAGCAGCGAGAAAATATCGCTGGAAGCACCTCTATGAAAACAGCAAAAAAAAAAAATAACCACAGCAATTTATCATGTAGTTCCATCCTACGAAGCATGTGTCTCCGACCACTCCCTTTAAATTACAGGGTATCCAATCTTACGCGGCTTGTAAGAAAGAGGGGGGGGGGGCAAAAAAACTCACTGAGAGAATGAAGTGGGTAGTGAAAATAAGGAGGATTCCCTTCTTTTTTTTTTATTTTTTTATTAACGTGCATTCTTTAACTGGCTCTTCGATAAAGCGTACAGGGACATACGCACACGTGTCCAGGGCTAGACAACGTGTTACCTCTATAACTATAAATCTTTCTATTCTTCAGATGACACATTTTGGCCTTCCCACAGGAGAACACATATCCAGAGAAGTCGTGTTCGCCTTCCCTGCTTCCTCCCCCCCTCTCTCTGTCTGTCTGTTGGTGATTATAGCAATATATCAACCCTACCTTTCCAAGCAAGGATATGTCTCTAGTGTGTTATCGATGGACCCATCTTCACTGGAAACATATTGATGGGAACTATTAGTGTATACGAAATTTTCCCGAATAGATATAGATAGATAGATAGTAAAAACTTCATTATTAGCAAGCCTCTTATAGAAAATTCACCTTATTATAGAGCAGTATAACTGGCAGGAGTCAATAGTCTTTTATGTTCGTAGTTATATAGGAATTTCGTATTTTTAACTTCTGTGATAATTAATACGCATACTGTTCACTGAATTAAAAAAAAAAAAATTTTTTTAATACTGTGGTTTCCGTATAGGCATGCGACTGCCAATACCGATCCTCTTCAATTCCCTGCGCATAGTTTTTGGTGAGATATGAGCCGGGAACAGCCTTTATGAAAATCTTCGGTCATTTGCTGCACACAGGAATCTGTTTGTCCGTACAAACCTTCTCAGACATCGACGATCTCGTTCCTACAGTCTGTCTTACGATCACAGTTACGCCTCTTAGACAAGCAATGTGGCAATGTGGGTTATTTTTCCACTGATTAAACAACCGAGATATGTTTTGAGAAGCAAGGCAGCTGTGCTTTTTTCATAACCATGGCTCAAGCTAGACGGGCACTCAGAATAAATTCTTTATCGAACCCCGAAAAATCCGTTATTTTTCCTATTCTGATCAACCCTATTGACAATTACTGACCAACAGCATTCTTAAATGAAAACGGCTAACTCACCACCCTCAGGTGAAAAATCCCTATAAAGGTTCGAAAATCCCGATCGAGTTTTAGACGGATTCGAACCCAACATTTTCCAGCCGGTAGGCTTCGTCCGTACCCACTAAGCTATGCAGGCCCTTGGTCTGTATCAAATGATACAGAAATAAAATATACACCTTTTTTCCTTCATTTTCTTTTAAGAAAATCAGACTCACAGTCTTCTTTATATGTTGAAGTATTTATGTTGCATGCCTACATATACGCATGTGCGAACATAAAATAAATTTGTATGTTTATCCGACACTTTCTGGTCTGTTCTCTTGCTTTTAATTAGTTCTGGTTTCGGTGCAATTCATGATCAAACACCGAACTACTACAACATTAAGCTCAAATTTCAAACGCGCAATAACAATGTATTACACGTGTGTTTGAATAAACTTTTAATCCTTATAAACTTCATTGAATTTATGCATCGCATTATTTGAACGATAACACTACATCAATTTATACACACACAGATACAAAAGTAGTTGTTTAAGGTAACGATCCCGGCTGCTAATAATATACACACGTCATACAAGAATGGACATAAAATTCGTATCGCATGACGGACATGTTAATGATATGCTCTCTCCATTAAGAACCCATTATCGAAAACAATAGCTTCTCCACAAACACCTAATATCCACGTGGTGCGCCCTCTAGCGAGGAGCTATTAATAATGCAAATACGACTTTATATCAGTAAACAGAAGCATTTAATTTTTATTTGCCAGAGACATTTAACCACGTACATTCACTTAACAAAATATTAGCAACTCCCCGTATTTAGAGGGGGGTTTCTTTGGGCAGATAATGTTTATTATTCGCTAAAATCGTGTTTCCATTATTAGAAATGGCATCTCATCCGTATACGCCGGAGGTAAACTAGCATTCGTATGTGTGTGTACAGCATTAGTGGCGACGTCGTGATAAATGACGGGGGTGCAAGCGAAGGTCATCTGGATTCTTTATTCTCACTGCTCCAAGCTTTATGAGTCTTGTATGACTTATCGTCTCGTTCTACGCAGCAGAACAAATCCCACTAACTAATTATATAAAGAGGGTAATTAAACGGATTCGCATTAGGATGGTTATGACGTGGACGGAATTCGCTATTACGGTTTCCGAAGAGGCTAGAGAACCGAGCTGGTGGGTTTTAACTATGTTTGTTAAATTGGATATGCAACAACAGACCTTCTTAGAAACTTATTAAGATTTTGGGAAAGGACACGATCTTCGGAGGAGAGGAAACGACCGAAGAAAAAATACAGGAAGTGGGCACAGTATCAGAAACACTTACCTGGAGTCGAAACGGAGAATAATGATAGGAAGAAAGAAGAGAAAAGAAGAAGGCTGATCTTATTTTCCTTCAAGACTCCGCATTTTTTATGAGTGTATATTAATAAAAGCCTTCTGAATCATTTGTGTATGTATATAAGCAAAGATATTTTCAAAACTTCTCTATCAGTTATAATGATACTCCCTAAGCCTATTTTGTTACTCCGTTATTGCTACTCATGTTTCCCGTCTGTTCCAGGAAATAGGATTTGTGTCCGGTAATGGAACTAAAAATAACTCTCCCATCTCCAGCTCCTTTCAAAAATAAGATTATTTTTATCATAATCTCCATTCCTTAGAGTTTAATGATTGAAATGTTATTTTACGTAGCATCTTTTTTGCTTCTCTTTAGTGTGCATAGCAATCCAAGCACTTTTTTCATGTGAAAGGCATCTTGGAGATGATATCATCGCTCTCCTTCACCCTGAAAAAATTACGTTCATGATTTAGAGAGTCGTCTTTTGTTAAATATGTACCATTATGTAATTATAGCTACATAATTACTTTTTTTTTTGTTATTTTACTAGAATATCTCTAGTCTAAGCTGTTTTAGTTTCAGGGGACTAAAACATTGGTTTTAGTCCCCTGATTACACATTTCGTTTAAATAAAATAGCTAAATGGAATTCGTTACATTTTAAAATTATTATTTATTAAATCTAAAAAATCTGGTAAGTGTTACGAAGCGTATTATATCGCTAGTTGAGTATGGTATACCTTGTCTCCTCCTGCATTGTTATCACTGCGTTGTATAAGCATCTTTAGATGAAGAAAATATTGTAAAAAACTGTAATAACGAAAAAAATTAAGACAGCATTGAGGAATACAAAAAGCATTAAGAATCTAGAAGATCACAAAAAAGCATTAAGAATAGTAAGATAAAAAAAATAAGTATTGAGAAATTAAAAAAAATAAGTATTGGAAGATTACAAAAAAAGTTATTAAGAATCGAAAGAGCAGAAAAACATTAAAAATAGGAAGTTACAAAAATAAATTAAGTATTGGAAGATTACAGAAAAAAGGTATTAAGAATCGAAAGAGCACAAAAAGCATTAAGAATAGGAAGATTACAAAAAAGCATTAAGAATCAGAAGATTACCACTTCCGATTTTTTATCACAATTGAAGTAGATCCCAATTCGGTTTACTTCACTGAGTAGAACTGCTAACAATGCGGCATGAGAGTGACAACAAAAACTGCTTGTTCTTCTTTTTCTTTTTAAATACAATTGCAGCTCATTTTAAGCTGATTTTTCAGCTAGTTCAGCTGCTCTCGGCTTACAAATTTAAAACAGTAACTGACCATAATTAGAACTCTTGGTATTCTGCTCATTAACCACTACTGTTGAGTATCGAGTGGGATTCCATTAGTTAGGCTTAACGAGATTTCAATACTATTCAAAAGTTGTGACGTAAAGTGGAAAGGCACCATCTTATTATATCGTAAGAAGGAATCTTAGTGAAATAACATTCTTCGAGAGAACTTTCGTTTTCTTATAAACTCTTCATATAAGAAGTATAATTCAGCTCGAAGGTATTCTACAAGATATTAGCTCTTGACCATAATGAGGTAGCCAACGGTATACATTACAGTAAAGCGCTGACGATTATGATTTTTTTTTCATTATGAAAAAATACTTTTATATCCTTAATAAAAAAATCAAGTACGGTCCCTTGAGTTTTGATGGTGCAATTTAAGAGTCAGGCAATCAGAAAACAGTTTTTTTATGTAAAAAAAAATATTTTTGAGGTGGGGAAGCGATGGCAAGTTGCAAGCTAACTTAGTATGGGAAAATGTACACCAGTCCTGACGACATACTGGCATAAAAGTGCATCTAAGGTAGCGACCCAAGTTGCGGTCCATATCTCAGGGGTTTATGATTGATCTGAGATTTACAGGAGAGGCAATTTCTTTTTGTTCCATAAATCACATGAATCTAGATGTAGTCACTCGTCTATAAAGTGCATCTAAGAACGCCATCTCTTAGACCATATACATCATTTTCATCCCTGGCGAATTTAACCATGTTCGTCCACCAAGTGGAAATACAAGCTGAGAGTACGCACTTCCATTAATCTGCTCTCTCTCTTTCTCTCTCTCTCTGAACTGTTTTCTTAGATCGTTCATATCTTCGTTCTCGAAAGTGGCATATGATGAATTCACTTATTATAAATGTTGTGAAAGTGCAACTGTGAGTCCCAACAGCCTCGAAACGTCAAAATATAATAACAGTAAAAAAGTCATATGTACAAAGTACGCTTCGTTTCTATGGAAACTACAAAATAAAAGCGTCTGGAGGAAAAAAAAAAAAACAATGCCACGATCTTAAGCGAGGTGTAAAAATGTCCAGTATCTTTTCCCTTTCCTTCTCCGCCCCTTCCACCCCTTAGCGCTGCTTGGGTTTCGTAATGTTTACATAGCAACCGCAATGTCCATAGTGAGGCACTTAGGCAAGCTGTAGTCGCTAGAAACGGAACGGTGCGAAATCGCCTCCTCTTGAGGTTGTGCCGATGGTATACCTTCGACAGCGCTGTCGCCTCTTCGTCATATTCGTGCACTGAGTCGTGTGTTTGCTCTGCAATCTGGTCGACGTCCGGCCTGACATCCGAGGTGGAAGATGGAGATGCTAAAGGAAAGATGCTCGAGTGTGAAGTGGAGAAATGGCTCTGATATACTCAGAAACTTCTTTTTTACTTTCTGTAAAAGAAAAGTAGAGTCCTTTTCGTCTTAGCACTCGTTCGGATTTATCGCTTAAGAAATTAAGAATACATGTCAGAAAAATTGAAAGGTTTTAAGTTAAAATTGCTTTAAAAAAAAAAAAAAAACGCCACTTCGAAAATACCTTAAGTTTATAAAAGCAAAATCACCGCTTAGTAGAAAGTCACACGATTTATATGTAGCATCACCTTGTGCTCGAAAAACAGCTTTTAATGCCAGTCGTAAAGTTGTTGGATGGCCACTTCTATAATGTATTTTAATAATTGAAATGATACATAATAGCATTATAAACACGTGGCGAAAATTTATATGCATTGTTGTGAACAGGTGTGCATCGTTTTTCGATGAATACGTCATTTAGAGACGTCACGTCCACGAGACGTCTCGCAGAAGTGTCTCATGATGAAGTACTGTAGTACAGAAGTGTGATGCGTCAAATACGTCAGTAATTGATACATCACAAGCATTGTTATACCGCAGTTATTCAAATTAAAGTCAAATTTACTATAAAATTCTATTTATTATTACTATCATCGTTAGTATTATTAATTTCTGAATGATTCGAATTTCCACCCACATAATATGATAAAGTCAACATTTTTGTCCTATTCTTACCTGAATTTCCTTCTCTGTTTTCCCCACCTTTCTCCCCTTACCTTTCCGTTCATCCCCTCTGGGACACCCTATGGTCGTCTAGAATATGTTGTCAGATGCAGTGGATCGAGCGACGCCTAGGTTTCGATTAAATTGGAAAACCGTCAGCAATGCTGCATGCATGTTATCAATCTTATAGCAGATAGCTGCAAAGAAAAGTCAATACTTCTTAGAGATGATCTGAGAAGGCCGGGTACGAACCAGCGATGGGGATTGCACACAAAAAAAGTGTAATGATGCCTACGGACAGGCAGTAGAATTCGGCAAAAGAAGCAAAATGCCATGATGAATAGCATATCAACGCCAGAGAGTCGTATATGCTTATATTAGAAAATATAACGCATGAAAAGGGTGAAAATACTTCTGTTGTGTAAAAATATCATTGTAGGCTGGAGAAAATATATCGGTGATTCAAAATATTAGTAGGACTTAAACACTACACGTGTTTCAGTGATTCGCAATATGGTACAAATCTCTCCACGCGAAAAGAACTTCAACGACCTCTGTGAATCAGGCAGACAACAAAACACTGGTTACGTCACTTCTGCTTTGACTTGCGCGCAGAAGATTAAAATTGAAAACAAAGCGAAAACAGAAATACTGTATAATACAATGATGATAGTAGAATTCGAGTATTATGCAACTAATAATATAAAGAACGGCTTGATCCTTGAATTTTTTTTTTTAATGCATAATCTAAAGTCATATTTTTGTCTTTCAAGCTACAAATTATTTCTGATATTTTGTCGCTTTAATTCAGATATTTCTTTAATTTACCTCAAAAACTACAACGATCATCTCTTTCTTCCCAGACGATAACCATATTATGTATGCGTGTGCGTGCACTAGCAGGCAACCCCCCCCCTCCCAACACACAAATCCTTAGACCCACCACCGTATTAATGTACCGTGGGGGGGTAAGGATTTTTTCTATTTTAATTAAATTAAATTTATTTATTTATTTATTGTATTTTATTTATTTTTACATTTTTTATGTTGCTCCTGTCCACGAAAATTTATTTGCAAATCTATTGTAACGTGGATAAGCTAAGGATTTTTTTTCTTATTATTTTTTTATCAGTTGTATATATTTTTAAATTAATTTTGTACATAGTCCCGAAAACCCTGCTCTAGAGAATAAAAACAGACCTTTTTTTTTGTTAAGCCACTTCAGGCCTCCAAATAAGCAGCGGAAAATAAAATTCATCTCCCTCTTCAAAGACAATTCGAAACATCGATACCTACGACGGGATTCGAACCTGCAGCTTGTTGGAGAGCGGATGTGGTAGTCACTCGACCAAGTACTGAAGTACAATTTTTACTTGGTCGGTTTCAGTACGATTTTTAAGTTATTATTATTATTACGTGACACCTCCAGGAAGTCCAAGGACTCATCAAGAGAGCATCTGCTCTACAGCTCTCTATCTCCACCAACTACAACGAACCGCAATTGCACCAACGCCATCTACCGCTCACCACCACGAGGATTCGAACCCGCAGCCTTTTGGGTGGAGAGCGGACATGATAACCACTCGGCCAACCAGGCCAGCAATCTGTACTTTAATACAACGTTAATACAAGTAAATACGTACAAATACATACCTTTAATACAACGCTGTATGAGTTATTCTTAATGAAGAGATTTGTTATTGGCAACGTATGTCATGGACATAACATGTTTTACCATTGGAATATGGTTAAGTTTTCGATTCTTATTAAAGGTACAGACTATTTTACGACTATAAAAGTACAGGCTGCTAAAGTATGGATTTGGGCTCAGACTATGTACCTTTTGTACCCTTAAGGATCTTAAGGGTACAAAATATTTTACTATTATAAAAACGATTCTGCTCATTCACATTTGGTGAAGAATGAAAAATAAGAAGAAAAAGCATTGAACGGAATAATAATGAGGCTAATTTTCTTTTTTGTTATGAATAGAAGTCCGACAATCATTTTTGACAACAGGTTATTGCCGAAAGGTGTTTGTTTTTATTTTTTTCTTAACGACGGCGCGTTACTTTGCTTTAAAAAGTGAGTTATCGTGTAATAAAAATAAAAAGTGACTTTCAGACAAATTTTAAATTGGACATATTTCCAGTAATGTAAGGGGGGGGAAAAAAAGGAAAAAGTGGTGTGACCAATGAGGAGATAGCGACGATGGGATTTGTCCATCCCCCTGTGCCAACATTAACATGCGAATGTTATACATCGTTTGATGCGAAACTTCTCACTGTTTATGTAGATTATTTTTATGGTAAAACTGTTGAAACTATGTACACGAATACTATATAAGGAACTGTTAATCTTTACAGTTTTCGTCATTTTGAATTCAAAGTAAAAAAAAAAAAAAGAGAAGAAATTGCGTTGGCACCAGCGAGAACATAAAAATGAGGTGAGCCAAACTTCAGGAAGTTGTTTGGTTTAAGTCATCAGGGAGACACCCATCCAAATGTTTGCAAGCATGGGTCTGTCGTGCGGTGCATTTAAGAAATTAAGACAGCCACTATTGGTGATTTGTTTTCTGTAAACAGTTGAGCTGGTTGCACTTAATTAGATTAAGTATAAATATTTAAAAAAAAGAAGAAGAAACTCTGCAAATATGTTTGCTCTATTTGGCCGACCATGCGAACTATAACCGCAAAGATAAATTATACCTTTCGTATGAGGAAATAGCCGCATTACGCTACCCTAGATACTATACAGTTCTATGCTGCAAACCAGCAAATCAATATCGCATATACTCTACAGAAGAGAAAATAACTATGGCATTGATGTTAAACAGAAATCCGCCTCTTCCTGTTTTTGTTTAGGTAAACAGGTGGTTTTTTTTTATTTGTTTGTATATAAAAATTTCTTCGTTTTTTTTCAGTCCGTTTATATGCACATAAATTTTACCAATCAGCTTAATCTCTCTTTAGTTTATCAATAAAGAAAATATATCGCACAGTATTTTATAATATTTTTTTTTGTGAAAGAATATCTATGCTTCGCCAAAGGTAAAAATTCATTATTAAATTTTAGTAATTACTATACATTGCTAAAACATAAAAGTCGCTTACAAACAATCATGTAAAATACAATTTTACTTGCTAAAATATTAACTACGTAATTGCCTGATAAGCATCAAATATGAACAGCGCGAGAAGCATATCGCGTGCTTTAAATAGCGAAAGCGTACAATTCCATTCAACAATGAGTAAATTGAATATTATCAATGTGGACAGTTAAATATAAACTTACAATCTGCATAAAATTGTTCACTCAGCATTTCAAACAAAACAAAATAAAAACAAACAAAAAAAAACAGGTCATCTGCTTGGTCATTTCAGAGAAATAACTAGAATGCAATAGGCAAACTTAATCGTTTATTTCAAACATTTTAAGTCGTTATTTGCTTTACAAACGAGTGTCATTTAGATCTTCATAAATGTTACTTCAAAATGCTTTCATAATAATAATAATAATAAGTTCATAATAGAAATAATTAGTTTATACCATTAGTGTGAGGAAAGAGTGGGGTTCAGAAAATAGTTCGTAATATACTGTTCAAAAAAATGAAATCCTGTTTTAGGCATAAGAGTCAAAAAAGATCAAATTTAACTGCGGGAAAAAAAAGTTTAAAATGAAATCGTAATTTTTTCGATGCCTGCAGAATCATCAGAGCGGTTAATTTAATCATGTCGTTAAATCCTCCTACCAGGTTAAAAAGTTTGAGACTTGTAAGTGAATTTTAACGCATTTAAGAAACAAGCATTGGGGGCTTTCAACTAGGATAGTTATCGAACAGTTTTGTAGCACGTTTAATTAAAAAAAAGGCAAATAATAAGAGGCAACATGATACTTACTTAAAACCAAAAGGAAGGCGTAACCTGTTACTTAGAGCACAGCTCTTTTACAAGGAAGCTATCCGAAATTATGTCAATAATTTGTTAGGTAAACCGGTGCCCTATTCGGAACTTAATGCCCTTTTCCTGTATGGGAGTTTTGATTAATTGACTGATGCCATCGTCGAAGCTGATGTTTGAGAATTAAATGTCTTTATTTGACACGTAACGAGAAGAGAAAAGGCCCATTATTTAAACTTAAAATTGCCGGTTTTTATGTTCTTTTTTTTAAAAAAAGTCCGGTAATGATGTTTTTAACAAGAAAAGCAATCTTCCAATAATCTTCTTACCTTCAAACCTCAAGTGGGTGATTGGGCTTTGATGCAGCCTCATAAAAACGCAGTCGACAAAGAAATAACTATCCAAATAGGGAAGTGCCGCCCTATGAGAATGTATGTGACATCGTTTGTAACACGCCTCAGAGATAGCCGGTGAAGATGATCGCGGTCGATTTTGTAAATGCCATCAAACGCTTCCCAGAGATCGTAGAGACTTTAAGGATAGCAAAAAGATACGATTTTCTCCTTCCCACCTTTCCAACAAAGATTCTCTTCATCCCCCCCACCCCTCACTCTTCGATAGTAATGCCAATGGTTACTTCCAAGTGAGTCTTCAAGATAATCGTAAAATTTGAACCGACTAAGTCATAACGAGTTCTCATCTCAGCTAAAAATACGTCCCCCCTTTTGCTGCACATATGGGTAGCCGTTATTGTTCTAAAACTTGCGCCCGTATCCGGCAAAATGTTGAAGTCGGATGGGAGCGAGATAGAACCTTCTCTCTCTCTTTCGTTCCTCTGTGCCCGCGTCATCTTCCATCACCTTTACGAGCGAACAGTTTCCACTTGGAAGAGTCTGTCATGATAACCGGACGATATAAGTTGTCCTGATATCGCGATTGCCAGTCCTAGTTCGCTTGTGTGTCTACTGACGCATAGGCAAGCACAAGGAGTGCCGATGGGCCATGTGGTGACTCGAACACGCTGTCTCCGCTTCCGACTGTTAGGAAAGAGATGTTGATGGCTACCATCAAACGCTAGCGTCTTGTTGGATAAGGAAAAGAGGTTTGCATTATTGTCTAGATAACAATGAGAACACACATACACGCGCGCCAGCCTTTTATGAACACGTCTTTGTTGCCTCGGCACGCTATTTATTATTATTACCTGAAAATAACCCGAGCAACACACGCGCTAGGGAGAATGAGATACCTAGACCAAAGCTTTTATACATCTATGACATCTTTCTATTGTCATTTTGCACACATAAGTTGAAATAGAATTAAATACGAATTATTAATTATAATTAAATTAATTTTTGACGAAGATATTGTGGCAAGTAGGAAAAGTATCGAGACATGTCACAACATGTCTCAATATTTACGGCCCAATACTCATCTTCGCAATCCCCCAACCCTTGTGCATTTTTATCGATCGAGTGCGTGCGTTCACCAAACAGTTTGTGAGGAAAAAAAAAAAAAAAGCTTGTATTCCTTGTGGAAGGAGAGTGAAGAGCTTCCACTTCCGTGGGAGATCGACGTGAATGCAAAATATTTGAAGTTTGTCATTTTCAAATTAGGAAAAGTAGATATCAGAGGTATTCACTTACTCTTAACCAGTGGCGCACCCAGGGGGGGAAGGGGGTCCTTCCCCCTAAAAGAAAAAGGAAAAAACACTAGAAAATTTTCCAAAAATCCATGCCTAATTAAAATTCTTATTATTTTTTTAATTCTTATTATTGTTGTGTCGTGTCTTCCATTTCTATGCTACTTATGAATTAGCGGTCACATAAGGTAGGAATATCCTATACCGCTCGGGAATCACGGCCGCTGTGAACGCAAGGCGAACGAAGTAGTGCTCGGGCGGACCGAGCACTACTTCGTTTGCCCGAGCCGGGCCAGAGGAGATCACGGGTCTCATATATTGGAGATCACTGCAGATGCTCAGTCATAGGTCGTATGCAATGTGTAGTGTGTATTCTCAAATCGTCTACTGAACTCGCCCCCCCCCCCCCAAGACATCCTGAGTGCATCACTGCTCTTAACATCCTACCGTACAAGCACACACGCACACACACACACACACACACACACACACACACACACACACACACACACACACACACACACACACACACACACACACACACACACACACACACACACACACATTCATGAACCAAAACATTATAACCACCCCTATTTCCAGAGAACCAGACTGCAAAACATATCTAAGCATTCCGTGTGCTTCCCTGGCCGTCGAATTTTCGTGATTTAAATCTTATCGAACATTTGCGGGAGCATATGGAATGCAGCATCCGCTGATCGACGCCAGTGCCTCGCTGGCATCCTGGAGATCTGTTTGAGTCTATGCTAAGACGAGCAAGAAGTCAGATAAAGTCCAACATGCTACCGAGTAGGTAGATGATCATAATATTCTGGCTCATGAGTGTATATATATATATATATATATATATAAAGAGAGAGAGAGTCGTGTACACCCTATTGAAATAAGCATTGAGCTAGTAAGGCAGTAGTGCATTACAGAGAAAAACCTAAGCTACACACACATCTTAATACCGGGTGGACTCTTTCGTACCCCTAATCATCACACCTACTGCCCTACAAAGCGCATGCGTGAAAAAGGTGTTTTACTGAGTTGAGATCAAGAGGCTCTGTGCAAACAAATCCAATTTATCTACATAATTTTCGCCAAAACCATATCGAAACAATACCTGCAGTATGATATGGTCGTGCTGACAAAAAGATGTCGGTCTGTTCTGTATTTGCCTCGGAAGTTATCGAGAAATGTTGCGTATTTCTCGATATTCATTGTAGTGTAACGAAGATAGAAAATAAAGGAATACATAAATCACAGAACAAATGATATATCGCAAACACATACTTATTTGCAATTCATGCATGCAGGACGATACGCAGCTGCAAACAGAAAGGTTGAAAGAAAATAAGCACTTAAATTTAGGGGTTAAAAAAAAATGAAGATCGACTGACAGAGAACTGTTGACAAGCTAAGAATCCCACACTTTATTTATCTACCTTAAAGTTGAGTGATTTGAAGTGTATTCTCACGGCCTCTTAGAGTAACTTAAGGCTAAGTGATTACCGTTGTTCACTCTACTTATTGTATAAGTGTAGTCAGCACTCGCGCTGCAGAAAAGAGAAAAGGACGAACGACACGATAACTACCTATCTCTCTCTCTCTCTCTGAAACCAGCAAAAAAAAAAAAAGTCAAAATGTCCCCGCCAGATGGCGCCACATATAAGACGGCAGCAATTTAGATTCGATTTTCTACAGGTCACCGATATGTGTTTGTATACCTAAATTACTGTTTCCCTTGAATAGATTGCCTTGTGTCTTCTCGCCGAAAGGTATAGGAGATCTGTATTTGCAATGGAAGTTCACTGATATATTGGCTAATATTTTATTCTAATATATTACCACTATAAACGAAAGTATGTACTTAGAGAAATTACATAACCTTTAGGTTAGCTGTATAACAGTAAATTAAAACCGAATTCTGGGCTATAATAAAAACGAAAATAGGCGTGTAGTTAGTGAGAGAAAATCCTTCATTCGATTTGCTAGAAATCATTAACTTTTTTCAAGCTTTGATCGTATTATGCTAATATGATTCAAAGCATTAAACGATGTATATTATTATTATTATTTTAATGGAACTGATATGGTATTTATTTTCTTCTTGAATTGCAAATTTTAATGCATATTGATATTTATTAGCCTCCACAGTTTGAAACTGCTGGTTATGGAAAAGTAGTTTGAATGAATAGAAACGACTCCAGTTCTTGAAGCTGTTTCTCCTGGGGGACATAAATGAAAAATTAGTATATTATAAAATACGCTGTGGAATTGCATTTAAAAAAAAAAAATAGTGTCCTTTGCCCTTTTGGCATCAGCCCAACAATTATCTAAAGACATGCAATATGCCTCTATAAGATGGTATGCGAAATGGTGCAGCTGTGGCACTTTCTTACTTCTTCTGTCGAGCAAATCTTCGACAGCCAAAAGCTTATAATATGAAGATCGTGGTTTCTACTACAGTTCTTTGTTATTACAATACCCATAAGCTGCGTTTGACAAATATTTAATGGAATATCTTCCTTAACCACCATCGTATATGCAATTAGTAACACGTTATATCAGACCAAGAGAAAAATAATAAAATAAAATAAAAAACTGCGCGCTAATCAACTCAAAAATAGTTCAGCAAATTGATCTACCATGATGGTTTTAGCTTGTGCGCATATCGCACTGCGCATATTACTACATTCAGATCGTCAGGTCACTAACTTTTCAGTGGCTTTTATAAGAAAATCGATCAAAAATTCGTGGACTTTTTTTTTTTTTTTTTTTTATGACAGTACAAACTAGTTCTCGTCCATTGCGACATGGTAAGCTATGATCCCTCGGCACGTGCACATTTATTCCCCCCCCCCTCACCTTTCCACCCCCAACAGTTACAGAATCTAAACAATATTTCGCTAACTCATCACAGTTACTTTGACCTCTTCTTCTGATAAAAATCAATACCTTAGAGTTAAAACCAATCTGAAAGAAATGCAGGAACGAACATTGTAAACCATGTTTTAGCATTAGATTTAGTATAATGGATTCAAAGATAATTTATATCCATTCCTGCATTGTGCAGCAGTGATTAAAAAAGCAAAATTTCTAATAAAAAGGAAATAAACTAAAAAAAGATAGATAAATATTGAATATAATGTCTTTTATATCAGTGCTTTAATAATACACTGATGCAAATATAATATAACATAATATAATATAATAACGTAATTATCTTATATATAATAAATTGTATAATATATATAGTAAATTGTATAATATATAATACAATAACATAATTAATATCATATAATATAATAACGTAATATATTATAAATTATAATATAATAATTTAAATTAATCTTATGTAATAAATTATTAAACAATATATATCTGATTATTAATAAATACTGAATTATGTTTTCGTCCACAGATATAAAACATCCGAATTTTAGCCACTAAAAACCTGCAATTGCGTGTTTTATTTCAGTTCAACAATGCATTAAAAAGGGAAGCTATTGATAAAATGTACCAGGTTTCAAATATTTATCTTTTCTCCCTCCGTATGCCATTTTCCAAAGAAACAAATGAAACAATTTTGCTGCATGGAACGTGTCAAGCAGAAAACTTCGAGCATTCTTAAACCCGCATCACCAAGGCAACAAACAAATAATTTCACACACGCCACCTATTTTGTTTCAGAATCGCTCATTAAAAATATAAAAACGAACAACAAAATCCCTTACAGAGCTGTTAGAAGTAACCTGGTTTGCAGCATAACTACGTGTATAAACCAATTTTTTTCCCTCCCGATCTTAATATTAAAGTTATCGTCTGACGACTTGAACACGTGTGTTTAAAAATAATAGATCATTTGGACCGAGTAATAAAGCTAAGAGATCCATAAATTGTCGAATCGATAAACACAAAAGAGCACTTAAAGACAATGTGCGCACAGTGTATGCGCATAAGTTGTCACTATTATACCAAAGAAGCAATAAACTTTCATAAAGAGATCTTGCATTTTCAAATAGCTACATAGAATTGTATTACAAGCTGTTCAAGCAACATACTTGATAACAAAAACGCTATTCTAAGCAGAGACACGAAACGCAAATTGGAAAATAGTGTTCTATGAAAAACTATTAAAAAGGAAAAACTATTACAAAATATAACGAAATGATAAAATTCACACTGAATGAAGTCAGTTTACTTTTATATATAAAGTAAATGCATAAATATATGCAAATAACGAAGAAATAATAACTGTATAATAATATGAAATGCGTATAAGAAAAATATTAATTATTTTTATTTGTTTCATTTATGTATGCATTATTTATTTAGTTTTCTTTTAAATACACTGTATTTATATAGTCTATTTAAAAGTAATAGTCTCATTAACTAGGCAAAACTCGAATTTTAATACCGAAATTTAAAATAAATAAATAAAAACATTATGATTTTTCTATTAGCAAAACTGAATAGATCGGGTATTGCTACTTTTACGTTAAAACAAAATCTTAATAGTTACTTAATAAATAAATATTTTTATAAAAAAACAAATGCATTTATTATTTGTTTTTATATTTCAATATAATTTATTTCATTTTAAATATATATTTGATTAATTAATCATTTTTCAAGATGCACCTATTACAGAACAGAATAATAAATATACTTTAATCTCATCGTAAGGCAAAGAAAAAATGTTTTAAGGTACGGTACCGCATTTAATTTGAAAACTTGATTTCCCAGAAACATCATTTTTCTTGTTTCACCGCTTGTAGTAGGCGCATTTAAATTCACACAGTAACAGCAGCAACGCATTAAATCTATGGAAATGTATTGCATGTATTAAGCACACTAGGTAGCTTTCATTCTGCAACATTACTTAAAAGCTCGTTTCAAATGGAGATTCGACCTTGATTTATTTAGCCAACAGTCGAGCAGTTTGTTTATCGATTGTTAAATAACCGATGTCTGTTCGTACTAATGTTTTTCGTGGTTGAAGAATGGTAAATCAATTTATACATAATATATATTGGTGTAACTGTCTGAAAATTCTTGCAAAAATGGAACTTTCAAATAGGCCCATTTTTAAAAGTATACGCTGCAAAGCATTAATCTTTGTCTAACAAGAATAAAAATAAGAAGGATGGGAAGTATGCTAACAGCATTAAATTTGGTTAATCTCATAATTAGATTTGTCGTTCGCTATTTACAATTCAAAATTAGTTTAAAATGATCGATATTGGATTTCTTGGAAGTAAAAGATTACTTCTGTTTGAAAATAATGCAATTTCCATTTCTATAAAGAGTAAATTATCATACACAAATAACAGCGAGTGTTCACAAATTATCTGACCCTTTTACGAATATAAATTACTGTATTTTTCAGATATAACTCAATGCTTTGCAATAACCCTTAAGCATCTATTACGATCGCTTTATCAGTCGTTCTGTCTGTCCGTTCTTTAAGCATACAGCACAATCTCCCATGTTTAGACGTCTTTTGGTGTTTAGTATTTGTTTGTGTACTAACTTTGTTGAGAAATTTCAATTTTAGTGAATAATCAGACACTTTTGTTAGCATATGCTCAATGACAATGAAATTATACGCAAAGTCTTGAACGTGCAAATGAAAGCACGCAACTGCTGCGTGATAATGAATGACGTCATTTACGTTGTCAAGACAACTGCACCGAAGTTATGCCTGTTAGTATTGTGCGCATATTAAAAAAAAAAAAAAAAAACGCCATCAGTCTATCATTAATATTCGATGCTAGTGTAAAGGGGGGGGGGATTATTAATCACGTGAGTGGGGGAACAAAAAAAGTTTTTCACGGGATTCAAACTCGGGTGTTTCCATCAGAGAAACAGTACTTTGTGTTGATCGCGAGACGAACACGACGAAGGGGGAGCTGGTCAACCAGCTGTCACTTATGAGATTTGCTCAAGCAAAGCCGTCTAAAATCCAATCGACATGCCTCACGTGAGTTGAGAATCTCGTAGACTGCATTTCCTAAAGTTTTGTATAAACTCCTGCATTTACGTACGTATTAAGTTGTAGCTGGTTCAGGCATTCAGAATGAATGTTCCAAGCACTTCGCAGTCGAAATGCTGAGGTATTCTGACAAGGGCTATGATTACATTAAAAGGGCTTCGTTCTCCGACGAAGCAATATTCTGTTTCTGGAAGAGTTAACGGGTATAATGTACACAGAACTTGCAGCTTTTCGTGGATACGTAAGCAACAGGCATAAATAAATGTTCCGTGTATGACAGAGATTTTTGTTTTTTCATTGAGACCACAGGAATCTGGATCGCGTTTTTAGGCATTTGTTCTTCTATAATTGATGGATTATAAAGACTTTAGTTCAACGAACTTTGAAAGCTGGATCTTCGATTACCACATCGGAAGATTGGTTTATTATACATTTAAGTTTTGTAACAATGTGGTCAATCTTATTCAGTAAGTACTTGTACACAGTATGCGAATTATCCAGAATATTTCAACAGTGTTTATGTAGTTGAAGACAATAACCAAAAAACCTTCCAGTTGGAACTATGAAAACAACCATACTATGCTTGCTTACGGGTGGTCATTGTCAGAATAAAATATCGCTTGCTGAAAAATATTTGAGATATTCATTACTGAGCAAACAATCACCTTTTGCCACCATCGGTAGCTGAGTTCAATGTTTCCGACGAATTCTAAACTTACAGGTTTCGAAGTTATCAGAGACAGTAATCGCCATCTTGTTTTTAACTCACCGTCTAATTTCTACGATAGACTTTTTCTGTGTGGGTCTAAAAAGCCAAAGGGGGAGGGGGCCTTCTTGCTTGAGCCAAAAAAGGAACCAACTTGGAATCTGGTTTAGGAAAAATCCTAGAAAGAGTTTCTTCGTTCGACGACTGAAATGATTTTGTCCCCCTTTTTTGTCATGACTGTCTTTGAATATGGAATGGAATGATTGACATATGGTATGAAGAATTCGCACGCTCGAACTTTGAACTGCATGAAAAAAGGGAAAAAAGTTGTGAAATTGTTACTGTAATATATTTGTTTTAGTATGATGTTGTTATGTTTACTGAAATCTTATAAGATTAAAATGTTAATCTCGTTAAAAAAAATCAAGAATTGTTTTCCATTCCTTCCTCAAAGTTAATCATATTTCTTTTGGTTTATCTTTTTTTTTTTTTAATTTCAAATTTTCAGAGATTCAAAAACTAATATTATGCCATATCCTTTCCTGAAATGAAAATTAAAAGAAATATTAGTAAACTCCCATTTTAAATTAATATTTTATAATTTTTTTTATAAAATAAGATTTTAAAGATTTTAAAATAAGATTTTATTATTAAGCATTTTCTCATTCCATACAATTCTGTATTTGGACTGGAAGGGGGGGGGGAGACCCAATAGAATATTAGTTTAGGTTAAGCCTAATTTTTCGGCTACGCTATTAACTGAGACGTGATACAAAATCTGTTTGAACGCTCCAAAAATTCCAAATAGAAAATAAACCCGCGAATATCAACATCTGTCTACGTAAGACCTCTAAAATGGCTTTCGAAGGCTTTTCGAATTGTTCTAAACAGTGGCGACTCTGGCTTGAAATTGTGGGGTGCTGCAACTTTAATTATAATTAAAGGAATGGATTTACAATTTTTGGACATTACAATCAAATCCTTTAATTGTAGTGTCCAAATATTTAAAGAGACGGAGTAAACACGATAAGCACTACGAACACTCTACTACTGGCGCAAACTGCATATAAACAACAGTGGAACTACGCGACGGACAGTGCGCATTACGCCAATAGCTCGCATCTCACTATGACGTGCATATGCTTGCGCGCGTAGCAATATGACACTGTGGTAAACACAGTGCCGCTAGCGTCCTTCGCCCTCCTAAGTGCTACAAGATGGATTTTTATTATTTTTTTATACAAAATAAGAGAATTGCATAGGATTGTTGATGATAAAATTAAATATTACAAGCAAATATAAAAACTTAATAAATATATTTATATATCGAGAAAAATTGGGGGTACTGCAGTTCCGCATTGCCTATGTACGAGCCTCCCCTGGTTCTAAAACGTATTTGAAATTACTTAGAAATCCTCTATTTCTCTTGAAGAAAATCTTCGGTAGTCAACGAGAAGTATTTTGAAAATCTTGAATGTGGTCACATGACGACGACTGATCTGCATTAAAAAAAAAATCCGTCTTTGAACCTTTTCGTCGTTATTGTTCATTTATTAAAAGTGTGAGACTCTCTGGAAATAAATAAGCAAGACGCTTTAATTTCTTGCGCTTTGTTTGCTTGTCCAATATGGCCCTCATCTCCCGTTATTTGCCACCTTTTATAGGCTCTTGTTTATTCTCGCGGAAAGCATCGATGTAGCTAAGAAAATATTAGAGCAAAACGGAATGAGTTAAATTTAGTATTCCTGTAATCTTCGGATATTGTAGGTCAGACTTTCAGAAAAATAAATAAATAAATAAAATCTGTTTTCTTGTACTGTTTATTCGGTAGGCGTTCTTTACTGTGTAAATATCTCCAACTCGCAAGCAGTGTGCCAAAAGCAAACCCATTTTCCCCTTTGCTTTTATGTTTCTCCATCATTTTTATGGCTTTTATATTCGTGCATAAAAGAAATTCTTCCCCTTTGTAAAGAAATGTTCGTTACGCCGTGAATGCCAACTATAAACAGAACATGCAGCTCTTCGTGTAAAAACAAACGCAAATAAACCAACTCGTTCGCCGTGTTGCAAAAATATTATCGTAAATATTTAAACTCTATCGGAGAAACGTTCCATTTCTGATAGGACTAATTATGGTAGTGCAGGTTAGTCTATCTAGCTCGAGTCTGACATCGATGTAAACGTTCATGATTTGTTAAAAGTAAAACCACGAAACTATGTTTATAAACCTTAAAATGTAACTTACAAATCATACTTGTCATTTTCAATTTCATCAAATGCAGAATTTTCTTTCGCTAGAGGGCGTCTTCTAAACATAAATTCTGAACTCGGTTATAGTAAAATAATATTTTATTTTCGAGGAAAAAAAAATAACTATATACTGTTAAAAACGTCTACAAAGCCCGAAGAATTTTAAAAATTATTTCATGCAACTGTAATTTTAATAACGCAGAAAATTACTGATTTAATAAAAGATTTTTTTTTAAATAACGAAACCTGTGGTGCGATTACAATTAAAAGAAACACACGTATTAACCACAGTGAAACTTATTTACTTGTAAATATTTCATCCTAAGTATCTTAGGACATCATCAGTACAGTAGTAGGAATAATAATAAAACAATAATAGGAATAACATACAGACAGGGCTCATGATTACAATAGAATCTCATTAAACGTGCGTAACGTGCTACAGAAGAAGGAACAGCAATGGGATCTCCTTTATCACCAAACCTAGCAAACTTGTTTCTAGAACGCCTTGAGGGAACAAAAAAAAAAAAATCACTTTTGAACCCAAACCAAAAATTTGGTTAAGATATGTCGACGACGTATTTGCAGTCTGGGATCATCCCGAACCTGAATTACAACTGTTTCTAGATAAAATTAACCTTCTTCATCATCGCATCAACTTTACGTTAGAAAATGAATCTCCACAGGGTATCTCCTTTTTGGATTTACACATCCAAAGAAAAGAAGACGGTTCCATCGCCACATCTGTCTTTCGTAAGCCTACATTCACAATTCTTCCGCTCATCATCCATCTCAGAAATCTGGCATTATTAAATCACTAGTTTCCAGAGCACACAAATTCTGCTCCTCTGAAGAATCTTTAAACCAGGAATTGGAAGTAATCAAAAATACAGCCATCCTAAATGGATATAATCCTGAAACAACTCAAAAAAAAATCATCAGTCACTTCTCCACACATCAAACCAGACAGGAAGAAGTCCATAGGATTCCCATACCTTACGTCAAAGGCATCTCCGACCGTCTTTCTAAAATTATGAAGAAATACAATTTTTCCAGTATTTACAAACCTATCAACCAAATTTACAACTTGTTACCTTCTCCTAAGGACAAACTCTCACCTTTGATGTTGCCTGGCGTTTATGAGATTCCATGTTCATGCAAATTGTCTTACTTTGGACAGGCAGGTAGGTCTGTTCAGAAACGCATCTCGGAACATCAAGACCATATTCGTCTTCTTAAACCGCAGAAATCTGGCCTCTCTCAACACGGAATTGAAAATCCAAACCATAGGATCCATTGGGAAAAGTCTAAACTTTAACATAGATCTTTATATAAACATGAACGTTTATACAAAGAAAGTTCTGAAGCCCTACTACACAGACCAAACTTAAACCGCAACGAAGTTCCTACTATTCCTAAAGTATGGGAAATTGTCATACAAAATTGTGTTAAATATATATATATATATATATATATATTTTTTTTTACTTCTGTAGCACGTTACACACGTTTAATGAGATTCTATTGTAATCATGCGTCCTATCTGTATGTTATTCCTATTATTGTTTTAAACTACTGTACTGATGATGTCCTAAGATACTTAGGATGAAATATTTACGATTAAATAATTTTCACTGTGGTTAATACGTGTATTTCTTTTAATTTAAAAAAAGAACTTTCCATGTAGGTTTGTACTTTTAGCTTCTTTTCAAAAGACAGTCGAAGAAAGAAGCAAAAACTTGTGAAATGCACAACAACAACATACTTTTATACTTCCATTAAAAAGCTTTCTGCATTTCGGTTGCTAAAAATTGCTCGCGGCTGGCTTTTCTGCGCATATCTACATTCTTATACTGGTTGCTTTTATCCGTAGTATTGTCCCTTTACTAACCATGACAAAAATAAACAAATAAATAAATTCACAAAATAAAAATTATATATATATATTTTATCCCTGGAGGTCTCTCTCTCAATAATAATAATAATAATAATAATAATAATAATAATAATGTAATCCAATTGGAAAGAGAAGGCAAGGTAGACCTCAAAAAAGGGTATTGGATGGATAATGAGACTGGAACACACCAATATGGTCTATATCCGTAATTACTGTTATGATGATGATGATGATGATGATGATATTGAGAATTGCACCAATTTGTATGGAATTTTCTGTACAAAAAGAATTCAATTTGGTTTTATTCCAATTTTTATTCAAATTGCAAATGATCCATTCTGTGAGCCCAGGAGTTCCAAGCGATTGCCCAATGATAAACTCTTACTTTGATCCCAAGAATAGTCGCAGTGAGAGGAACAAAATTCATCTTCTTTCGTAAATTTCGAGTGTACTCAGGTGAGAGAAATCGAAAATAGCTTCAGGAATGAATTTATCTCCTTTTTTTAATGAATACCCTGGATAAGGGCTTACTTTCTTTCATGCTGAGTGTGGATATGACAGCCTATATATTGAGCGCACCATCTCAACCAGAAAACATTCATATGAGGATTTTTCCGATTTGCTTCTGAATAAAAATCAGAGGAAGAACGCTATGAGCAGTTCGTGGTAGTGCAGAAAGTATTGACAGACGTTATGCCCAACAGGCTTAGCAAGAATTAGAAGACTAGCATGATGAATATAAAAAGGTTTAATTTTTTATTTTCATATTTCAGAAATTTTAAAATCAAAATAAATAAATAAAAACAACTAATCTTACGTGCTTTATTTCCCAAAAACGATGATAATAGACGGGCAGTCAACTTCTATTCTTCAAACCTTCACTGATTGTGAATTCAAATCAATGATTCAAGGCCTCTCGGTCAGGAGAGAGAGAGAGAGAGAGAGAGAGAGAGAGAGAGAGGACAGTAAACCTCTCCAGATCGTGTCCCTAACTTGAATTATTGCTTCTCTGACAGTATGATTTTAACGTAAAAGTCGACATTTTTGAGATGCGGGATTAAAATCTCAGGTTTTTGGAAAAGAAGAAGGTGCTTACTTTTTCATGGCAACGATCATCTAACCAGGAATCCCTGAAGAAAGTCTTGATAAAGTTTCTCTAGTTGACGAAATTGCATGGTTTCAATTCGGCCAGTCCAGAGCTATGGTAACAAACATCATTTCCACAAGAGTAGGCTGTCACCTATTTATAATTCTAGTAAATACAATATAATTAGTAGTAAAACAGCACACTTAAAATTAGCATGAGTAACATATATTATGAAAGAGCCTCCGTAGCTCAGTCAGTACAGACGAAGCCAGAAAGACCTGGGTTCGATTCTCGTCCACGACGTGAGGAACCTTTATCTGGTATCTTTCGACTAAAGGTGAGTTAGCCAGTCTCATACGGAGGGTTTTTCACCCGAAAACTTGGGTTTTTCGTCCCTCAGAATAGACAAACCGGCCAGTAGAACAGACGCAATTTACAGACAAGAATACTTGGGGACATAGGGGTAACCGCCTTATCCTCGTATTACGGTTGGGAAGTCCAAGGATATTTGGAAGGCTGTGGGTGCTTAAGAGCCTGTTAGAGCCACTGATGGATGGATGGAATATATAATATGAGTTTTTGTTTCAATTTTTTTGCGATCTTTGCTGACCTCAGCAGATAAACGAATGCTAGTTTAATTATCATTTGTGTGTGTGTGCGTGTTTAAATTTTTTTATTTATATAAATAGGAACAGTATGATTGACAGTTCACTGTTTGAACCATAGATGGCGGTTGCGTTTTTTTTTTTTTTTTTTTTTTGTCCTGACTTTTACTTCTTTATTATATAGAGAATCTCCTGTCCCTGTGCTCAAGCGCGTTGCGTTTGTTTTGTATATCGATTCTCGAAACGGAATCTTTTAAAAGCCTATGAAATATTACCATTCCATTATTAAGCTTTTAAATGATAAATGCGATGTATGTAAGCAGTAAATGCAAATACGCTCAGATTATTAATCTTTTTCACCGTTATTAGTACTGAGGTAAAAATAAAATGGCATTTTATTTTATCAGTTAACGAACATCATGCATTGACTGCTAGCATTTAGCCGTAAGGTATATGATTTACAGAAAATTTTAGCACTCATGGGTTCCTGTATTGAAAATGCCTGCGCTATATAATAAATCTGCAATCTAAAATTCGTTAATGAAGAAAAAAAAATCACAGAACGGTTGCTTCGATTTTGGAAACTAGTATTTGCATGTTGTTGAGGTTTTGACCGAAGTAAAAGACATTGTTTCGATGTGTATTAATATTATCTGAGTATGAATATGAGGTATTGAACGTGCGTGTATGTATATATTGATCGGTATATAGAAACAGTCCAATATGCTGACGTCAAGGCAGCACGAGACAGCGAATAATTCAAACCATTGCACAATATTCCCATAAAATCCATCAGAAAATCATGTTAAACACTTGCCGTGATCTCTACAACGCCTTTCCTTGGATGTCGCGGATGAGTTAGCGGCGAAAATGATTGAAAAGGCTGGTTCAAATCAGGAACGAACACGTTGATCAGCATATCGAAGCAAATGGCCTGGGCGTCATTATAATAACCCATTTTCGCTATTTTGGTTTTTATTTATTTATTTTTATGTGATCATTACATAAAAAATAATATTGCTTCACTATTTAAAACAAATTTTTGATGTGAATATTTAAAAAAAATAATAATAATAAATGAAAAGAAGTAGGAGATATTCTTAGAACGACTTTAGAATACATCTAACCAGGGTCGACTAGAGGTTTCGGGGACTCTGGAAAACGTTATTAGTGGGGTCTCAAAATATTTACAAAAAAAGAATTTTTTTATCGAAAAATCATATAATCTTATTAAACATAATTTATGAACATTAAATACATATAGTTATGTAATTCTATTATCAAATTTTCTTAGAAATTTAAAATTGCGGGGGCCCTATGAGCACAGGGCCTCGGTCTGAGGTCCGAAAAAGCGACGTCTGAGCCGACCCTGACTCTAACTTATTTATTTAATAGGTCTATCTCATGGATAAGAGTTACTTAGTTTAAGATTATAAGATTACGACTCTAAACAAATATGTATTTTAGCTGCTCATAAACTGGCATTTTAAGAAAATGTTTTATCTTTTTTCATGCACATAAATCAAAATGGGTGTTCAAGATACTTTCGTTACCGACTTACAGCAGCCTTCACTTCAATTCATGGTTTTTAGGAGCTTTTTTTTTGTGTTGTCATTTTCACTTGCATCACGTTTGATTAGGGAAGCCATGATAGCAACCAAAAGTGCAAATCAATTTCAAAATATAAGCAAGGAGATTATCGGATCAAAACGAAGCCTAGTCAGAGAGAAACGAATTGGAAAGTTAGCTTAAAGCTACTCCGTCTGCGCGAGCTAATGCGTTCTGGAAGTTTGATTTTTTTTGCGTATTCGACTACCTCTACTCACTCGAATAAGATAGGGATCAAATCTGTTGATTTATGAGGGTCTCTATATCTCCGACACATTTATAGGATAGCTGAGGCACCCGAGACAAAAACGTCGGTTTAATTTCTAGTCTAGACTGAAGCTCTAACATTCGTATACAAACATAGCAGTTCAATTCTAAGTCTATAACAAGTTATACTGATACAACTTCTTATACGTGATACCTCCATGCTCCCCCCCCCCCCAAAAAAAATTCCTCACTTATAACCTATCCCAGAATTCTCTCTATCTAGTCTGAAATTCTCGCCTCTCTCTCTCACACACACACACACACACACACACACACACACACACACACACACACACACACACACACACACGTGGTAAGGGACGAATACGCTAGCCACATATATTAGTTGCTTCGACCGCCATAGCAACCAAATCAAACCAAACGAAATCTGGATTGCCTTTAACGCAATTGTAGTAATCGGGAAGTTCTATCTAGTGTTGAACATCCGCACAATAGAACAGTTTATGTTATAAACGTCCTGTTTTTTGCGTCGATAATGCTCTTAATAAATAGTTTCATTGTAGTCAAGAATTTAAAGCCACAGAGATATGCATAGACAGCAGTAATTTTTCGTTACTGAGTGCGGTCTGAAGTGGTTTGCAAAAGTGACTGCGCCACATGCTGCTTTGATGTTTCGATTCCATTTCGCAAGACATCGAGCTCATGTCTCGTCTAATACAATCGTGATCATTATTGTAATACCCTCGAAGAGCTTCCATAGTAGCTCAATCTGTAAAGAAACTGTTCGAAAGAGTCGGATTTGAATTCCGTCTAGAATGTAAGATATCTTTTTATATGTATACGAACTTTTCAACAAAAATTACGCTAATTGATGTCGTATGAGGTGAAAAGGTTTTTCTTCGGGAATTCTGTTTTTTTTTTTTTTCATCCCACAAAACAGACCAACCACACCTACTCACCCATCCCTTTATTTAAACGTTATTAAAAATAATTAAAAATAATAATAAATTATTAAAACGAATTACTGTTCTAGACAGATTTGTGATTCGTTTTTATAAATGTCATAAATGGAATATTTCAAACTTTAATATTTCATTAAAACACTAAACTCAGGTCTAATGTCTCAGGTCTTAGTCAAGTAAGTCGGTTTCAGACAAACACTTATTTAATGCTCGAAGAGGACGGTTATATTTTCGTCGTCTATTATGTTACGCATAATTTTCAAACCGCTTCGTCTCTTTTGTAGGATGAAAAAAATTCAACAGCCTCTCTCTGAGATCAATTCACTTGCCTTTGATCGAAAGACTTAAAAAAAAAAAACAGGTTTTGATCAATGTTCTTGCTATACTATGCTGTAGAGACACTAGAACAACATTGAATTAAAATGAGAATGAAAATATTCTATTTAAAGAATATAGGATGCGGAGGCTTATAGTAACCCCGACCACTGATCAAGTGACTCTTGATCAGTGGTAGACGTTGCTGAAGCAAGTATATTCTTCACTCGAAATAAATCTTCCATTTTTAGCAACTCAGAAAAATTGACTTTATGTCCGGTACACATGTTTCATTAAAACCTTCTAAGTTTTTATAAAAATGAGAGTCTATCCCAAAGATTTTTCTGATATAACAGGAATTGGATGCACATTTTTATTGTGTATTTATTACGCCATACAGCGAAGATTGTGTATCAACGATACATGGAAAGAATAAATACGAAAATATCGATTGGCCGAAGACAAACAGGATATGGGATAAGGTTGAACTAGACGTCGAATAGAATCCTATACTTACAAGACATTGTCAGAAAAATCCTTTAGTATTGCATCCAAAACACAGTTTAAACATTGTCATTTCATGGGATCTTCTTCAAGGCTTCGTCAATATCATTTTGACATATTCTGGAAAACCTTTACTCAACAAAGAATTACGTCTGGAGAGAGAGAGAGAGAGAGAGAGAGAGAGAGAGAGAGAGAGAGAGAGAGAGAGAGAGAGAGAGAGGAAACCATAGTTGACATGATCAGAAATACTTACGCTTAATATGTTATTTGTTTATTGTCTGTTGGTAACTAATTTTCATCTTTAACATTAAATAAATAAATAAAGCAAAACTAAACGTTGCAGTTAGCTACTTCATCAGACATTATAAAAAGTATGCAACTTATGAACGCTACAAAACTAATTACGCGAAATAACACAAAAAGAGGAATTTGTGCAAGTCCTAAAAGATAAATGTTTAATGTGCTTATAAAAAAAGTTTTAAAATTAATATCACTCCAAAAATCTCTCAAGTTTTTAAAATTAAAAAGCTATAATAGCTGAAACATTTTTCTGAATAATGCATACATACTTCGTTCGCTCGATGTGTCGCTAGGCTTCCAATTTTTCAGTTGTCAAAACTTCTTTCAAGGCAAAAATGCAAGAAAAAGCAAGTGTGTGCTACGGCTTCAAGAACTGAAATGATGTATCAAAGTTTAGATGGAGTTCTTTTTACGGGTAATGAAGGCAAGCAGATTCGAACAACCCAGTTTAATTTAAAACTCAGGAAATTCAAAGAAACGTTGAGCGCATAGTTGATTAGATGAACCTACAAGTGACATCGCAGGTTTAACTAATCTTCGAGACAGCAAACGACCAAACTATGGTTTCGCAAATTCCCATTGGGATATCGTTCTGAAAAATAAAGACTGGGAATGTATCATTTCTAATTGTAACTTGTTCTCAAGTAATTCTCTTTGATAATCACCGAAATCAATGCTTTGCTTATAGGGCACTTGAAAAAATAAGAAAAAAAAAGCCTATATACAAAATAAGAAAATTAATTTTCAGACTACTGCGTTGCTCCTATAAACACAGTTTCACGTTACGAACACATAAAATCCATTGCTTATTTTTATGGCCTAAGTGATCCTGGAAATAATGTGGAACATGGTCAGAGTCAAAAAAAGAATATTTAAAACAAGCATGATCGGAAGTAAATATAAAACGCTATATTTATTTTGCAATTAGCATTCTTGCATAGTGATAAGGATGTCGCAACATTTGCCTCTTAATTGGAAAATCCAGTGCTGGCTCAAGGGTATGCGGCGCCCTTAGGCCAGTTTTATCAACGCATTGTAAGACAAGAAAGGCATCATAAAATTCTTTATTGTTAAAAGCAGTCAGTTTATAGTTCAACTTAAACTATTACTTCAACTAATACTATTAATTTTTTTTTACGATGTTGGCATCCCAAAGCCATTGCGCCCCTTATTTATTTATTCATATGGAGTTTCCTCCCTTTTCTCTCCCGTCCCTATCGGGGCGAGTTGATCCCCCTCATGGGGGGGGGGGGTTAAGTATTTATGGCTGTAGATCCGTGTGTGTTCATGGGACCGGTTTGCCTGCTTGCGGGATGAAAAACCCCAGATAAACTGGGGTGGAAACCCTACTGTCCACGCCCAAGACCGGCTAACTTGGCTATGGCTGAGGAAGATCCTTAAACTCCTCACGTCTCCGACGGGAATCGAACCCAGGATAATCCTTCCTCAGGCATATGGTTGCGAAGCGCAAAGCCACTAGGCTAACCGCGCGGACATTGCGCCCATAGGCCGGTGTCTCTTGCGCCTAAGCCTAGAGCCGGCCTTGGGAAAATCCCGAAGAGTTCAAATCTCGTCTAGGGTGAAAATAACTTTATATGGTTGCTAGTAGCTAAAAATGTGTTCCAGCCATAGCTGAATTAAATATGTACACATACCGAAGAACAGACAGACAGACAAAAAAATTAATCCAACTAATAAACGTTTACATATTTGTAAGAAGTGTCTAAAAATACCATCAGTGGAACTGCTGATAATAACAAATAGCTTTTAATTACAAAACGCGTCTTTTATCTTCAAGGATTTTCATATCTGTCGAAATTACATTCGATGAAGTATATTAAAACTAGTTTCTATGCCAGCTTCCAAGAAAAATTTAATACCTTCGAGATCTTTTAAAGATTTCTTTAATAAAATTGATTTCTTTAGTAAAATTTCAAGATTCTGGAAAAAAAAAAAAAAAAAAAAAACGTAAAAATAATATTAGAGTTCACGGTGTTAACTTTATTAGTTTGGTCATGCTTAATTTGGATGAGCAAATATTTGTCTTTCGTAAAATTCGATTGAGAATCGTCTCCGTAACAGTATAGACCAAGTAATATCATCAAAACACATAAAGTATAAAAGTCTAAAAAAAAAGGACAACATATGCGATGACTTGCATACTTTTTCTTTTTCATGTAAGAACGTCAAAATTCTTTGGGCAGTCTGGTGTTGACTACAAGTGAATAAAAAGATGGAATTGTGGCTCCTTAGCAAAACAAACAAAATAACAGTAATGATTCCTTTAGCCAATATCTTTTAACACTCTTTTGTTAATATTCCTAACTCCAAAATATCAATTTTTACTGATTCATAGTCCAGTTTTCGAAATCAAAGAGTTCCTGCAATTGAATATCGACTGTAAAAATCACATTCGAAGTATTAAAACTCTTCTTTGCATACGCTAGATTTCATTCCATTGTATCACGTGCGCTTCTGCCCAGTTTTTTTAAATAATTTGGCAGCATGATATCCTAATTACACGCGCAACATTATGAACTTATCATGCTTTAATACCGTGGATAATCAAAGGTTAGATAAATCCAGATAATCAAATTCTACACCAAAATGAAACTTCTTCAAACCACTCCTGGTCTCCAAAAAGCCCAACTCACACCACTATGTTGCTTACGTGGCCAACGAAGTTCATCGACTACACCTAAAGACATTCACAAGCATGCCAACAGTGGCATTCAAATGCCCAACTTGTTGGGTGAAGAGCAAAGACAAAGCTGGCATGATATTGATTACAATAATGCTACTTACGAGTGCTAGTTGCTTCGACCAATTCCAACCAAATCAGTCCAATCTTGATGACTATATCCAGGCTAATGAATTACAAAACACAGTGGGGAAGTATATGCATGATCTACCTATGCTTTCATCTAGAACAAAAATAAATAAATAAACTAAATCCTTGTATAAAATCACGACTGTTTACATCATTAAGAAATGCTGCGATGGATAACAGTTTTTGCAATCTTTTGAATGTTATTCATCACAGCATTTCTTAATGATGTAAACCGTTCATGTGAGATTAATTGAAGAAGCAAATGTCCTGCACGGATACAACCAACTAGAAGGGGCACATTCGGAAATGATAACGCTCTCTGTCGAGAACAAATACGGTTTAAATCCAGAATATATATATATAGGACGGAAATATCTTAATTAAACTCTAAATCTCACTTTATCGCAAAAATAATTCTACGTTCACTAAGTTAATCTGTATTTGATCCATGTTAATCTTAGCTGCTACTTTTTTTTTCTTTTTTTCGCAGATAATAAACATGCACGTTCTATTTTTCAGGATTGTACATTAACATAAGAGCCTGCGTAACTCAGTTGGTATAAACGATCCGTTTGATTGGAAAGACCCGGGTTGAATCCTCTTTGACGTGAGGAATTTATTAGGTGCTTTCAATCAAATAATGAGTTAACTTGTCTCGGAAGTAGAGGGTTTTTTTTTTTCTCTGAGAAACTCGGATCTTTCGTCCTTCAGAGCAAGAAAACGGGCTCAGGGAACCCATAAATCTACAGCCCAAAACACTTCCTTTACGGGATGCTGTAGAGTAATGTGTTGGCTCCATTAATTCATGGTGGCCCATAATAAGGGAACTTTACCGTCCTAAAGGACGGATGGGTGGAAGAAAACATCAACACAACCCTAAGGTATTCTCATGCTTTATGTGAATTCAGCGTTCAGGGCAAATAAATTTACGCAAGAATTATTCATTGCGTGAATAACTGTTGACATACCCAATGACAATTCTCTTTCCACTCTGTGAATCTTTTATAATCAATCATCCATGTATTAAAAGCTTTTCACTGATCAGCTCTGCAAAATCTCAGCGTCGTTCTTTCCGTAATTAGCAAGTTATATTCTAATTCTACAGAGGACGATTGTAAATTTTATACAACGAAATGACAAAACATGCGATGTTATATTTGTTCCCGAAATAACTTTTTTTTCTCCCGTTCTTCAAATGTATTTCATTCTATTAATAATGCATATGCATGTAAATATAAAGATAATAATGCAGTTAAAGGCACCTACATAAAGCATATTATAGATTCTTTACTGGAAGATATTTCATCACCAGTCAGTGAAATTTTATGAAGCCAAGCGCCATGTTATGACGAGTCACGAGAAATGAGTCGCGAGTCGCATGCGGCTCTTTTTAGTCTACAAGCACAAATACGCCGCAAACACTTAATTTAGTTTGCCTCGAGAGTGGATCTCGCGTGCTGCAAGGTGTTGAAGATTAATAGTTGTTGCAGTAACGAGTATAAAATGATTAAAACAGCAGCCAAATACTGTAATATTCGAGTGTTTTTGATGCAATCAAATTGTATTCGATGCATGGAGTAAATTATCGGATACGTATTTAAATTAGATTTTTTTTTTCTGCGAACAAATATCTTCGAACCATATTAAAAAAAAAATCAAGAAACTGTCTGCACAATGCGTGTCTTTCAGCATGTTTAAATATAAAAATTATGGCAAACTCGCCTGATGTTCAGCTCTTCGGTCCTTATTTGGTGTAGTTTGGTTGAGTTGTTCTTTCATAGAAATATTTTACAGTCTTTAATCTAGGGAAAATTGAAAACCGTTTGCTATCTTGAATTGCTTCTACAACATAAAATTACTGTTTGGTAGCCTTACTTGATGTTCGTTAACATATATTTAAAAATCTTTAAATTTGCTATTAATGTCTGAAGCTCTGAGTTTCTTATATTCCTAAGCCTCTTTCATCCACGTGTCTGTACTCTTGCTGTCTTAGAACATGACAGTAATCGGCTTAATTTTGTTTTTATTTATTTCGGACACTCTGTGAGCCGCTTAAACTTCGTTCTTCTCTTCTATTTGTAGGATGTTGGAGATTTTATTGAGAACACTTGGGATGTTCCTTTGGCTCTTCAGGAATGTTTATAATTTCAATGTTTCTTGCCTTAGATGGTGTTTCTAAGTCGTTTAGCCTGAATTCGATGTCGCTAATACTTTTTCTGGGGGTTTCGTTTTTCTTTAGTTAACTTCTGCTTTTTCTTCTTCCATCGCGTTTTTCTGTAGCAGTTCGACAGTTTTAATAAAATCCTGCAAACATCCATCGTAATCTATAAAGGTTTTAATTTCTTTGATTCCTTTCAATATAATTATTCTCTTTGATTTGTGTTTTTATATTGTTTATATATTTTTGTATTTGTTCTGTGAAATCAATTCTTCCTTCAGTTCGTCATGAATTTTACCTTCTCCTATATAGACCTGAAGTTACCATTACTAGACCTGCTTTGTGTAAATATTCAGATATTAAATTGATTAAAGTAAAGTGCGTTTCATCAAATTATAATAATTTGTTAATTTTTCTTTTAGGATATATAAGAAGACATAAAATTGATTAATCTTTGTTCTAGGTATTTATCAGAACTTTCCAGACCCCACCCCTCGTATTATCATCAGTAGACCATCGAGTCAAGAGACTCATCGTGAGAGGTTCCACTCTCGCATTCATAGCTCATCCTACCTCGACTTAAATGCATTCACTGTCCCTGCACTCACCACACCCTCAGGCAATGCATTCCAATCACCCACCACTCCCCATGCAGCTTATACAGCTTCCAGGGATGAACTCTTCTTCCCCTCCCCCTGTCTCCAGCCATTCTAAGAAAAATGCTATCTACATTAATCTGGTAATAAACCAACTTATACGTCTCGATCATGTCTCCTCTCTTCCTTCTATCCACTAGGCGCTGCAATTTGCATTCTCTCAATCTGTCCTCATATTCCACATCTCCAAGAGCAGAAACCAGCTTAGTCAATCGTTGCTGAACTCCTCTCCAGCATCACATCATCCTTTTGAAAGCCAAGTGACCAAATCTGTGCAGCAATCCATACGCTGCCTGATCAAAGCCTTGTACAATGGAATCATAGTATCCTTCTTCTTTGTGTTGTATAGAAGTAGGGATGTTATGATATTACACATTGTATATTACACATTTATTACACCTAATTATATATTACACATTGCAGATATTTCTAGTAACTTGTGACGAACGAATCACTTCGCATATGAATATGAATGCCACTCCAACATACGAGGATGGTCTGAAAAGTTCTCGGCCTCGACCACAGATGGCAACACTATCGACAAGATTTTTTTTCTAAGTTGGTACATCTGTCATAAGCATCCATGTGAAATTGCAAGTCATTCTATCAAGTAGTTTGTTTTATACAGCTGTCTGAAGCAAAAGTTTGTCTGTGTCCCTTGAAATGGATAAAATTGAGTGTCGTGCGGTTATAAAATTCTTTGCAAAAGAAGGTTTAATGCCAAAAGAAATTCATTCGAAGTTCATAAAAGTTTATGGGCACTCTTCTCCTTCGTTTTCGACAATTAAGAAATTCTTTGAAGATGATCCACGTGAAGGACGTCAAAAAAAAGTGTAACAACACCAGAAATCATGGACCAAGTGCACGATATGGTATTGGATGACCGGCGAGTCAAAATGCACGAAATTGCTGAGACTATACGCATTTCAAAAGAACGTGTAGGATATATTTTGCATGAAGAATTGCAAATGAAAAAGCTTTGCGCAAGATGGGTGCCGAACAACAGATCAAAAACGCACTCGCATGAAAATCTCTGAACAGTGCTTGGAGCGTTTTAGCAAGAATAAAACTGATTTTGTGCATCGATTTATTACTATGGAGGAGAGTTGGATTCAAAATTACACACAAGCAAACAGCAGTCAAAACAGTGGACACAAGCCGGTTGTTCAGCGCCAAAGAAGACAAAGTCGGTTCCATCAGCAGGAAAAGTCATGGCATCGGTGTTTTGGGATGCTAAAGGCATTTTGTTTATTAATTATATTGAAAAGGGTCAATAACCGGGGAATATTATTCCGATCTTTTAACCGGACTAGATGAAAAAATTCTGAGAAAAGACCCGGTTTTCAGAAGAAAAAAATCCAGACGATGCACCTGACCACAAAAGTGTTCTCGCAATGGGAAAATTAAGGGATCTGCACTCTGAATTGTTGGAACATCCACCCTATTCCCCAGATTTGGCTCATCTGAATTCTGTCTCTTCCCAAAACTAAAACTCATCCTCGTTGGTCAGCGTTTTTCTTCGAGTCAAGAGGTGATTGCAGCTATAGAGGGGTATTTTGCAGATTTTACTGAGAACCACTACAGGGACGGGATAATGGCGCTGGAGCATCGTTGGAATAAATGCATTAGTCTTAAGGGAGATTATACCGGAAAATAAAAATAATTTTGAAATTATAAATTCGTTTTTTCATTGTTAGGCCGTGAACGTTTCAGACAATCCTCGTAAGGACGATATTTTAGTTGTGAACGTCATCAATATGCAGGAATATGGTTTGATATTTGTAGGAATATGTGAATATGTACACGTCCGATTACTTTTTAAACTCAGTAGAGTTTAAAACTCAGAGTGTACGTGAAATCATGCATGTTTTCCGATAGTATCTGAACAACGTAGAATTGAAAGGTCTCATAAGTTTGCAATCTTTCGTAAATCTTCTGGGATGCACCTAAAAAAAATACGCAGGCGCCGGATGCACGTGATAAGAAAAAACATTAAATATTATTGAACAATAATCCTGGGGTTAGACTCATCTAGAGGGAAGACACTTGTCATAAACTCTGCTTACACATATTTATCGTAATGATTTTTAAATTCATTCACAACACTCGAATAACAATATGCTGTATACATCCGTTTTGTTTGTTAGCTGTGTAGCGCCACCTGGTGTGGCGCTACACATATTTGCAACATCGAAGAAAAGCATTGTCCTTTTGCGATCTACTGCTATAGTCGTTAATTTAAAACCGCGATTCTTCCATCGCTTTCAAACGGTTCGTACAAACCGTTAGACATCACTGTTTTACATAAATAAATAAAAAAAGAGATTAAAATCTCACGGAGAGTTGTTTAACTACATGTTACAGCATGTACCTAATCAATTCTTTACAAAATGTCTACGTTAAAGTCATCATTTTATCGTTCATGTTCACCTGATATATTTTGAATCTACGCCTGCTGTTGTCCATTATTTTTAGTAAGTCATCAGTCATATCTGAAGCACTGCTATTGCAACGTTTAAATTTTTAATTAACACACGCTATCAGTGAACCGCAAGATCAAGCAGTTGCGTGATTTCCTGTTATCATAAATGTTGTTATCTGTCAACAAGCGGCCTCTTGCGGAACACGCGAAAAGCGCTTTAAGCTCGTAGAAATGCTGTCATGTAGAGGAAGGAGGTGGAGGGTTAAAAAAAAAAAAAAAAAGGATTGCAAAGATTTGTCACATTTCGCGGCTGTATTGCTTTAGGCCTAATGTGTATATGTATTTATTTATTTAAAATTATTTTAAAGGCAATAATATTATAAATTTAAGAGATATTTTGAAGTCAAATTCACGCTTCAATCCCGGCGTATATATACATATTCTACATATACATATACATATTAATAAAATATGCTAATATATACATATTCTGTTGCCACAAGTGGCATATACAACCATATAACGCAGTGCTATATATAGAGAATTAAATATGCAGTTAGAGAAGAATTGGGTTACGTTTGTTGGAATTCTGGCCGAAGTAACTATGCATTTTTTGCATATTTATTTAAGTAAAATACATATAGATTTTTATTACTTATTTATTTATAAAAATATATTTCAATATGTATTGTAGTATTAAATATTGATAACACGAGTAGCCAATAATTGATGTAATTATTTAGAGCGATTTATATGATTAAACTTAGTTCTTACTGTGGTTTGTTTGTTCTTTTATGGGGTGATAAAATCCATTGAAATAAAATAACAGAAGATACCCATCCATAGTAAAGAAGTGGACACCTATATTTTGGTTTATGTCTCTGAACTATTGCCAGTGTTAAATGAATGATAGAAACTTCAAAAACTCATCATGGCAGACCACTCAAACTAAATAAATCTTGATATCTTCCTAGACCAATCTTTAACTCAATATGAAGTCGTACATTTTCTTGACGATTCATATACTTTTATTTTAAAAAAATACCTCCAACTTTATCTCAAGAATTAAAGAATTAAAATTCGAATCTAAATGATCTCATGGCTAGTTTTAACATCACCTCACTCTTTACCAATGTTCCTCTTAATGACATCCTTAACTTCTATCTTTCCATCAATCGTTGTGGTTATTTTTAAGTTTGTTATGAATTCTGGATATTTTAGTTAGAATGGCAAATTCTATAGACAGCAATGGATCTCCCACCATCTACAACTCTAGCCAACATTTTTAAAAAGCATTTAGAAGAGAAAATGTCTTCCCTAAATCTCAAAACGACTCTCTCTCTCTCTCTCTCTCTCTCTCTCTCTCTGGATCCAATATATGGGTGATATTTTCACCATGAAAGTAAGAACTCACATAAAGAACAAGAAGTCTTCTTACAAAAAATTAATAACTTTCATCCCATTCCTAGAAAAGAAAACTTTACCTTTCTTGTCATCCTTATAAAACGAAAAGCAAAAAACAGTTGTCACCACTTCTGTCTACTACAAACATTTTCTGGCTGCTTTATCCCTCAGATTTCAGCTTAACATCCTTCACAAAAATGCAGTATTATCAAATCGTTGCTCTTAAGCGCACATACAATATTTTCTTCAGTAACATCAAGAAAATTTCCTCTTCTGATACAACCAAAGAATTGCAGACAAAATAATCAACCGTGTGACTGACTGTACAAAAAAAAAATAATAATAATAAATAATTCTCTTATGTAAAGAAAGAACAGGATGAATAAAAGAAAATCGGTATAAGAGATTATAAGAAACTTCATACAACTTCAAAATTGTCTGTTTTTTTATGGATAGAATAAACAGAACAGATAACTAACATTCAATGTTGAAGTTGCATGGATTTTTTTCTTGGAATTCAGCTTTACGATGGATTAGTGTGGTGTTATTCTTGGTCTATGTTTTTCTCATTGTGAGATTTGCTTAGTTGAGCTCAATGTACAACTTTATTTATTGCGCAGTTTCTATAGAATGTGTGCGAAAGTGAATTCGTTATTATTAATTTACAGTTTTTGTAGATATGTTTACTGAGTTTGTATAAAATTACTGTAAATAATATTTGCTTAATTAAATTATTTATTTTAATATATTTGGAGTAATTTCTGACTTGAGTATGAAAAAAAAAAGATAAATACAAACAAAAGAAAAATCATCAATGGCGCGTTCTACAGGATACGAACTAAAAGAAGAAGAAAAAAGATATCTTTTGTTTGGTATGAAATAGGAATGGTTGAAGGGACCCCATTTCGAATGTATAATTGGAAATAGCAAGCTAGCTCTGTGTATTTGAAAAGTGCATGGTTTATTTCTCTTCATTTATGCCTCAATACTTTTAATTCGGTGTATCAGAATCATTTGCGCAGATGAAATGACTGTAAGGTGTAACTCAGGCGAAAAATTAACCTGCCTGTCATTTAATATACATATAATCTCTACGACAGCAATCCCTAAACTATTACATCAAAATATCAATGGAGCCGCGCCACGTAGCAATTAGCATCTGTGTCGAACAATTTAATTACTGTTATTTTTCCATATGTGGGCTAATACAATTTACGAAGTCATGGTGCTTAATCAAAGCGTTTCATATACTGTCAAGCTTCACTTGGTTCGTTTGTGTTAAATATTTTATGCGATAGAAAATTGCACATACGAGAGAAACAACATTCAAACTCTCCTATAAGCAAAATATAATTAAAGAAACGTACGGGGTTAGAAATAACAAATAATTGGTCAAATTAATGAACATAAAATGGTTTTCATATACTGTGATCTGTAAACATATTTCAGGAGTCGGCTTCACGACTTCCAAGAAAAAAAAAAAAAAACTGTCATGAATTTATTTCCATCGGATATCATGAATGTTTCAAATATTGTCTCAGCCCAGTTGTTGCAGTTCGATCTCCAGGGTGTCGCGACGTTTGTTGTGGTGACGGAAAATCGTGGGTTCGAATTCGGTCTAGGACGCTAGGAATCCTTATAAGAGCTTTTCATCTGAAGGTGACTTGATTAATTTCATATAAAAATGGCAGGAGTGATTATCTTTCATGGATAATTAGCAATTATTTCGACAGACAATTAGCATATCATACTAGCTACATAAACTTAGCTGCTTCTGTCTTAATTCCTATCAAAACAAACCAAGGTAAAGTTTCAAAGAGTCGGCTTAATAAGATGTAAATTTAAAAATCATCGAATTAGTGAAGCTTTGTGAATGACGTACTTCTATCAAACCGAGAGAGTTCTGACAAACACTGTAAATTTTAAGAGCATGCAAGACAAACGCACATGGACCTATATTAAGTGTCAAGCTCTTGTTTTTCTTTTTCAAGTAGATTATCCCAATGTAATCTATCTGCATTGAACGAGAGATAAGCAGATAACTGAGACACTCATAAATATCAAATGCTCAGCTTGTATTAATTTTTTTCTTTTTCCATTCAATGATGTTTACTTAGAACATATCGGTTTGTAGAGCAATGTGGAAGGCAATGCTTTATTTATGAGACCTGAAAAGTAATTTAGCTTAAAGTTATTCTTTTAAGAATCCCATGACTTCGAACGATTAGCGAAATCTTCTCATTTGGCTAATTAATTAAAAGGTAACCCGAGATTAATGCTCTTTTCGAATGTTAATGAGTTGCTTGCGCTTAATTAGGCACAAGCCTAACTGTATACACGTAACAGTACCTTGAGATGATCTTAGTTTTGAAGTGCTTTACTTTGGTGTCTAATTTTGTTCTTGATTAGACTGGAGATATTTTTTTCCAGATATGTTCTATGAAGGAATCCATGAACTAATTAGTTAGCTACCATGAAGGAAATATGGTCAGTCACTGTAATTATTTTCAAATTTAAGATTTAAGAACTTTTTTTTTAAATGATATCTAAGAAACACATACGTGCATAATAAATTTACAAATCAACTTTTGTCTATAGATAAAGAGTGTCTTAGCTGAGTCGGTATCAACAATGCTCTTTACTTGGAAAGATCTGAGTTCCAAACCATCAAGAATACGAAGAATCGTTGTAAGGACTTATCAAGTGAAGGTAGGTTAGCCGATTCAATACCAATGGGACTCTAGGAAAATCGGAATGCTTTATTCCCCAAAACTAGGCAGAAGAACAGACGCATCTAGCAGGCATAGATGCTTAGCTTCACCAGCCTTAGCCGCTTCTGTAATAATTTCAACCAACCAACCAACCAACCAACCAACCCAACACTTGATATTTTTCGCTATTTCGCTATTTGAGAAATCCTAAAAAAAAAAAAAAAAAAGAAGATGGCTTCCATGAGTAGTACGACACTAGTAAACGACATTCCCCCCCCTACATCCTTACTTAATGTTTAATTTTTTAAAGAGTGGCTTAGCATTAAAATTTCTAAAGGTCATTATTTAATAAAAAAAAATCGGAAATACGATGTGGTATTTATTTTTTAAATCTCTTAACAGGATATCTACTTAGAAAGCCCCACCTCGCAAACAGAGCAGACTATGACATCTCGTAATATTAATTATTTAACCAGTAATCTAACATTACTCACTTCCAGCAGATAATTTAAATATAATATAAATTAATCCAACTTTTGATTCTGAAAAAAGGAGACGTTGACCGACTACACGCCTGGCAAACTCTTTAGTTGATTAGTACACATATTAATATTAATTATTCCACACAACTAATCCATCGTCATCTAAAAGAAATGCCAGAATAGGAAGGATGATTAAACTGCTTTGTGGAAATGACATGCATTCGCTTTGGTGTATGTCATCAGAAGCGCTGGAACGGGAAAGCGGCGATAAAACCACGAGATTTAGTCATAAGATTAGAATTACACGCGCTACAATATGGAAACATTTCATTATTATTTATTATTAATTATACCAAACATTAGTTATATAAATTCTAAAATTCAATATGTTTTAGGACATCCATAACAGGTTAGAAATATTGCAGTCTCATTCTAAACTTCTATACGCTTTTTTCAAAGCATTATGGAGTATTAACAACACGAGGTGCAGATCTAGTCGCTTCAAGATAAAATATTACGATGCTTTTCGTTTCTTTGCACTCAATCGACGACAAAAAGAGAGTTCAAAACGGGACGGGGCATGTCTCATTATGGGGATGAATATTTAGTGGATTAACTCCCACTTTTCCAAAAAAGCAAGTATAAAAAAACATCACAGGCAAATGGAAGGTGAAGAGCTGTACCAGTATGCAACCAGAAACCTTCCTATCAAGGTTTCTGTTCAGCGATGCAAAATTATATAAATCAAGTGGATATTAAATCCAGCATTATTTCAAAGCCAAATGTCGAAACTAACTATGCAAGTTTCGTAAAAATAAGTTGACCAGAGATCTTACGGGAATACACTTACCGGCATTTACGAGTTGCCCTAGCGTGGACCATATAAAAGACACGATCGCTTGCTCAAATGTCCATATATTCACCTTGTATTGGTCCAATTTGATAAGGTGTCACTGGCCTGACAGCTGTTTCGAACTGGTTGGTTCTCCTCAGAGACCAGGCAGAAACCTTAATAGAGCAAAAACTCTCATTCAGCACTAACGAACTCGAAGTGTCGAAGAGGTGTATTTTTAAGGTGTATTCCCGTAAGTTTTCTGGTCAAATCTCGTACGAAATTTTCATAGTTTCTACATTAGGCTTTGAAATAATGCTGGATTTAATATCCACTTGATTTATATAACTTCTTATACATACAGGGTGTTCGGGATAAATTTGACATATTTATAATTAATTATATTTTTCCGTAAGTTACATGTATTAACACACACTTCTCTTCATTTAAAAGTTTGGACCCTTCTTCATTCATATACAAGATGTCAGAAAGGATGGATAGCTGGAACCCACCTGAATCATGGAAGAGAATAACTTGTATCATGATGATTCGTGCCCGCCATCAAAATAAGGATATTACGACTGCTGCCCAATGCTCCCTGAATACAGTAAAAACAATCAGGCATGAACTAGAGACTTGCAATGGTGACTACGAGGATGTAGCAAGAAGAAAGATCCCTAGCAGACGATCTGATTGCGTTCGTACAGCAGAATTCCTCGCAAATCTGCAGGAACAGGTGTTGAAGAACCCTGGCATTGGAATTCGGGCTTTGTTCGTGGAGTTGCTAACTGTAGTCAAGCCCTGGATAACAAGGGTAGCCAATGGTAGGCCGTATGTATGGCAGCAGGATTCGGCCCCTTGCCACACCTCTGGGAAAAGTCAAAAATGGTTGTCTGAAAATTTCTACGACTTCACCAGTCCAAATGTTTGGCCTCCAAACTCCCCAGACCTTAACCCCATGGATTATTTTGTATGGGGCGCAGTTGAAAAAGACACCAATCGCACTTCCAGTAATACAAAAGCCCAGTTAATGGATAAAATTAAAACAGTTTTTGCGGCCCTTCCCAGGGAGACTGTAGCATCAGCTTGTTCGAGGTTCCGAAGCAGAATTGAAGCTGTGATCGATGCTAATGGTGGTTATTTTGAGTAAATCTTGTTGATAGTATTGTAATTAACTCTGCCTGTAATGTTTTTTTGTCAATTCATTAAATTTAATAGATACAAAGAAGATTTTCTTTTTCCTTACGAAACTGTCAAATTTATCCCGAACACCCTGTATATCTTTATTAATATTGTGTTGGACCATCTTTTGCCTTCGGTAAAGCCTTAATCCTTCTCAGAACAGACTCGAATAAATTTTGAACAGGGTAGAATTTTGTACCATTCTTGTTAAAGGAAATGTTTAAGATCTTCAAGTTTTAGAGCATTGGAAGTATGAATCTGCTTCTTATTTTACTATCTATTCAAAACGGATGATTATGCTGGCCAGAGAAGATGTTGAAGTTCACCTTCATGCTCTTCAAAGCACGACTGTACAGTCCAAGCTGTCTGAATGGGGGGGAGGAGGAATAATGCATGGTTGTTTAGAAATAACATTTGGATCATGCGATGCAGTTGATTACCAAAATGTCCAAATCATCATCATTTGCAGGAATTCTGCCTTGAAGAGTAATAATGTGACCAACAGAATACCACGATATTGCTGCCCAGACCATCAGAGAACCACCACCGTGCTTTACTGTTGGAAGCACGCATTCCGGATTGTAAGCTTCCTTGGATGTTCTCCAAACGTAAACGCGTCGACTCGTGAAGGTCTATCATCTGACCATAGCACACGTTTCCGTTTTCTAATGTCCATGTTTGACCATCGTTTACGTAGCTGAGCTTTCTTTTGTGCAATGAGAGGAGCAATTGGAGCTCTATTGTGAACATTGGATTTATGAAGCTCACGTCGAACAGTTTTATGGAAACAGTTCAGCTGTTACCTCTGCTGCAACAGATCGGTAATTTTTCGAAACAATCCTTCTCAATGTCCGATGATCTCTTTCTGTTATTTTTGATTTTTGCCTATTTCTGTTTCTCTTCGATGATGCCTTGCCATGATCTGTATGCCGGCATAACCTTAGAAACTCTTGATCTCTATGCATCTCTTGATCTCTTTCACATCTAACAATTCTCCCATTTTCTGATTTTTTTTAACACAAATTATCCCTCAGTACGATTACTAATGCATTTGCATGAGTGTAAACAAAACAAAACAAGAATATTCAGTGCTGCCACCACAAGTTTTTTTAATGTAGCCAAAAAAAACAAATTATATTCTTAAATATCTTAGTGTTTCCATTATTCTGTCCAATCCCTGTAGATTGAACCACAAATCCTCTGAAGCAGCAATGTCCAACCGTGAAGAATTTTGGTGGAATGTGCTAATATATTAGTACACTTCCCAAACATTCCAACATATTCCAGGTTTAATGTTTGATTTTGAAAACGGTACAATGGCTGGCTCATACGGTGACATTTTTAGACGACCGGTCCATTGTCCGATGGACTGGTATGTTCAAAGGAGAGTGCTTTAAACTTCGTAAAACAAGTTGAAGAAGCCTGAAAGAAATGTCATTATCTACTGGATGAATAAAAAAGGTCATTTGTGTGAACAATGATGGACTATTACTGTTGAAACTTGTGTTCAGTTGGTTGACAGTATGTTCTTTAGACTACATACTCTATTTAATAGTAAATATTTAATATAACATATTGAATACTTATATTAAAATGCGTATAAATTTTATCTGAAAATTCTTTTATTTCTAAATGCATTTGAAAACGATTGTTAGATTTTCAAAATAATCTACGTTATTTTAATCATTACGCTTAAACAGACTTTCAGATGTAACCATTTTAGCGATCAAAATCCCCTTTATTCCTCGGATAAAGTTTTTTTTTTTTTTTTTTGAAACATATTTGATGATATCTGGACGATTTTTTGATCAAGAGATTAATACTTTTCAGAAAATAAATTTGCAACAGATTTCCAATCTGGTAATGTATTCAACTGCATGTAATTTCAACATGAAATAGTTCCTTGAGTTCAAATAGGTGTATTTAATCACTGAGAAATTTTAATGAATGCTAATGTATTCGTTAAAATTAATTTAATTTTTTAATTAATATTGCTTAGTTATAAATATTCAGTGCATTATTTAGTTTTGCATTTTGTTTACTTTACTTGTTTTTTTCCGCCATTACTGATTATTTTTCGTGTACCCTGAATGGCCCAGCACGTACCCACTGGGGGTACGCGTACCATCGGTTGGGAACTGATAGTATAGACGAAGCTCTTTGTTCGGAATGGGTTTGATTCCCGTCCATGACGTGAAGAACCTTTATCTGGTCTTTTTCGACTAAAGGTGAGTTAGCCAGTCTTATACGGAAGTAGAGGGTTTTTTTCACCCGGAAACTCGGGTTTTTCGTCCCTCAGAACAGGCAAACCGTGAACATACATACATCAACAGACATAAGACGCTTCTGGAATAAAGATTAACCAATCTATTCCGTAGGATTTCGGTTTCGAACGCCTACAAGGCGAAGTGTGGGTCTACTCGTGAGCGTAATCAGGAAATGCAAATACGAATCCAGAACGGTAGCGCAGTTTGCTTTATTCCGATATTCTTGTCAAGGCTTAATTAAATTTTATAATTTTAAAGTTAATATTTGTCAATTTTTAACAACTTTAATTTATTTCAGTTATGAAACTTATTTTATAAAAATAAAAATAAAAAGTAACAATTTAAATTTATGTCTTGGGAAGAAAAATAAAGCGCAGTTCTTCTGTACTTTACGTTATTTTAATAATAACGTTTATTTAGCGCAATATTTGGAACACATACTAGAAAATTTATTCGAATTTATAAAGTCCTGCATTCATTTCTTTTTAAACTTCATTCTCCGACTAACTTCGGGGATTAACTGAAATTGACTTTACTGAAAGTTTTATCTAGGGGTCGCTCCAGTTGTGAACTGGAGAATAGTGCTAACCAATTCTTTATAAGAATTCCAACGAAAACGGGAATTCGGATCATTAATACAGCATTAAATTGTTGTGCAGAAACAGCTCGAAAATTCCGCTGGCGATGGTTGACGGAATGAGATGCTACATCATTACCCAGAGAGAGAGAGAGAATCGCTCTTCCTGGCAATTTTCTATCCTTTCGTTTCAAAATGTTTAAGTGATCGCTCTAAAAAATACAATCCAAGATTAGAAACTGACAGGAAGCAACTGTGGATTAACGAAGTAATAGCGCATAATGGGTCACGTGACTTGTTGCTGTATTCGGATTGCTGTTTTCAATCATATCGAAGACAAACAATAATATACAACACGTGATTCTTAATTCAAAGATCGAAAGTGATTTAAAAAAAAAATATATATATATATATATATATAGTTTCAAGTGTCGGAGCTAAGAAAGGATATCTAAGAATTATATCCTACCTTATTTTAAATAAAACAATCTTATAAGAGGTTTTTAGGGGATTTTTTAAGATGCAGTTGCTTTCTAGTCATACAGAAATTTCACGTGCTCTAAATTTTTCCCATGGTTCCCAGTTTGTGCTTAATAGTTTAAATTATATACTTTTTATTTTTTTTAACTTTTAGCCTAAAAACTTTTTTTCATGTCTAAACTGTTCAGCTATGGTACGCTAATGTGATAAAGATGTGAATGTCTTCAAACATGGTTGTGTATGTGGGGAAGGAGTGGAAAAATATGCTTTGTGTTCGGAACTTTTGAGTATGTCTGGGCAGGGAAAAGGGAAATTTTAAAAAAGAATAAATAGATTGCATATCTAATTATAAGAATAGGCTAGGTCGTAATTTATTATGTCTATGCACAAATGCAAGGAGCATTAGAAACAAAGGGGTTCAGTTCGTTGCTTTATTGAATATGATGTGGCATAAGATTGTTGACATTAGTGAAACTTGGCTATCAGAATCAGATATGGTAAGTGGGATCGAGTGTAATGGATATACTATTTTTAGGAATGACAGAGGAGAGGAGGGGAAGTGCTACTAATGATATGAAATGACTTAAGTCCAGTTAGGGTTGAAACAAAAGAAAACATAATGGTAAGAATGTCCCATGTAGAGGTGAGTTTGAATCTATCTGGTGGGAAGTGTAGGTTATCAGAATGAAATAAATGGTGGGGTGTTGCTACAGACCTGGCCGCTCAGTTGCAGGGGACGAAGAAATGCATCGCCAATTTAGCCTTATGGGTACCAAACGAATGATCATTATGGGTGACTTTAATTTTTCAAACATTGATTGGGTAGAAGAGAAATCGCTTGATAAGAAACAAGTGGAATTTATTGAATTGTTGCGAGATAACTTTCTCAAGCAGCATGTCAAAGAAGGAACACGAAGTCAAAGAGTGTTGGATTTGCTCATAGCATTAGAAGGGATCTCTGTCAAGAATATGGTTATTTTATCACCAACTGGCGACAGTGATCATGCTGTACTTTCTTGAGAAGTATCTAATTGTATTGATACTACGTTAAAACAGGTTACATGCTGAACTACACAGCTGGAAATTATGATCATCTTAGAAGAATAATATCTTTTGTCCCATGGTATCAGTTACTGAATGGGGAAAAATGTCAGCAATGCATGGAAATCATTGAAAAAGTTCTTGAATGAGGTTACTTCGAACCCTTAGTGTTAAGAATAAATAGGTTGGCAGTGAAATGGATGTGCAACTTTATTAAGCAAGAGATCAACAAGAAGATGATATGGAAAGAATATCGTGAGAATAAGAGTGACAGGAGTTATGAAATATATAAAGCTCATGCTCGTTACTTTTCTGGCATTAGCTTTATATATTTCATAAATTATGAAAAGAAAAAGGAAAATGGAAAGGCAATCCAAAACAATTTTTTCGTTATGCCGTAAGAAAAAGAAAGAATGAATGTGCAAGAATAACTTTATTGAATTCAGATGGTACTCGAGTGTTGGAAGCTAATAAGATAGTTCAGTTAATGAGTGCTCTCGTTGCTATATACCAACCAGGTGTATGTAGCATGGTGCTTGGTGCTACTGCTACTTTGGATGAAGAATTAAAGGTTCATGGAATTGAGGTTGAAGAGCTGTTGCATAACTTGGATAAGAATTTGTCTATAGGGACAAATGGAGTATCAGCCCGTTTGCTAAAGGAATGTTCAGCTGAATTGGCTAGGCCTTTCACACATGTGTATAACTTGAGTCTAAGCTCAGGAATGACACCACACGAATGAAAGGAATGTATGATAGTTCCATTGTACAAGGGTGGTGCAAAAACGGATGTGTCTAACTACCGACCTATCAATATCTCTGATAGCTCGGTAGTTTTTGTGATGAAGATTTTAAAGAAGTTGGTAAGAACTCGCATACAGAAATGGGTAGACAAACATGCTGTCGTGAATGGGGTTTACTAATGGAAGGTCGTGTTTTAACAATTTGCTCATATTTTACAACAATGTTACGGCCAAGTCGGATAAAGGGAATAGATACACTATGATCATGTTGGATTTTTCCAAGGCATTTGATAGGATACCATACAAAAGGCTGCTGCATAAACTAGAGAATATGGGATTGGAATATAAACTCTTGACTTGGATCAGGGGATGGTTGACATACAGATATCAAAATATGGTATACAGTGGGTGTATATCTGACAGATTTAAGAACCCTGAGGTACACAAGTGGTGTACCTCAGGGTTCGGTCCTTGGGCCATTATTGTTCAATCTGTACATTTATGACAGACAGGGTCTAACATCGGATGTGCAATTGTTTGCCGATGATGAGAAGACAGGCAGGACAATCAGGGGATGCTACTGATATTCAGCAATTACAAAACGATTTCAATAGACTGGAAATCTGAGCAAATGAAAATGGCTGAGATTTTAATGTTAGTAAGTGTAAAGTTCTGCACTTTGGCCTGATTAGAGTTCCAGCAGCATATTATATTAGCGGGGTTATGCTACTAAAGAGGCAAGGGTTCTTGTGTATTGGTGGATAGGAATTTGAAGTTCAAAAGTCACATAGCAAAATTTACAAATACAACTCAGAGGATAATTACGATGTTGAAGCGAACTTTGACATGTAAGGATAAGGAAGTCATTTTGCCTCTTTATAAGGCTTTGATAAGACCACGCCTGGATTATTGTGCGCAGATTTTGTCTTCCGGGTTCCAAGGAGATAAAGAAGCTGTGGTTTGGGTGCAAAGAAAGTTACAAAGATTACATCCGGATTATGGGATTTAGATTATGAGGACGGATTGTCAGTATGTGGATTGAAGACTCTGGTTAATAGGAAAAAGTGGGGTGATATGATAGGGGTCTATAAACTTTTAAATGGGTGTTATAGGATATCATCTGATGAAATTTTTCGTTATATGGAAGGCGGGCATAGAACACGAGGGCATCCATGGATGCTAAATTTATTTGCAGTCAAGAACGGGGTAGAGCTAGGTTTTTCTCTCCCAAAGAGCAGTGAGTGAGTGGAATAATTTGCCCTTGGGGGTAGTGAGTGCATCTAGTGTGAATGAATTTAAGAAGAGAAGGTATGAACTGGTTTCGGTGATTTATAGCGTTCCTCGATGAATCCTTGACTCTCTGGAGGTCTTCGATAATAATAATAATAATAATAATAATAATAATAATAATAATAATAATAATAATAATAATAATAATAACGATTTTTTACATGATTAGGGAGCTGATCAAATTCCTTCGGTTCTCTGCTTGCTGAACACTGTCCACCTTTAACATTTTTAATATTACTTATTTTAATTTCATTATGCCCTCTTTTTTTTTCTTTTACCTACTACCTATTTTGTATTGATTGAGAAAAAAAATCTACGAGTCACATGACTTAAAGATCACAATTTATATTTTTATATTTACATATAAGGAGATTCGTAGATCTCGTAGGCCGAGTGGTTAGGAGTGTGGGGGGAATTCTAATTCCTCCGTGGGTGCGGAGGCTTGTGATTTTCTTTAGATGAGAGAAAAGTGTTCGTTTCTAATGTCACTTCATTGAAAACTGCACATAAACCATCCTACAAATTTCTTAAGTCTTCTTGGGAGCGGAGACGATTCCCTTGTTCTAAAAGCCGAAACCATGCTATATGTAAATGTAGCAGCATATAAAAAATAATTGAACAAATTCGTTCAAACTTTTAAATACTGTTCTCATAATTAGGATTTCCCCCTCAAATTTTGATGCCTAAAATTAATTTTAAAACAATGCAACACTAAGTTATTTGACGCAATGAAATTTATAAGAATTCAAATTATGTATAGCTCTCTTTCCTATAACGTCCAAATTTCTTTGTGTGTATCAAACTAGTTATTGGACCGTAAATTTGAATTGTCCTGTTGAGACCAAAATCGTATGTTCAAGAAGTGATGCCACTTCATTGTTTTTAAGAAACTGCAGATATAACATTAATTTTAATAAGCTTTGTTTAGAAAAACATCGTAGTATAGTTTAGTATAATTTTACCAATTTAGAAACGCATGCACAAATCGAATAGTGCATGCATAATACACGGTCAACACTTTTATAGGCTTACTAATTATTCACTTAAATGCACCGAAATTCAAAAATCATTAGCAACCAAAATTTCAACAAAAGAAATTAAAACAGTCTTTTCCCCAACGTGAAAGAATTTTCTTGCAGCGCCACCTGGATCTTTCCACTGTTTAAGGTTAAAAGTTTTAGACAAACTCAGCGTAAAAATTGCTTTCATTGAAAGGTTTCGAAGTCTTCAATGTGCAAGTACATTGAACTTCCTCTTTGTCCTTTGAGTCAAGTAGTTCAATGTTTAACTTACTGCTTACAATTAGCTAAAAAGGAAGAAAAGCTCTTCAAACACCATACGCATCTGAACCATAGAAAACCAAGCAAGTGTAAAGAAGTCAACAGAGATTACAACTTGTCTTCGCAAAATGTTTCTCAACGTGGCATTATTAACGACTTCATTCCGCCCGTTAACCCCCGTTGAGAGGCTAAATAAATATTTCTACAACGAAACTTATTAACCCTCCAAACACCCAAAACATTAAAACAAATTTTCATATTTGTTTAAATGAAAATGCTGGGTATCAAAGCCCATCCATTCTGTGTGTGTTTGTGAAACAGAAAATTACTGATATCAAATGCAACTGGGGTCAACTCATTAACATTGATTTAATTCATTTGCAAGAGACGCAGATAACGTAGAGATATTAGTCGAAATACACAGGATAAAGTAACAAATTAAGCTTTAGTATTCCCAAATGGTTTTCGACGAAACGCGAGAAAGAAAAAGAGCATTCCAAGCTGAGAGAAAACGGTATTAATAATCAGAGATTTGTAATTAAGTTTACAACGTAAACACTTCAATATAAATAGCCTTCTTCTCTATGTCTTTGAGTATTTTCATAAAAGGAGGTTTCGCATACCTTTAACTCAGATCCGTTCGATAAACAGTTTAAAATATAACTGAATAAGTGATAATGTAACTGTGAGATATTAAACAGTCTCCATTTCTCACACGATAATGGAATGGATAGGAACTAAAAACCTGTTCTTTCAGCTGACAAATAACTCCCATTTGAGCAACGACACGCAAGATGGATGGTCCAGTAATACAGACCATAATTAAGGTTAATAATATGGCTACATAAATGGATTTTGTTAGCGCAGGTGATGGCATTATTAAAACATTAATATAAGGGGTTATGTTCTGTGTTGTTTTTCGTGTAAAAGTCTACAGTAAATTAGGTTTTCAAAATACCCAATACAGTTCCAAGTACGGTAATCTGATTGAGTACAGTAATCCATCTCCAGGGAAATAATTCTGCTTTGGGAGGAGCGAAGTATCGCGATGACGAACTCGGTGAACGGCGACAAAGAGTGCGAGGTTCATTAGGATGCTTTGAATTAGGCGCAAATCTCCAATCTTATGGCCTTGTTTTAGAGGGATGAATAGTTATTCAGTTCAGGCATGCGTGAGAATTATATCTCGACTTTATTACCGTTATATGTATCTGATGAAGAGATTATTCGCTCAAGGCAATATTTTACGTAACGCTACTCAGTCGAAGCGGCTATTCACGTAACTTGCATGCAGTATTGAACTAGAAAGAGACAGGCGTGGTCAAGAGGTCAAGACTAGATAAGCTGGCAATCATAAGTGTGATCTCCCTTGTGATTAACTGTTGAGATTATCAAATGAACTAGTCATCACGTGACGAACTGGTAGACAAAAGTTCATAAAAATAGGCCAGGCGTAAAGCTAGACACTCCCATTTGCCATGCTTAGCGAATAATTCCCTTTTTTTTTTCTTTTTTGAAACTATCACTTTATATAAAAAGTTGTCAGACTTTTATTTTTTAATTGATCAACAGAACGAAAGTTTTGTTGACAGTTACAGGGTGTTCGGGATAAATTTGACAGTTTCGTAAGGAAAAAGAAAATCTTCTTTGTATCTATTAAATTTAATGAATTGACAAAAAAACATTACAGGCAGAGTTAATTACAATACTATCAACAAGATTTACTCAAAATAACCACCATTAGCATCGATCACAGCTTCAATTCTGCTTCGGAACCTCGAACAAGCTGATGCTACAGTCTCCCTGGGAAGGGCCGCAAAAACTGTTTTAATTTTATCCATTAACTGGGCTTTTGTATTACTGGAAGTGCGATTGGTGTCTTTTTCAACTGCGCCCCATACAAAATAATCCATGGGGTTAAGGTCTGGGGAGTTTGGAGGCCAAACATTTGGACTGGTGAAGTCGTAGAAATTTTCAGACAACCATTTTTGACTTTTCCCAGAGGTGTGGCAAGGGGCCGAATCCTGCTGCCATACATACGGCCTACCATTGGCTACCCTTGTTATCCAGGGCTTGACTACAGTTAGCAACTCCACGAACAAAGCCCGAATTCCAATGCCAGGGTTCTTCAACACCTGTTCCTGCAGATTTGCGAGGAATTCTGCTGTACGAACGCAATCAGATCGTCTGCTAGGGATCTTTCTTCTTGCTACATCCTCGTAGTCACCATTGCAAGTCTCTAGTTCATGCCTGATTGTTTTTACTGTATTCAGGGAGCATTGGGCAGCAGTCGTAATATCCTTATTTTGATGGCGGGCACGAATCATCATGATACAAGTTATTCTCTTCCATGATTCAGGTGGGTTCCAGCTATCCATCCTTTCTGACATCTTGTATATGAATGAAGAAGGGTCCAAACTTTTAAATGAAGAGAAGTGTGTCTTAATACATGTAACTTACGGAAAAATATAATTAATTATAAATATGTCAAATTTATCCCGAACACCCTGTATATAACTCATAAAATAGAAAACAAAAATCCTTAGAAAATATAGCCCATCCACGGTACAAAATACAGATATACAAATAACCCCTCGTGCGTGGGAACAGTATGAAAATGTATTCACCGTCTTCGCATATGCATCAGATTATCATTTCAAATTGGTACATGTAATGATGTTAAGAATTTCTTAATCAAATCAAAGTTTCAGTATATTTAATATAATATGGGTTTATTTATTTACTTTAGAAGTCAACATAAAGTTATTTATATGTTAATATTTAATATAGACTGCTGGGTATTATATTGATTTATATTTTCCCTTTTTTTATTTCTTTAGATTTCAAATATTTCTATATATACATATGAGCAAGGATATATATACATATATCCAAAAACTCATTCGCTTCCTCGCGACAGGCGAGTTATCAGTGAATTTTCAGCTTCGTTCTAAATGCATTCAAAATATAATTCATCATTTTCTTGGCATAATTTAGACATTTCGTATTTCATTTTAAAATAGAATCTCATTCGCTATCAAGTTATTTGATCCCAGTGGACTCCAGTGAATGCATTTCAGAAGTTTTATCAATCAAGAGATAGTATCTCAATGTAATCAATTTAATAAGATAATTCTTCACAGAACTGTCCCAGCGAAATGTTAATTTCCAAAAAGATATTGTCTATGGTTATATATTATATATATATATCATCAATATATATTCAATATATAATTAAATAAATTATTATAAATACTTATTATTATAAAATAATTATAATTATTATTATAAATAATTATTCAATATATATATATATTGAATAATTCGGCGTTGTATCATGTCATAGCGTAGGGCGCGCGCTAAATAGTCCGTGTCTCACGCTTCATTAATAGCTTGTTTTCTTCTACTTTAAATTGCAGATTTATTATTATTATTATTATTATTATTATTATTATTATTATATTACGGGAAACTCCAAGGAGTCCTTAGACTCATCGAGGGAGGCCCTAAACATCATATCAAGAACAACTATTCGGCATTCGCAGTATCTATCATACTTTGTTTTGAATTCATTCACAGTCATAGCACCCACTACAAATTCTGGCAGTTATTCCACTCATTCACCACTCTAAAAGTAAAAAACCTAGTTCTAACAACACCTTTGCTAACTACACTCTTGCTGAGTTTCCATGGATGGGCACCTAGTTCTCCCATCACCAGACCTGTTCTGAAAACGTTCCTCTGAATTAATCTTGTAAAAACTCTTCGGTAATTTGAATGTCTCAATCATATCATCCCTTTTCCGCCTATCAACCAATTTCTGCAACCCACAGATCTTCAACCTGTTCTCGTAAGGTTCATTCCATAGACCAGCTATCATCTTGGTCACTCGCCTCTGGATTCTCTTTACCTCCTTCCCATCAAGAAGAAATCCAGGGACCCACATCTGGGCACAGTAGTCAAGATGGGGTCTTATCAAGGCTCGATAAAGAGGAACCATAACTGCTTATTTCTGCTCATCAAAGTATTCTTCAGTAATCAAGTGAGCTGAGCCACTTTTGCTATGTACCAAAATCTACTAACACTCCCAAGTCTCTGGCTTCGTCAACCTCCTGGAGTACAGTTCCACCAATGCGATATACTGCTGCTGATTTTTTCATCCCAAAATGCATAAACCTTACACTTTGCTACATTTAACTGACATCCATTCTCATTAGCTCAGACTACCGATCTATCCAAATGATCCTGCAAAATTTTGATATCATGTGTATTCAGTGTTGCTCTATCCAGCTTTGCGCCATCAGCAAATAAATGAACAGTTCCTCTCAGATCCTTTCCCATATCATTAATGAACAAATTAAACAATGGTGGTCCAAGAACAGAACCCTGCAGCACACCACTAGTAACAGGCTTTCTTTACTCCACTCCTGAATAAACTGCTCTCTGATATCTCTCCATCAACCACCCTCCTATCCATCTCACCAACCCTATATCCATCTCCATATGCTGCAGTTTACTGATTAGAATTCTATGTGGTATCCTGTCAAAGGCCTTAGCAAGTTTCGGCAGAATCACTGCAAACCCATTACCCTTATCCAGTTCAGCCGTTACTTTGTTACAAAACGTGAGCAAATTGCTGAGGCATGATCTACCCTTCACAAAACCATGCTGTCTCCCATACAGTATCCCATTTTCATCTATCCATTCCTGTATTTTCCTCTTGATTGCCTTCACCAAGACCCTGACAACGACTCCTGATATGCTGATTGGTTGGTCATTTGCAACAGCAGTCTTGGAACCTCCTTTATGCAATGGAACTATTTTCTCCTCCCCCCCCCTCGGGACTAATCCAGAGCTGAGACTTAAATTAAACAATACAGTCAAGGGAACTGACAATTCCTTTGCCGCTCCACGTAAGACTCGAGCTGGTATACCATTCAATCCCACAGATACATTTTCATTAAGGTTCTGTAATATACCCTGAAAATCATTATCATCCGACACTAAAGTTAAGAATGAATCCTCGCAAATTAGTAATATGGCAGGTCAACGCAGCTTAAAGTGATATTTATTTAATCTACCAAAACGATGTTTTTCTGTGGACAAAATTATGAATTTTTTTAGCAGCAGTACTTAGTAAGGAATCCCCAAGAAACTGTTCAAATATTATTTTATGAAAATAAGTACATATAATGATATTAAGAATCTCTTATAATTGGAGATTAAATTAATTAAGAACCATGCACATTTTTGTTTAATCAAAAGAAATATTCATAAGATTATAATTATCATAATTAATTGTTGCGCGAATAACAGATGAAGTAATTAAATAAATAAAAAAAAGTGCTTATTAAATCGTGGCTATGTTTGCGAATTCTGAAAAAGAAAAATTAATCTGTAAATCGATAAAACGAAATGATTTTTTCGGCCTTGCTCATCACTCAACAACTATCTGACACATTGACGCTAGACTTTCAGTTCTTGTTCCCAGGAACTTTGTGAATGGGCGCTGGACTATTTATGTTTTTTAAAATATTATCCTTCATCATAGGATTTTTTAGATGACTCGTGGCTTGAAATCGTGAGGGTGCTGCAACTTTGAAAATATGCATACACACTGTAAGTACAAGTGTATACGTGTTTGGATAAAATATCAAAATTATGGTAAAAAATAAACATGAAAAAATATTGTTTATTATCGATAAAATTATACAGTTTGGTATAATTCAAAATTGCTTAAAAATAAAATATATTCTTCTTGTTTTGTTTCATGAAAAAATATTGTTTATTATCGATTAAAGTTATACAGTTTAGTATAATTCAAAATTATTTTAAAATAAAATCCATTCCTTTAATTGTAGTTAAAGGAATGAATTTACAATTTTTGGACATTAAAATTAAATCCTTTAATTGTAATGTTCAAATATTTAAAGAGACGGAGTAAACACGATAAGCACTACGAACACTCTACTAATGGCGCAAACTGCATATAAAGAAAAGTGGAACTGCGCGACGGACAGTGCCGCATTACGCTAATAGCTCGCAGCTCACTATGACGTGCATATGTTTGCGCGCGTGACAATATGACACTGTGGTAAACACAGTGCTGCTAGCGCCTTCCTAAGTGCTATAAGATGGATTTTTATTATTTTTTATACAAAATAAGAGAATTGTATAGGATTGTTGATGATAAATAAAAATAAAAAATTGAAATTTAATTTATTCTCGCTTTTATAATATTATATCCAGTTATTATTCTGTCGTTCATTTATATTTTTAAGCAGAACAACATTCGTAACGCAGCTAATTAATCAACATACGCAGTAATCTAGACTATTAGCAAATTATCATTTTAAAAGACTCAATTGAAATGTTTTGAAAGTTGTTAAGGTGTTATGAGAGGTGTTTCGTGCAAGTTTAGTCAAAAGGCTTAAGAAGAGAAAGAGAAGAAGATAATAAGGCTTTAATCTAAAGTTGTATTCAAGACGGTGGAGCTGATTGTATTCCATTAGCCTTTTCAAATCTATACACAACTGTTCTCTGTTATTGCACAGAAAGAACCAACGAAGCTAGTTGTTTAATCCTTGGTATTATTGCACTTCTGAAAAGAATACAAGATTAGTGTCCTATGAATCAGAAGGAAGTGGCAGTTCGCTCACGTACGTCTTACCACATGTTCTTTAAAAGGTCTTCGGTTAGTCTAATAACTGGCAATCATGAACCAACAATTAGCAGACTTAATTTAAAACATTGGCGAGATTACCAACACAAAATCTAAATTAAGTTGCTTTATATTTCCAGAGGAATACACAAAGCAAGGTAGCGGAAGAGTTGGATCCCTTCGCGATCTGGTTGACAGAATGCCCTTCGGGGTCGAATACGTAGAAAATGTGAGAAACAATTTATAAGGACTTTTCACACTGCAGCTGAATTATCCACAGAGAGGTGTCAAAGAGTAAAATACGCATTTATACTCACTCAAGACAGCAAAACTGACTGGAGAATTGTCCGATGGGCTATTCCCACAAAACACTGTTTAAATTAAACTATATTTAAAGTAATGTTTAAATTAAATCTTAATTTAATTTAAACATTACCTTAAATATAGTTTTAATTAAATACATTTTAAATTTTAATATAAATTCCGTCCAAGAATGGTTGTACATTAGGGAAGGCTTGGGATTTGTTTGAAGTGGCTTGGAAAAATTCCATGTCTGGAGATTAAAATGCGGGACTTTTCCAAGTCACTTCAGGCCTCCAGTAAGAGAGGTGGCGGTGAAAATCATCAAGAGACACTCACAAACATCCATGTCTACGGTGGGATTGAAATCAGGAGAATAAATATTCTAACTGTTCATCCGCGGGTGGTAGAATGTGTCTGGAATACAACACGGTCCTCTTCCTGTTGTGAGTGGGAAAAAAATTCTTATTTAAGCATTATACTAAAAAAAAAAAAAAAAAAAACACTCTGTCACAGAGAAAAAATAGTGTTAGGACATAGGGCCACGTGATTATACAATTGCCTATTGTACATTTTCTCTCCTGAAAGCCTTGGTTCATTGGTAAATTGAGTTCGCTATCGGTGAATGTTCGCTGGAGATGTTGCCAGTCTATCTTCAAAAAGTGAGTTAGGGCTAAAATAACCCTATCTACTCCTTTGGGAGGAAAAAAAAAGATGTTAGAAGAATTACTTCTATAGCTAGTAGGTGTTTTTGAACTGTATACACGATGGTACAGCGTATACCACCATCTTTATTATCAGTTACATGTGATACACGGATGAAGCACGTTTGGAAATTTATAATATTCATGACTGTTTTTACACGTGCACGTAGTATGCAACGAGTTATTTAATGACATTTGCATTTTTCACGTCTATTGTTAAGATATTTTCTATATAATATTTTTTAAATATTTTATATATAATTTTTATTAAAAATTATTCTATGCATTTTACTTCTTTTTTTATATACTTGGTGCTACCCAAAACCACGGGGAATTTGTCCATAAAAAATAATTCATAATTTCTGCCGTCTTCTTCGAAGTAGTCCTCTTGGACATGTCTACGGCAATCCCAGAAGTTTTTCCATGATTCCAGGCATCCCTGGTAGTCCTCAAGTGTGTTGAGCATCTCCGAATTTCATTTTGGGGAACGGAAAAAAGTCGCAGAGGGTGAAGTCAGTCGAATGGGGGGGGGGGGGTAATGACTGTCGAACAACGAATCATGGTGGAGAACTCAGTCGTTCTTCCACTTGCTGGAAGTTTGCACTGAATGCTCTCCTTTAGCCGCTTCTAAACCTCGCAGAAAGAGTTGCCGTTGGTAGTTTGACTGGTAAGGGGGGGGGGGGGTAATTCTTAGTGGGAAATGCCTTGGATGAAAAAAAAAAAAAAAAAAAACTTTAAATTGCTCAGAACTTAACGCACTTTCTTCAGCTGCGGTGAATTCGGTGATTTCCAAGCTCTTCCTTAAACATTCGATAGATTTCTGCAAATTTGCAGATTGAAGCAAATTTTGAAGTAGGTTCTTTGCTCTCCTTAAAAACCTACCAAAAGTTGGAGAAGAAAATCGCAAAAACACGATGCTACAAAAATGCACATAACCCAAGAACGCGGCTTCTCAGCCAGCCTATTGTCGGCATGCTGATTCACAAAGGCTACTGCTCACTCCCCATAGTGGCGAAAGGGCGTATTACAACCGACTCGCGTACGTCATTCAAATTCCCGAGCTTTGAGGTAGCAACGTCGTATTTGTGCAATGAATTTATGCTTAACAAACTATGAGTGTTGTGGAAATGCAAGAGAATTTGATCGCCTGCAAGTTGACTATTAAAGAAAAATCTGAAGCTGAGTTTCTTTTTTCTTCCCCCGTTTTTTTTTTTTAAGGATGAAGATTAATTTTAAACTTTTTAATAATAAACTAAAATATCTTCGAAGAAATTTACAAACTACAAATTGTCAGTTGACAAGCGTAGTTTCCGACTTCAGTCATGAAAAAATAACGAGGAAGAAAAAGATAAGAGCTGTAGCTTTGATTTTGCAAATTTTCAATCGGAATACTGTAAACAAGCAAAAAATTCTTTTGATTATAATTAAGAAATTTCAGTTGCTTTTCCTTCAAAGGAAACTGTGAAAAAACAAATGATAAATTTAAAAAAAAAACGGGGTGGGGGGGATTTTAACCTGATACCATACGGCCTGTTTTCTCTGTTCAAGTACCATAAAAAGGATCCAACTAATTAAGCAAATAATTAATGCGGTAACAAACTTCTAAAAGTTCACTTAAAGGCAATTTTGTAACATCATCGTTGTAATATGTTAAATTCCCTAAATAAGTTCTGGAGAAGGAAAAAAAAAGGGGGGGGTGGGAGTCTATTCAAAACATATTCGTTGCAGCTTCGTTTACCACTTCTTTTAAATCCATTTTTTTATGATTTTTATTTATTTTTAAAGCATAAAATACAAATTATAGCGACATCTTTTAGAAAAAGGATGCGTACATTCCAATTGACTTATTTTTATTATATATGCATTAGCAAAAATATAGGGATATTCTTCCACAAAGAAATAATTTCAGTAAATGAAGTTCTATTTGTAATATAAAATATTTTGCGGGGGGGGGGGATTTCTTATTGGAAGTAATGCCACTTCTAACAGAAATTAGTCATTTGATAAAAGAAAATTCTGTTTGTGAGCCTCCGTAGCTCACTCGGTATAGACGAAGTCTTTCGGCCATCGATGACGTGAGGAACCTTTCTCTTGTCTCTTTCGACTAAAGGTGAGTTAGCCAGTCTCATAAGGAGGTAAGGGTTTTTTCCACCTGGAAAATCGGGTTTTTCGTGCCCTACAACAGGCAAACCGGCTCCGTGAACAGACCCATCTACAGACAAAGGACACACTGGGAGGCTTTGGGCGAACCACCTTATCCTCGAAGCGGTCGCGGTTTCAAATCGTAATAGATCATGCCTAATACGTGAAAGGAGAGAGAGAGAGAGAGAAATTCTGTTTGCAACTTACAAAATGGTATCTTTCATACTTCATCGACATCGATGCAAATGAAAGATTTTCGAAGGCATCGTTTGAAAAAGAAAGTACATGTGAAGTAAAGTAAAAGAAAAGGGTGTGTGGCGAGAAAGACCTGCTAAGTGGGGGGGAGGAGAAATGAGAATATATGTTGGGTCTTTAGCCAGATGCAATGACGCTAAGCACTGACAGTTGCACCTATAGAGCCTCCGTAGCTCAGTCGGTATAGACGAAGCCCCTCCGGTCGGACTTTCGAATCTTGTCAAGGACGCAAGGAACTTACGTGTTATTTTTTCAATCGAATTTGAATTAGCTTGGATTAAAGATGAATCTTATAGTTGTTTCATATCCTCCCTTAGAAAGAAACTTAGGAGTTTTTGTCAAATTAGGCAAATATAAAAGCTTGCAGTTTCATTTTAGTTCAATAGTAAACCAAGAAGACCATGAATAGATAGTATTACAAGCATTTAAAAATAATGATGAAATAAGTTTTTGTTATTCCGCATATGAGTCACTCTTGATTAAATAAATATATACATCGTTCTTACTTTGTATTCCAGCATATGATGGACGAAGGCCAGTATCTACATTGGTTGTTCACAAAAAAAAAAAAAAAAAAAAAAAAAAAAAAAAAAAAAAAAAAAAACGCAGTATTTGAAGTGAAAAAAAAACAAAAAAAAAAACACGGAGCTGTCATCGTAAGAGCTGCCAAGTTGACATGCGTTTCAAAACCCTAAAGCTAAATAGACGACTTTTAGAAATCCTAGGAAAGGGATCGCCTCTTTATTTTCTATTTCAGTTAAGATTTGCTAGAAAATAAGCTCGCTTTGTGGGTTCTTTCAGCCATCTCTGCTTTGTTACGAGTGTCACACGTCTCCACTTCTAATTCCTCGTAAAAATAAATAATAAAATAAACAGAGAAAAAGAAAATATAAATACATAAACTGCTTTCCTTTAAAATTTCTACGTGTGTTCTTGTATTTTAGTAATCACATTCTTAAGATCATATTTCGGACTTCTATAATGAAAATCGGATTCTTTTTTTATATTCAAGCATTCCCTTCCTCCTATTTTTCTCAGAGATTTTTAAAATTTCTAAGGATCCTTAAAATGTTTCGAATGAGTTGAAGTTAGTAACTGCAAATTAAAAATGCTGCATAGTGTTTGGGATTTCTGAAGCAGGACTTACAACGCCCTTTAACACCTCCACGGAGCAATTGGAAGAAACAGAACGTTGTCTTCGCTTCTTATCGTTTTTTATCATGCCTTAAGGAATCTTCACATGGGGTTTTTCAGTTCAAGGTGAGTTAACCGATCTTATATAAAAGTAGCAGATCGAGAAACTTGAGTTTTTCATCTCTCGCCCAGGCAAATCAGCCGTAGTGTGCACGCAATTTACAGACAATATGTATACTAGATGGCGCTGTACGTAGTTGATAGATTAACTTAAAGCGCCTAATTTCCCCCCCCCCTCCTTAATTTAAGAATTACCTTACTGCCCATTCCTTTTTTTATATCCTTAATTTTTATTCTCCAAGCTGCTTATGCATGTCTATACGAATAATTTTTTAACAAAAGTATTGTTATAAATATATTTTTCTTAATATTCAAAAGACTAGTCACTTCCCAAGCTCTTACGCGGTTCTTTTAGTTAAGCAATGGAGCGATTTACACACACACACACACGGTATTAAGAAATACCCTAGTTTATCGATGAGTAGCTGAAATCGATTGTTATTTTTAAATGGTGCTTTACTTCGACAACCTTTTTCTTCCGTGTTTTTGGCATTAATAGGAGGGTCAACATCGTAATTGGGATGTAATGTCTGTAAATGGCTTTAAGGTATTTCCCTATGGATTACAGAGACAACACAATCGGAACATTTTACAAAAGATAAAAGTGGAATTATATTCGCAAATGGATATAATCCCAAATATGCAATTAAAGAAAATAATTATAATTTTAAGAGTGTAATTATATTTATTTCTTTTATGCATATAAATGGAATTATTTTATGTTTAATGTGCAATCCTAGCGGGGGGGACGATTTTAGAAACATCATCTGTGAGCACATTTAAGGAACAGGAGGGGGAACAAAAGAGAGACGCGTCATCTTTTCGTTCTCAGTAAAAGAAAAGGGCCTATTGTGATAAGAAGATCCTATTTTCTCTTGCTGATCAATCGCGAAAAAGACAAACCCTTTTTGTTTTTTTAAAGGACGAGATCGCTAAAAAGGAACAAACAAAAAAGAGCTAAAATTTTTAGAGCAGAATTTTTAATTTTTGTAATCTTTAAACGAACGTGACATAAAGAGAGAACTTGAATCTAACAGCTGTGGTCTTCGTGGTTCAAGACGATGGAGAATCTCTCATAATCTGAGAGTTCTTTTTTTTTATGTTGTTTGAGGAAACGAATGTATGAATACCGTGAAAGAATCACAAGTATGCATGGATTTACAAGACTGACTTCTATTACATTACTCAATCCTGTGACGACAAACACTATCCGGAGTTAAAGCTCAAAAAAGAAAAAAAAAAAGAAAGAAAAAAAAAGATGAAGTCAGAAAGATTAAGAATTGTCAGCAGATCATAGCAGCTTAAGAACACTTTCAATGCTAACGATTCAAAGTGATTATCTTCGTCTGAATTCACAGATAAAGCTGGAAGTAAAGTCGAATTATTTGTTGTCAGTAATGATCTAGCACCCAGGGTTACAAACCTACAAACCAACATTATCCTCATCACTTCCCCGAACCCTGGGCCTTTTCTAAACCCCTTTCAAACATAATGTGGATATTAGCTCTCATTCTAGAATCTCTCCAGCCAAAACCTTGTCGAAATGGTTCCGAAATTGTTACTCCTCTTTTCCGTGGTTTCCCAACTGTTTCCTAACTCCTGCGGTGACTGAAATCTTCGTTCAAAGAAAGATCTTCTTTCCACGCTCTTCACAGAAACCCATTATCCCAGTCTTGATTTTCCAACAAGTGTGCAAAAGCAATCCAAGATAAAATAAAGTCAGAAACTTAGTTTTGCATTCAACCTACACGAAAATCTGAAGGCAAAAAAAATCAACCAATCCGAAGACTCCGCAACTTCGGAGGTGTTGATTTGTTAATTTAATGTACCTTTTGTCCTTCCACTTCTACTCTTGTAATTTCTGTGTCATCGTAACATCATCTGAAGACCGATAGACGCCAGGAAAAAAAAATGCCTAGTAATTTAGATACTAATACGCCTTCGATCCTGTAGCATCTCTCCTTACTGAAAGAGATGGCTCAGGAATTAACATTCCTGTACCCCGTATAAAAGCATGTATTGTCAATACATGCTTTCGTACTCGCCTGATGTATACGCAATAGCATAAAAGCAATCCTATATCCAACTTGTCCCGAAAAAGGAGACAAAAGTCTACCACTAAACTATCGTTCCAAGGCATCAGTTCGAAAATAATAAAGATAATCATTAACACAGGCAACTTTCTGACTCTCTGGAGACTCGCCGATTAATTAGTTATTATCAACATGAATTTTGTCATTCCAGTTCCACAGCAGATCTCCTAACCAACCTTAATTGTGAAAAACTAATGTGGTGCTCATAATATTCTCAAAGCATTTGAGAGCGTATGACATCGAGGCCTCCTTATCAAGCTAACATCTTACCATCAACCCTTTACGATTGATTCTCAGTTTGCGCTTTAGTCAATCGCCACGGGTCATGATGGTGAGTATTTTTTTTCTTTTAGGTATGCAAAGAAAGCATGTCATTACCTTCAGGAAATGTATCTCTGAAAATATGAAGTCCCACAATAACAGCCTCTTTAAAAAGAAGATAGTTAACAATAAACAAAGGAGTTATTTTTTTGTATATAAGAAATGATTGAATCTTAAACATCAGTGTATGAATGACCAAGTAAATTCCCTTATGTTCAAGAAGAAAAATGAAAAAATTTAATAGATGTATTAGGTGAAGGTAAACATAACATTTGTGGATCCTTCTAGTAGTCCAAAGCCGTTTAATTTCTTTTTTTGCATATTTTGTGCAACTGAATGAGATCTTAGTAACAGAAAAAGATAAGTTAATCTCGAACTTATATTTTTATGAGAAATTAATACGCTTAACGTATTAAACTTGATGTTCTTTCAACGTACGTTAGATTTCACCAGTGACACATTGAAAACTCAGATAATTAATCTTAATTCTTATGATTAATTTTAAACCAAAGAGAAGAGTGGAAGGAAAGGTTTGTAATTTGAATAAATTAGCATTTTTCATTTCATAAATACATTTTTTAGGCAAGTGAGACAAACCAGTTACATGAAATATATATGACGGCTAAGATTTTTTTTTTTTTTTTTTTGCAATATGTTTACGAAAGAGGAGAAGACAACATATGACGTTTTGATAAGAAGATCATCTTCTTTAAAATAAATTCGCACTTAAAAAGGAGAACCAAATAAAATAAATTAAATAACGCTGGATAGATAGATACATGATTCCATTTCTCTCATACATCTATCATAATTACACGGTTTCAAAATATATTCATTTCTAATTTATTCATCACTTCTTTGATTATTTGGATCGATTTATTTATTCATCGCTTCATTTGACTTCGTGTGCTTCATCATGTCTTAATTACCAAGAATTTCTTCCTGGAGAAATTTGTGATAAGCTGTGCCTTTTTACAAACGTGACTCACATCCCTCCTACTGTCATCTTCAAAGCTTTCTATTTTAAAATGCTTCAAAACAAGAAAATACTCGCACTTTAGCTGTCATTCGAAATATGCAGGTTGTACGTCGTCTGATCCTTGAAAATCTGAGGACAGCAATGAATTTTGGTTTTCCTTGGTAACGAAGCCCTTCATTTTTATGCTAACAGTGCTGGAAGAGCTATGTAGTTAATATATCAATCTCAGCTCTTTGGAGAACCGAGGTGCAATTTATGATACATGCACAGTCAGCACAGCAGTACAGCAGATATACTCATCCTCTAGTGCAATGTAGTGACCAGCTTTTCGAAGGTAGTTCGGAACAATAACATGGCCATTTTATATCTGCACTGGCTACAAGCCTCTGACACCTCAAAAAATAAATAAAATAAAATTTTTCGCATTTTTAAATCATCTCTCTTTATTCAATTTGCTTTTAATTATTTTCTGTTAAATTAGTTACTTAAACCAGTCAGTTCTTTTAAATTAATTTTCTGCAAACTAGCATCTTTTTAAATTTTGCGTCTGATGAAAATGACTTTGTTACCCATCCCTATTCTGGATGGGTAAAGTAATTAAGTAATTACGCTAAAGTAATTAAGGCTTAATTTTCACGTTACGTTTCGATGGGAGCCCAAAACGTAACATAAATATAATAATATTAAGTTTGGTATATAGCAGTGTGCTCCATACTGCATACTATTTTTCCTCGGTCTCACGAGAGCCCCAGTAAGTGTAGTTAATCCTCTGCCTTTTAGAGTAGATTTAAAAGAAAACGGGAACCACTTCCTTTTCAAGTAGCTTTTATTACTAAGTTCATAAAGGAATTCGCCATCATTACAAAAAGAAAGTTTCGTAATGGTGGCGAAATGTCTTGCAGTAATACGATAAGAATTATTCAGTCACTAACCAAACATTTTTAAACTCAGAATGAAACCATTCTTTGCTCTCCGTCCACATATAACTAATTCCTGCTCATCTAGGTGAATATTTAAAATAATTGGAGTGAAAAACTGTTTTAATTCGCTACAGCAACTCGTGCGAAGTAGTAATATATGTCCTTTGTTATTTCACCCCTTTTTAGTTTACAATAATTATATTAAAATATGCATCTTAAGAATGTTAAAAGTTACAAGAATTCTTTCAAAAGAAGTCACAAGCAAACCAAAGATAATTAAAATAAATATTTTCACCTCTCTCTCTCTCTCTCTCTCTCTCTCTCTTGCTCATATATGCAGATTGATCAAAATGAAAGTATTCCTTGTAGAGCGCCACCCAGTGATCCAAATTTTGAGAAACTTTGCAGGAATACATCGTGCGTCATGCAGAAGCAAAATTTCACATAGGGAAAAAAAAATGTAGTTCCCTAATCCCACTAGGGGCGCTATGTACTGTACCGAATGTAGATGTAATTTTTCTCTGTGTGTGTTAGAAGGAGAAAAACGACACAAGCATAAATAACACATTTTTATTAATTTCTATTCTGCATTCACGGGCTGTACGCTGCCCTTCTTGACATGCTACAAACTGCATCCTTTGCAGAGTGTGTTCAAGGGCAGAAGGTCGGGACTAATGTTACGCATTTGCTGCATTATACTATCTTTCAGCGCCGGCAAGTTATCAGGATGATCCCGATAAATTCTGTCTTTTGAGAAATCCACAGAACCAGAAGTCACAGGAGGTGGGGGGGGGGGGGGGTCAGATTAGGTGAACGAGGTGACCAAACTGTGGGAAACACATGGCTGATCATTCTGACTTCTGTGAAATGTTCTCAATCTGCCGATGTGTGGAAGGGGGGGGGGGCATCTTGCATGAAAATCACTGAATCCATGAGCAGGCGTTGCCGTAGCTGTGGCACAAACATCGCGATACCTCTCGGCAGTAACTGAGAGGTCACAGAATCTGATTGGCGAATATCCTCAAAGAAGAACGGTCCAATGATAAACGAAGCTGCAAACCCCCACTGGACAATAACTTTGGGTGAATGAAAAGGAATTTGTTGGATTGCATAGAGATTTTGCGTAGCCCATACCTGGACGTTGGGGTTTCTTTCAGGTGAAAGTGAATCTCATTTCCCTACAAAATCATCCACGGTCAAGTAGCGCCCAACTCCTCTCGAGCAAGGCAAGTTAAAGCGAATGTCAGTCGACTTTCTTTCAAAGTCCTGCTGACGCAACTCGTGTGTCGGGGTTATCTTGAATGAATAGAAAAAATGCAAAATCTTCAGCTGAATTTTCCAGACAGTTGTGTAAAGCACATTCATGTGTCTTGATATAGCACGTGCACTGCAAGAACCAACGCTGTTATTCGTGGCCTACTTCACAACGGCAGTAGCAACTTCATTCCCTCGTTGTGAACTAATTGGTTTGCGATCTGTGCCAGGTCGAACTCCCAGCGATCACATTTCTTCAAAATGACCAATCATCCATCGAAGAGCACATGGAGATAGTGGACTTCATTGACATTTGTTAAGGTGACAAAATTCACGGAGTGCAGCAACAGAATTTCAATTGTTTAGGTAGTTTAGCTTCACGAGAAAAGCATGTTGGGTTAACGTTAGAGGCATTATTGTGTTATAGCATTTACAAACAGAATGGGAACACGAGATGAACACGGGAGGAAAAAATCCCGTGTTCATCTTTTAAACCCTCCTGCCGAGTTGCGTGATATGCAGATGCAATGCATTTAATGTTTACAACGCCCTTTTGGTGAATTTTGGAACTACCTTTCCACCTCAGATATCGCTTCCGCATGTACGTAAAGTTTCAAAGTTTCGCAAGAATATATATATCTACAGAAAGTGTTTTACCTTGGGTGTAAAATACGTTAAAGATACCAAGAAATTTTATACTGTACTTGGTTTTAATCCTTTTCCCAAGTAAACAAAACAAAGTTTTGCGCGTGAGAATATATTCACGTCTGAGCTACTTGTACATAAAGGCTAATGGCTTCATATCACTTGCCTTAGTATGTATCCCATAATGCAAAGCACATCCCCTTTCAGGGGTGTATAATGCAATGCATAATGGGAAGGGCCACTACCAAAACCCGTTTCGAAGTTTATTAAGGTCTCTTCAGTGGGAGCCAGATCCGGGAGATATACCGAGGTCCTTATCCTTACAAGGACTAGCTTAAAGGGGCGAAGCAAGAATGCTTTTCATCTTCCTCGTTATATCTGTACAGGACAGTGTAGGGATATGGTGTTATTGAGCTATTAAAGCTCTGATTATGGTTGGAGGGTAACAGCAATAGCCGAGCCTCAGTTCGAACTTCATTGGCTACAGCATTGCCATCCATTACCCTCCAAGGGTATTAATCACCGCTGTTTAAGTAAAGGTGAACTCTAAAAATTCGGACGATCTCTAGACCACTCCATAGTGGCCGAAAGACCGCCCATCTTAGCGTTGGTTCGACTCAGTAACGGGCTCTTCCACCACCGAGCAGAACCGCTCATATTCCGAAGAAAGGCATTCACCGGAAAACACTTTCCCCGTTTTCTCAAATTGCTCCCTTAAGGCAAAAACCTTAAGAGAGCGAACTCAAACTCTCGAATCTCTGCGCCCCAGAGGTTAACAGCAACAGCCGAGCCTCAGTTAAACTTCATTGGTACAGCATTGCCATCCATTACCTTCCAAGGTTATTAATTAATCACCGCATCTCACGGTCAATTATGCTTCTTCCCCCTCCCAGATACCGAGGTCCTCATAAGGACTGGCTTAAAGGGGCGAAGCAAGAATGCTTTTCATCTTCCCCATTATCTATAGAGGACAGTGTAGGGATAAGGTGTTATTGAGCTATTAAAGCTCTGATCATGGCAGGAGGGTAACAGCAATAGCCGAGCCTCAGTTAGGACTTCATTGGCTACAGCACTGCCATCCATTACCCTCCAAGGGTATTAATCACCGCATCTCACGGTCGATATTCACCACATCAGGTCGCAGGACGCAGGACATATATGGCGCAGAGGGTGAAGCTTGACGCTTTTCATATTCCCTGTTGTCTGTTTCGGGAGCAGTGATGGGAGAGATTTGTGAGCTATTTTAGCTCGCCCTGAGTGGGCAGAAGTGGTTATTCGTCGTTGGGTGTTAGGATGGCTTTCGGTCTTTTATGTTTCTAGTAGTCATTACCGTCATAGTTTCCGGCTTGTTGTATCAGTTGGTTTGGATGCGTAGATGTCTTCATAAAGAATTTCTCTACTAGGGAGCGTAGTAGTGGAGAGATGTAGGGGATATTTATGTCCTGGTGGATCTGGGCGTTCCTGATGAACCACGGGGCATCCAGAATCATTCGCAGGCATTTGTTCTGTAGTCTTTGTAGATTGAAGATGTTTGTCTTGGAGGTATGGCCCCAGGCTGGGGAGGCGTATATGACTGTGGGACTATCACTGTCTTGTACAGTAGTATTTTATTGCTTGAGCTTAGTTTGCTGTGTCTGTTGATCAAGGGGTATAGCTGGGCGATAATTTTTGAAGCTTTGGTGCATATGCTCTTGATGTGGCGGTTGAAGCATAATCGCTTATAGAGAAGTATTCCTAGGTATTTTGCTTCAGTTTTCCAGGGAATTTTAGAGTTGAACAGGGTGATGTCTCCTTTGGGGGATGCTCGTCTTCTTGTGAAGAGTATCGTTGTACTTTTATGGGGGTTTAATTGTAGTCGCCAGTCTTTAAACTATTTTTCTAGATTCAGGATGGTGTCTTGTAGTCTTTTGGTAACGAGAAGTGGTTGACGAGATCTGGCTGAAATAGCCGTGTCATCTGCGTAAAGGCGATGGTGGATGTGAGAGGATTTTGAGGAATGTCTGCCATATAGATGTTGAACAGGATCGGGGCAAGCAGTGATCCTTGAGGAACTCCAGCGAGGATTTTCCGTCGGGTTGAGACTGTTTCATTGATTTTGACTTGCATCCTCCTGTTGGAGAGGTATGATTTGATCAGGTGTATCATGTTTAGTGGAAGGTTAGCGATGATAAGTTTGTAGAGGAGGCCTTGATGCCAGATCTTATCGAAGGCCTTTGAAATGTCTAGGAAGACAGCTCCAGTGTGGTGATTCCAACTGAATCCTGTGGTGATGTATTCTACCAGTCTATGGATTTGATAGGTGGTGCTGTGATTTTGACGGAAGCCAAATTGTTCTTCTGGAATGATATTTAGTTGGTTGACATGATCTTGGAGTCTGATGAGGATGATTTTCTCAGCTATTTTCCCTAAATTGGATAGCAGGCTGATGGGACGGTAATTTTCAGGTAGGTGTGGGTCTTTGCCAGGTTTGTGAACTGGGATGATGTCAGCTATTTTCCATGACTTGGGGAAGTGCTGCCATTTGAGGATGGAGTTTATGATGTTTGCCAGATGTGCTATGGCTTTGCGTGGTGGTGCCTTGATGACTTGCTTAGTGATGCCGTCAGGACCTGGGGCTTTTTTGATCTTGAGATGGTTGATGATGCCGATTATTTCGGTAGGTGAACCACATCAGGTCGAAGTAATGCAGAAATCATATATATCTCCTATACAAGTAGACAAAAGGTGCTTGACCTTCTTTGTAAGAATCTCTGAATGAGAGAAAGATGTAGGACGTTTTTCACCTTGGGTGTAAAATACGTTAAAGATACCAAGAAATTTTATACTTGGTTTTAATTATTTTTCCCAAGTAAACAAAACAAAGTTTTGCGCTTGAAATATATTCATGTGAATATATTTCATGCGCTAAACTTTATTTTGCTTACTTGGGAAAAAGGATTAAAACCAAGTATAAAATTTCTTGATATCTTTAATATATATATATATATGGATACTGAGAACAGGCTTTTTTTCCTTATGGACGTATAGTAGCGAAATCACTCAGGAAATGTGTGATTTAGGCACTTTCATATCGTGAAATCTGATTCTTCATCTTAAAGTTACAATAATTAGAATTTTTATAATTTTACAATTTCTTGTTGCAGTAATAATACAAAATCAGTTTTTTTACTTGAGGACTGTACTGTTTTGGAGACTTCTATGGATGGGAAAGATACTGAAATTCATGTTCGGTGACTGTTGGAACATGCAGTAAATCGGGATATATATAGATACTGAAAATAGAAATAGCACTGTATGGGAAGCACCATGGGTTTTGTGAAGAGTAGGTTACGCCTCGGTGATTCACTGAAAATATCAGCTGAGTTTGATAAGGAGTATGATTATACTATAACTGCTGGACTTTTTAAAAGCATTTGGCAGGATTATTCTTTCATAAATGTCCGCAAATGGGTTTGCATATGAAGCTGGATAAGAGGTTGGCTAATAGACAGACATAAGAGAGTATTTTTATGGAGGAGAAGAGTCCAGGGGAAGGCATGTGACTATTCAGTTATTTGCTGAAGATGTAAAACTTGGTAGAGCAATAGTTAATAAGGATGGCGTAGAGATCTTTATATCGACTGACAGCGTGGGGTAAATAAGAATACCTGTCAGTTTAATATGAAGAGTGTAAGATTATGCATTTTGGAATGAAAGATAACTCGGTATATTACATTAATGGAACTGAACTGCAAGAAATTAACGAGGTTAGAGATTTAGGGTTGCTAATGGACCCTGAGTGAAAGTTCAGAAGTCATATTCTAAAAGTGGTTAATATCATTCATCAGATTATCTAGTTATTGAAGAATATACTAACAAGAAGAGTTAAGGACGTTATTACACCTAAGGCTTCGATAAGGTTCTATCTTGACTGTTGTGCACAGATCTAGTGACCTGGGTTTATAGGAAAGGTGAACAGGATCCAAAGGCGAAGGACCAAGGTAGTGGCAGGCCAATGGATTTGTGTACAGAAATTAGTTGATAGGTAGGAAGAGGATGGATATGATTTAATTGATATGTGAGTTACTTAAAGGTTTATAGGATCGACATATAGCAAATATTTCAGTCGATAATAAATAGTTTTAAATTTCACTGGTCTGATCTTAAAGAAAGAAAATTGGAAAATCACGGTATTCTTTATATCACTCACAACCAACAGATTTCATATAAAGTACTATACAAACTGGCTTCTGGTCCAATGATGCACCATCAGATTCCTAAGTGTCTTGTGTGGTATAAATCAGAAGCATTAATAATAAAACAACAAATTAACATGCAATAACTGATCAATAGTATCCTCAAATAAGCTTAGTGCAAGCTTCGAGGATACATTCAGTGGCATTATACCTCATCTAGAACCAATATTAAAAAAAAGAATATCATTTATTGTAAAAATATTTGAATTGCCGTCGAATGTTATTATTTACCGTAAATTTTAACAGTGCAAATATGATTGCAAAAAATTGCAAAATGCATCATTGTTGTTATCATTTATATATGTTTCTATAAAAATACTAACCTTAATCTTAACTGTAAGAGGAAGATTTTCTGGCTGAATGTCTCTCCGTGTTTCTTTCATTCTGGCTGGTTTTGCCCATCTCTTCACCATAAATGGGCATTACATCTTATCTCATGGTCCCATCTTACCACTGGCCCACCTGGTATCCAATAACCAGTTCTTGGTGTCCATTCTATTGTTCTCTTTGTCCATCTATTGTCAGGCGTTCTCATCACATTTGCTACCCGGCGCCATTTGTTGCTTTCTATTACTAAGGCAATGCCGATCACCTTTGTTTGCTTCCTTATCCAAGTATTATTCTTTTCATCTAAACTGGGATTTTTCCCAAAATGGCTTTTTTCCATGTTTCTTTATGTTCTTTTCAGGCTTCTCTAGTTTTTTTTTTTAATTTTTTTTTATTCCAAGTTTTTCTACCACAGATCATTGTTGGGAGTACACATTGGTTGCAGATCTTTCTTTTTAGGCAGTTTGGTAAATTACTTTTAAACATCGCCCTATAATAGTTAAAAACTTTTAATGCTACTGTTATTTTAGATGGAATTTCATTATCAAGTTTATGATTGTTTGGAATGATTTGTTTTAGATACTTGCATAAACTTACTATTTCAAGTTTCTTTGATCTATTTCTGTTTGATCTATTCGATTGTTTTCGTTCTAGAGAATTTTCCCTATACATTATTTTTGATTTATATATATTTATTCGTAGGCCTATCTTCAAACTTCAGAAAAAAAAAATCAGCTAACGCCTTTTTATTCCCGCATACGAGAGTAGGCGAGGCCATTTAGCCCTATCTAACTTTTGGAGACTGAGTGGGCAGTTCAATCTCCACTGGTACCCAATCAGAGACAGATGGCCCAAGGCTATCACTAATTAAGCGGTACGCAGTGAAGAGAGACGGCTCAAATGTGCCGCCATCTCGTGGTCCCTAACCCTAACACCATATATTTAATGTCTGAAATAATGTGGGTTCTACGGTCGATTTTCTTGAGTTTACATGACGAAAAACCCGAGTTTCCGGGAGGAAAACCTGCTTGCCCGTGCCAGAGATCGACTAACTCGGGAACCGGTCGAAAAAAGGTTTAGAAAAATTTTCTCTAGTCGCCGACTAGACTCGAAACCAAGTCTTCCTTCGTGCGGCCTAGCGCAGTGGTGTGCAAACGCCACATCCACTGAGCTACACAGGCTCCATCTTCAAACTTACTTCATTTAATTCAATAATCATGTTCTAGTTCTTTGGGTGATGTTGCTATTAGAACGATATCATCAGCAAATCGTAGATTACTTAAGTATTCTCCATCAATATCCAGGCCTCGTTTCTCCCAGTTGAGTTTTCTCATAGCACATTCAAGACTGTATATATGATAATAAACTTTATTATTTGTAAAAACAAACAACAAATTCATATTTTATTAAGTTTAATGGGTTCCGAAGAAGAAATCAACAGGTGAGTATATAATTTTAAAAGGATGTAGGGGTATTTTCTTTTTTCCTTTAAAAAAAAAAAATTCTGGACACTAGTTTTTCCTCTTCTCCCATCCCGCGAAAAAGCCAAATACTAGCCATGAAATACGCAAAATTAGAACACCTGCAAAATTAAAATTAATTATTTACAATTATTTTAATTATACTACATAGAAATTATTAAGTTTAGATCTCTCTCTCTCTCTCTCTCTCAATCCCCGAATCATCCATTAATGATCCAGATTCGATTCCCACTTTTATGAGAAATTTTCAAATTATCACTGCCAGGATGTTAACCAAAATGAATAAATAAGTACACACGTTCTCGAACTTGAACAAAGTTGCATGTAAACCTATTTTGTATGATGGACACAGCTGGCGAACAGTTTAAAAAAAGTGACCGGGGGGGGTCAAAATTGAATACTGATTAAAGACAAAATTCACGAGAGCAAGATACACAAAACTAGAAAAATAAATAAAAATATTTCTTAAAAATCAGTAGATAGAAAAATAAAATATGCTTTCATAGAGACGGAGAGTTGTAGAGCAGGTGCACTTCCTCGATGAGACTTTGGATTCCTTGGAGGTGTCACGAAATAATAATAATAATAATAATAATAATAATAATAATAATAATAATAATAATAATAATAATAATAATAATCTATTTATAAGAATCGAAACATGCTCAGCTTTTTAACATTGACGAAATGACAGAAAAGTGGATATACAACAAAGTGACGTTCTTGAATGAATCCAAATTTCTTCCATTAATTCAAAATTTTGATATGGAATAAAATTAAATTAATCTACTGAATCCAGATTGTCATAATTCTCCAATAACTTATAAGAAATATAAATTACGTAATTAGAGTATGAATTTGTGAAATAGATAAATCGAAATCTTACTTGTCTAATGTATTATACAATTTACGCTTTTAATTAAATTATAAAAGATTTAGAATAGTTTAATCACATTTGTGTTCAGTGCTTTAGTTTTCATGATGTTTCCATTCGTACAAAAAGAATGAACTTCATCGAATACCGCGAATGCGAAATATCTTCGAGTGGCGCTCACTGCGACATCTCTCGGGAAAAAGTAAAACTAATTTAATGGCAAAATACTTCGTCAGTTTGCATTATACTGTATAAAATTAGCAAAATTCCGCATACATAAAGTCCATGCAGTTATGTTTATTTCTTTTGCTAGGTTTCATTTGTTAACTACTACTACTAATAACAATAATACTCTTTGGAGGTGTCACATAACAATAATAATAATATTTTCTAATCATGCTATAGTTATTCATTCATACAATTTACAATATTACTTTTTTTTAATTGTTCCCATACACGAGAAGTCAACAGACCTTTAAGTACATTAGTGCCGTATGTAGGGTGCAGATAAGGATTGAGATAGAAGTTATTTATTTATTTATTTATTAAGTGCTGTAAGTTGGAATTATAAAAGATTTAGAAGGTTCTTCTAGAGGACAGAAGTGGACGGAATAAAAGAAGAATAGGAGAAGTAAGTTCGGTGCATTTGCAGTTGTAACAGTAAAGGGATGCCAGGAAGCTGCAACTGAAAGTGAAGGAATGATACAGCAGTTGCCAGTTCACTTGAACAGTGACCATGGAAGTATTTGTACACTAGACACAGTGCCGAAACACTGCATCTGTGAGATAGAGGTTGAAGTAAATCTGTAAGGGACCATCAATGAACCTAACTTTCACCTTTGGTACAGCGTAAAGGATTTTAAGGGAAATTTTAGGCGCACCACCCTAAACATGTGAGCAGTATTCTACGCATGGACGAATTTGGGATTTGTATATATATAGTTAGGAGTTGGTTTGGTGTAAAATATTTTTTTGAACGAAATAGAATGCTTAGTTTCTTGGATACTGAGGGAGCTGTCGATGTAATGTGTTTATGTCAATAAAGACTGAGAGTAAACATTATTTCCAGCAAAGAGATTTTGATCTTGTCTGGTGATTTGTGTGTTACTGAGGGTAAGCGAGCTGAGATCTCTTTTGCGAGAGTAAAGGTAAGACCGTTTTGGGGCATTGAACATGACAACTTTGTCATGTTATTGTCCTTGTCCCATTGAAGGATAGTATAAAGATAAATGTTTTAGGCGCTGGTTGTAGTTGTAACTTGAGATGTCAGAGTACTGCATGGTGTGTTGGATAATTAGGATGAGTGGAGAGTACCATCATCATCAAGGTGTGGATATAATTATTGGTGATTGAGAGTATGAACATGACGAAGAGAGTAGGGGATAGCACAGAGCCTTGGGGCACTCTGCCATTGAAGGTAAAGGCTCAAAGGGAGGGAGGGAGCCACTATCAGGACTCACAGAGAACGACCAGAGAAAAAGCTAGCTACCCAATTACAGGGGGACAAAATGATAGCAATTTGTTGAGCAGGCCACGATGTCTCTCTTTCTTTCTCTCTCTCTCTTTCTCTCTCTCTCTCTCTCTCTCTCACACACACACACACACGGTCAAAGGTTTCGAAATGTCAAGGTGACATCAAACACGTCTCTCCATACCTTTCCATGGCACATGTCAAGTAGCAGGTGATGTGAGCTATAAGGTCAGCTGTGGATCTTGAATGGTGGAATTCGTATTGGTGGTCGCTGATTAATTGATTAAGTAGTGGAGGAGTTTCAATTGATGACTTTTTCCATTATTTTGGAAAGGACAGAAGTGATGGCAATTGGTCGGTAGTTTTATGGTTGACTTCTATCACCCATTTTTGGAATAGAATGGGTATGAGATTTCTTCCATTCATTGGGATGAATACCAGATATGTATAGTAGATTGGACGGGTGTTAATTCTGGAGCATAATGTCTGAGACCAATTGGAGAGATGTCATCAGTACCAGAAGATTTTTTAATATTCTGATTTTTTTTAAAATTTATTATATTTATTTTAAATAAACATTATTTCCATTTATTTTATTCCTGATACTAGGAATCTGCAATGGTGTAAGGTGATTTCTCTTAGTCATCAGTGCAGGAATGTGAGGAAAAGAGTGATGCCAGGAGGTCAGCTTTATCTTTGGGTGAAGTTACAGTGGTGCCATCAGGATGAGAGCTAGAGAGAGAGAGAGATGGAAGTGCACAAGAGCAGAAGTTGCATCCAACGGTTAGTGAAGGGCAAGAAGGTAAGGCTTACATTTGAACAGGAAGCAAGTTTTTTTGCTCTTGGCCTTTATGAAATCAAATTTGGATGTGCTGATGACTGATTTGCATACATTGCATGCTTTGATGTAGGAGAGTATGAAAGCAGAGTTCTTGAACTCATCCACTTGTGGTAAGCTATAATTTTTCTTCGAATGCTTTGGTACACTTTCATTTTAACCAGGGCTTGGAAAGTGAATGGGAATTAGGCCTTGATTTGGGATGAAGGCCTTCATTCCAGTGAGAATAATTTCTGTAAGTCGCTCATAGCAGGTGTTAAGGTTAGATGAGCTGAAACAATAGTCAGACCAAGAAAAGGAGTAGAAATTCTGGAGGCCATCCCAGTTGGTTCCTTTGTAGTGGTAGAAGATGCGAGGTTGGAAGTGGGTGAGAGTGGAGTATTTATTCTATGAGAGAGGTGATCTGTAAAAGATTGTGATTTAAGTTGCCAAGTGGAAAGGCAGTATATCTAGAAGGAGAACTGGTCAAAAAGAGATCCAGAGTATTTGGAAAGTGAAAAGTGTTATCGGTAATTCGGGTAGGTAGATGTGCGATTTGTGTTAAGTTGTTACTTATGGCAAACACATCTGCTTCTCGTTCAGCTCTATCAGTGGTGTTGAAATATGGGAGCCAGATGGAATGGACGTTGATGACACTCAGGAAGATGACCTCACCCTTTGGATAGCTGGATTGTAATTGGTCGAGTTTCATGGAAAGGATTTGAAGAGGTCAGAATGGTTATCAGCGACTGGAGAACGATAAATGCAACAAATGAATGTTACTAAATGGGGTAAGAAAACCATGAGCCAGAGAATGTCAAAAGCAGAGGATTCTAAATTAGCTATTCTCTGGCAGGCTATGTCGGTTTTCAGAAAGGCACAGGTGCTATCCTAGTGGCGACAAGAATTGTGAAGTGTGTAGATTGGGCACTGGATGTGGATAGTAGGAGATGTGGTTGCAATCTGAAGGAATAGGATGTCGTCTGGAAAGCACAAATTATGGTGAATGTCATTAATGTTTGTGTTAAGGCCACGAATGTTAGTGAAGTAAATGAAAGCGAGTTTTTAGTGAGAGAGTCTGGCTTAGTTTGTATGTTGTATAAGTTTGTGTAACTTTTTTTTTGATTGGATCGGTTTATGAAGGAGATTCATTTTTGTCACAGTGTTGCTGTGCTTGTTTTTAGGAACCTTCATGAGTTTAATCGTGATTAGCTGGAAATATAGTGGAGACGTGCAGTGCGAGAGAGACAGACTCCCGGATATAACTTCCATAGAGAAACCAGTATTTGTACTATAATGAACCCGACAGTGTTCCCCATATGCATGTTAAAGATACCAAGCAATTTTATAAGCTAGGTTTTTAATCCTTTTTCCCAAGTAAGCAAACAGACAAGTAAGTTTGTTTGACAAGTGGCTGGACGTAGTGCAACGCTAGGCAACTCGTTGTTTGTTTACTTGGGAAAAAGAATTAAAAACCTAGCTTATAAATTATTTTATTAACCTTGATAATTATTAACTGACTTAAATGAATACAGTACCAGGGAGTAAACAGCATCTTCAAAATATATTGTACTTTAGACAAACATAGAGTTTAGAACAAGTAGTAGCTGTGTTTGAAATTGACTCCGAGCGTTAGTTCTGGCGTGAAGCACTGTGCGTGTGAATGATATCATGATTGCACCAAAATTGGATTACAGCGCTATGTGAATCGGGCAGGCGGTAACTGAGATTGCTGTATAGATGGGTAGGGTCAATTGCTATTTCTTTGGATTCCAAGATACGTATTTCTAATTCACTGGAGCATTTATTGATGTTTGAAGATAAGTTCCAGTCTATTTGATGTTATCGTCCTTCAACATTGGCATTGGCAGAGAATAAAACGTGGCCAATACCAATGTTGAAGGATGACAATATCAAATACGCTAGAACTAAACTTCAAACATCCATAAATGGCACATAAATACATAAATTGCAGTGCATATATGTAACATATTAGGAAATAATATCGGAGACACCAATGGCATTCTTTTCACTTAAGAAAAACTGTTGATAGCACTGTGTTATTCAATTTTAATTTCAGATCATTACTGTAAAAGGACAGAATGGCAGAAATGAAAGAATGTAATCATAAATACGAGGGAAGTAGTAGTGTAGTCACTTCTGACCACATCAAGATCAAGATAAGATAAGGAATTGTGACATGATTGGTTGTTCAGATGATGACGTCATTGTATTGTGACATCATGATTTTGGAATGTTTGGAATTCCCCTGGGGGCATATGTGTCAATGGCTTCAGTTCTCGTGTTTTGGTTTTCGTATGGAATTATGGGTGATGGTAGAGATAAGGATATGTGTCCTGATTGGCAGGGCACTTCTGACCAGATCAAGATCAAGATAAGATAAAGAATCGTGACATGGATGTGTGTTGTTTTCAGATGAAGATAGAGTTTGGAATTTCGATGGGGCCCACCTTCTGTCAGGGACATTACGTGGTGTGTTTGGTTCGCGTATTGCATTGTGGGTCTTTTAGAGATAAGGAATCATGACGTTATGTGTTTGGAAATTTTGGGGGAACATATGTCTCTGTGACATTACGTGGTGTTTTGGTTTGCCTATGGAATTGTGGGCAATGTTTTGGGATAAGATATTTTGGAATTTCCCAGGGTGACAAACATCTGTAATTGTCATCAAGTTTTGTGTTTGGTTGTCTATAGATGGCAATACTAATTTTCCGATATAACTTGGAGTATTTCTTTCCTGTTAATAGTATGGGAATTCTTAGAGTAGAGTTCTTAGAATTCTTAGATATGGCGGCAGCGTTATGATGAAAAAAAACCTATCCAGTATTAGAATTGTGCTTACCCAAACATATGACCAGTCGTTATTGTAATTAGAAATCACTTGTTATGTTTAAGTTTAAAAAAAAAATCAGCTAATGCCTTTTATTCCCTTTATAGGGAGTAGGCATGGCCTTTATACCCTATCTAGCTTTCAGAGACTGAGTGGGCAGTTCAATCTCCATCGGTAGCCAATCAGAGACAGCTGGTCCATGTCTATCACTAATTATAGCAGCCACTGATGAAGAGGCTGGCAAACAAGTGCTGCCAGCTGCTTTCCAAACAGGAAATAACTCATACCATAAACAAAACGGTGCATAGACTTTCCTACCAAGCTTGGGAAACCATAGCATGAACAACTGTGGGAAGGAATTAATACAGAGAAATAATCGGATAGTAATCTAAATTAAGTAATCAACTAGATTTTCTGGTTATTTACAGAAATATCTTTCAACTCCTGTGTTTTGTGTGTTTTTGTGCTGTGAATATATGTTAGCCCCAGTAACCTATAACGAAAAAAGAGTCAACTGCATTGCAGATCTTGTGTTTGTGTGTTTTGTGCTGTGAATATATGTTAAAATCAGCAATTTGGAATATTCAGAAAACCTCGATAGTTTCAAGATGTCCCATTCTGGAAAGAAATGTAAGTTAATCTTTTTTTTAAAAAAAAATCAACTTAAGGTTAGGTACAAAGACCCTTGTCACACTCTTGACTACCCTTTCACTTCCACCACCTAATGCTATTTTTTCCCATCCCAACAATTTCGGACATATGAGTGAGAGAACTAGTCACATGGTCTAACATCAAAAACACTGTTTGAGGATAAAATACTTAACATAATAAGGACAAATAATATTGAATACCCTTCGAGCCAAAGAGATAAGATTTGCCCTATGATGTCTCAAAGTAAGATAATCTCACATCAACAGCATGTAGAAACATGTACGTGAATCATCTATATGAAAGTTTCATTTTGAAAGGAACGGCCAGGGTAAGGGTCAGGTAAAGAGTACTATAAGGAAAAACAAATGAGTCAAGTGTCTTTGCAGTTACAGCAAATTTGTTCAGCCAGTGCAGCTATCATATTGTGTTGTGGTGTTATATGTCCAGTAAAGTAAAATAATGGGTGTGCAACAAAAGTCAAAATTTCTTCAGGAAAATAGCAAAAGACAAAACTCTTCACATAGCTCTAAAAGATGAAAACCGATTATTATTTTAGAAGACATGTACATTGTGATGTATTTATCCAGGACCACTTGGGAAAAATTACACAGGAAGTGGTCTAATATCCTCGGCTACTTGCAAAGAAGAGTTGACTATGAAATGGACCTCAGTGAGTGTTATATTCTGAAATGCCAAGATGGGGAACTAATACTCGATGACAGGAGCTGATGGAAGTAAAGTTTTCTCTATTAAATTTGTAGAAGCTGAGAGAATTTCACCAAAAATATACGACATTAATACGACATTAATAATCATTTACTATTTTTGGAAACTGAATAACCAGTTATTCATGTCATGTGGGAATTTATCGCTAATCATTTAAATTCATCAATGGTAAAATTAGACTTTCAAGATTTTATCAAATTCGATAAAGATTCTTTATTTTGGGACATTTACGAACATTTTATGAAAACTGTTTGTATATTTGGTGATAAAAGAATACACAGAATGTTTAGGGAGGCATGGTGTCATTTCCAGACTGACACAATATCAAGTGTATGGATCTATGCTTACCATGGTATCTGATCTAAAAACTCTTTTGTGTGACCAGCTATTTTGATATAATGTAACCAAGAAACATGAGTAATGAAAATTTTCTTTATTGAACACTTTGGAAAAAGTTAAGAGTCTAAACTAAATATTGTGAAATAGTTTTAGGTAATTACATTTTCGATTTTTTCTCAGTGAATATAATTGTACATAGTATTTCAGCAAAATAAAATATGCACTTGTAAACTTAGATGAAGAAATATGTGTGCTTTTGTTGTTGTATTTTTCCACAGTGAATTTTTACTCAGTTATTCTGAATCAGAATTTGATATTTAAATCCATAACTTTATACGTTAATGCAATTCTGTTTAATTATTGTAAAAAATCACTACTGTGAAATTAATGCCAGGAATGGGGAAAAAGTGGTGAAAACTGATATCCATGTAATTGATTATTTTAGAAATTGTTTAATGCTACCTATTGACATTGTTTTCATTATCTGAAAACATTTCGTTCACATAATCGAAAATCCGAACTGTTAGAATTTGGTTGTTTTACAGAGAGATATAGCAAATGATTGAACCCAAAAATGTGACTTAAACTCTTAAAGTTTGGTATAGAAAAAATGTTTGTACTCTCCAGATAATACAAATGTTACCTTTCCCCACACAAAGTAAGATAAAACCACACAAACAGTATATCCAACAGTATGCGAAAACATGCCATTGAGTCATCTGCACAAAAGGTTCATTTTTGAAGGAAAACGGTCATGGTAGGGCATGGTATGGGTAAACAGTACCATAAGAAAAAAACCATAGAGTCAAGTGACTTTGGAGTTAAGGTAATCGTTCATCCACTACAGCTGCTGTATTATGTTGTGGTGTTTTGTGTTTGGTAATGTAAAAATAATGGGTGAGCCACAAAATTCTTTGAAAGTTTCTTTTTGAAAAGTTCTAATTGTTTAGAATTTTGTAACAGAAAGTTAACATAAAATATATCAGAGATAATAATCAGTGAAATGATAATAATAAATAACTATTTATTTAGTACCAATGAAATAATTTATGAAGAAGAATGAGGGAAAACGAATATGAAATATCTACAGGGGTGAAAAATACGAATTTTCGGTTATCAGTGGTGTAATTGATCTTCAATTTCTTTTTAATAAGACTTCAAATTTATTTCCTAAAGAAATTTGTATTTCTGATGGAATTATTGTAAGATATGCATTGACAAAATCACCTTGTAGTTGGAATGAATTACCTAAAAGAGTTAAAAAAAAACAGAATTCTTGGTTAATAAAATATAACCATCAGCTGAAGTGGGAAATTGGTTCACTATCTCTGGACAAACTAAGAAATTGGATGATAGAATCAACATGCAAATATCAAATATTGCTCGCCAAAGGAAGAGAAAAATCAAAAACATTAACGAGGTTAATAGGGAGAACTGATCTTGATTTAAATGAAATTGTATGCCCAAAACCTGACAACATGTACTTTTAAATGCTTTTGGAAACATAGTGAACGTTTCTGTGCTTTTAATAATGCTCAAAAATATATGTATTGGTTTCAAAATAATAAAAATATGACCCTTAATTTTACTACAGTAACAAATTCCCAACAATCACAAACAAAGAAACTCTCAGATGAGAGTCACATTGTCGAAAACCACATGATGGCAATTGCGCAACCATGGGAAGAACCTTTGAAACACAGAGCAAAATTAACAATACGCAGATTAAGGACTAAACTATAAGATTGTATTTTTCACTTTATTTATTTTCTGTATGTTAGATTCACTAAATACAATTGTAAATAAAATTTTCGCTCAATTAAAATGTGTAAATTAGAATGAACAAATTGGATGTTGTTGATGTGTTAAACAAATTTAAGTGACTCTATTTTGTGAAATTTCACCACAAACTAACCAGAGACTTTTTTTGAAAATCCACTCAGTGAATTAAAAGTCTTATTTGTTCATGCAAGCCCTCAAATATTTCAAGAAACTGTCAACTCATGGAAGCAAAAGGAATCGGGTATTAAATTAATAGCCAGAATTTTAGTGGAGAAGATTTGATCTGAAAAGTCACAATTTTTGTTATTATATCTGTAGATACCTCCAACAGACTAGAAAAAAACAGTCAATGTTTTTTTCTAGTTTGACTGTTAGAATTTGGTTATTTTACAGAGAGACATTAGATATTTTAACCCAACATGTTACTAAAACTCTTTGAAAGATTGCTGTAGAAAAAAGGTAGCATAGTGTGCAGATCAAATCAAGCGAGTCAACGTGAATATATCAAATAATACTCGTCATTGGAAGAGAAAAGTAAAAAAAATTAACGAACTTAATTGCCAGACCCGTTCTTCATTTAAATTATACCAAATGATGAAAACAATATGTGCATGAATTTCAAAACTTTGAAAAAGCTGATGAATTTCTTCTTTGCTTGATCATAAATGTTTATTTGAGGGTAAACTTTTTTTCTCTTTACAATTTTTCTTTCTTTCTTTCTTTCTTTCTCAGCTAATTTTCATTTGAAATAAGAATAAATAATTATTTATTTGTATTGGAAAGAATATCTAATATAATAATTGTGTTAAAATATATAAATAAATATCCCCTACTGTGAAATAAATGTCAGGCTGAGAGGACAACAGTCAATTGGGACTAATGGAAATGAGTTTTACATAGTTGAACTATGTAAAAACCATAGTTCAACTTGTTGTGAAATGTCACATGGAGAAAAATCACGTGAATTACACCGAAGCACCAGTGGCAAATCATACACTATGAACATCAGCGTAAATGTTAAATCAGAAGAATAAGAAGAAAAAAATACTGTCTTTTTCACTTTGTTTATTTTCTGTATAGATTCAGTAAATACAATCTGTTAATAATATTGACAGTCAAATAAAAGGCAACATAGAAATTAACAAAGTATATATTACAGAGCTAATATTCATTTCAAATAACAAGAAATAACTATTTATTTGTTGTGCTGGCAAAAGAAGTTTCTAAAAGAAACGCTGCAGAGAGTTCAAAACCTTGTTTGTCTCATATCCATTACTTAAAATTACTAATGCTAAAGAAAAAAATAAAGAAAAAAATAAATTTCGGTTACAGAAATAAGTTAAGAGTACAGGAATCAAAGATAAAATTAATAGTCATATTGGTTTTAAAAAAATAAAATGTAAGCATTAATTTACTATGCCAACGATTTCCTACAGGAAGGAAGAGTTTCAACCTAAATATGCTTTTTCCCGTAGGTACAATAAATTGGTGACCGGATAAGAGTCATATCTTTAAGATAAGACTTAATGAGAAATCTACAGTGTTGGAAAATAAATTCACATACATTTTATTTATTTATTAATTTTGCTCAGTTATTTTGTTAGAATATATAGTTAAATTGAATTTTAAAAGTAAAATAGAGAAAATAAACAATCAATTTAAAAAAAATCATTTCACTTGTCAGAATTCCATACTCTAACAAGCACTCTGAATTCCAACCCTCAACAAAACGGCACATAGACTTTCCCATCAAGCTTCGGAAAACATAACATGAGCAACTGTGGGAAGGAATTAATACAGAGAACCAGTCGGATAGTAATCTAAATTAAGTATTGCCGCTAGAGGGCTACATAGTGTGTAGTGTTTTCAGAGAGCTCCTGAAAGCTAAGTATAATTTTGAGTGAAAATTGGAATATTGGTTTAACTTTTAACGTAGTATTCTTTATTTTTGGTAGCTTGTTGTGTCTGTTAATTTAGTATTTTAAGGATACGTTTCATAGAATAGCACATGGCACAATGCGATGTAAGATAATGGTGTCCAAAAATACGACGCCTTTGTTCAAAAACTGTAATGTGAGGGAGTTTGTCCAATGTGATGTGTGTGGGATGTATACATTTCCGAAGGAGGCTGGAGTTTGGATGGAAAGTGATAGTGGTGGGAGAATATGCAGAAAGTGTAAGCAAAGTGAGGAATAGAAGAATGCGTCAGGTCATGAGATAGTTATGGTTGAAGAAAACCAGAATGTGAGTGAAAATAGTGGCTTGATAGGGAATTGCGATGTTGTACAAGATGGCAATGAGAGCGGTGATCAAAGAGAGAGTGAAAACAACTATACAGAGAGAGAGAGAAAATGCTTTAAATGAAGAAAAAAATGAGGAATTATTTGTAGGGAGTGAGATCGCTAGGTTGCGCGCAGTGACACAATGTGCACAGCGGCAGTTAGAGCACCTGCAAAACTCTTTCCAGACTGCCTCGGCTAACGAAAATAAATAAGTGTTTGAAAGGAAAAGTAAGTGTAAGAATGGGAGCGTTTCTGAAATGAAGGAAAGAGTGTTGTGTGGTGACTCGTTATTAAGAGGAGTGATAGATAGGAGTTTAACTAAATTGTACTTACCGGGTGCGAAATTTAAGGATGTAAGTGAGAGTATTAGAGCGCAAAAACAGAGAGTGAAAGAATTGATAGTTGTGGCGGGTAAGAATGAATTGAAAGGAGATAAATTTTTTATGAGAGGACTTGAGATTATTGTTAAAGGTAGCGAAAGAAAAGAGTGACAGAGTTAGGATGGTGAGTTTGTTGCCATGGTACGACAGAGAGGAGTTTAGAAGGAGGGCCATAATCGCAAATGACTTTATGCACAGTTTATGCAGATGGTGTGGTGTGGAATTCGTGGACTTTTGGAATGAGTTTGATGGGTGAAAGGATTTATACAAGATGGATGGCCTGCATTTGAATGGATTTGGTGTGTGGGCACTGGAAAAGGTGTTGCTGAATGAAGTGAAAATGGATGTGCAGAACCAGGGAAACCAGAACTACCAAGGATGAGGGGAAGTGGTTATACGGACAACAGTGAGGCAGTTGAGTGTCAGAATGTATATAATGTACCCGAGCTAGTACTAAGGACAAGAAATCGGAATGGGATAGTTAGAATAGCGCATCAAGATAGGGGTGGGACAAAGGGTCCTCTGCATTTCATGTATACTAATGCCAGGAGTATTAGGAACAAAAAGGAAGAATTTTTGGCCTTGATTGGTGATTGGTTCTTCCTGGCCACAGGTTATTGGCATTAGTGAAACATGGCTGACAGAAGATGATACAGTTAGTGGGATAGAATGCGTAGAGTATAGTGTGTTCAGGAGGGACAAAGAGAAAAAATGGGGGAGGAGTGTTATTGATGATAGCTGATGAACTGTAGCCAAGGAGATTGAAGTTGTATTGCAGGATAATGCAAAGAGCTCATTTGAGGCTATTTGGTGTGAGATTGAGACTGGCAGAACAAAATATATAGTTGGGTGCTGCTATAGACCAGGTGATGGAATAGATGGTGGAGATAGTATGCATAAACAAATTTATGAAATGAGTGGAAGGAGGGTAATTATTATGGGGATTTCAACTATGGTAACATTGATTGGAAGAAGGAGAGGACACATGTGAGGAAGGAAATGGATTTTATTCAATTATTAAGGGATAACTATCTGAGACAGCATGTAATTAAAAATACTAGGAGTTTGGGAGTGCTTGACTTGGTAATAGCATCTCACAATTTGACTGTAATGAATATGACCATGTTGCCACCTATTGGTGAGAGCGTTCTTAAAGTCTTGACCTGGGAGATGGCTAAAGGTGTGGAATTTACTATTAAGACAGGGTATATGTGGAATTACCATGCTGGCAAGTATGACAAGCTTAGGAGATTGCTTGGATCAGTGACATGGCAGGTAAAACTGCAAGGGCTGGATGTCGATAGAGCATGGGAAGTGGTCAAGGAGCATTTAGAGGAGGTTATGGTTGATTGTATACCTAGGGCCCGAAGAATAAAACAAGTAGGGGTTAAATGGATGAATAACACCATAAAGCTTGAGCTGCAAGAAAAAGAAACAACTGTGGAGGGAATTTAAAGAGAAAGGTGACCTGTAGGCACACAAACGGTATAAAGCGCAGGCCAGAAGGGTAACGAGTGTGGTAAAAAAAGCAAAAGTGAATTATGAAAGGAAAATAGCTATGTAAGCTAAAGAGAATCCCAAACAGTTCTTTCAATATGCTGCAAGCAAAAAAAAAAAAAAAAAAACTGGACACGGCAAAATGATTTTAAGGAGGTCACTGAATCAGTCGATATAGTGGAATTACTGAGCGAGCACTTTGCAAGAGTATATCATCCATGTGGTGACATTGAAAAAAATGAAGGAACCATTAGTTTATACGGGAATTGTGATGAATGAAGTGGAGGTGAATAGAACCTTAATGTGAATACATTTGTGGGGTTGGATGGTATACCGGCACGAATCTTCTGTGAAGCGGTTAAAGAATTATCAGTGCCCTTGATCGTGTTGTTTAATCTGAGTCTCGGGTCTGGTTTAGTCCCGAAGGTGGGGAAAGAGGGGAAAATAGTTCCACTGCATTCATTTATTAATGCAGTGGTGTGCTGCATGGTTCAGGAGTCGTTGTCAATGTCTTGGGGAAAGTAGTCAAGGGAAAAATATACAGGAATGGATTCATGAAAATGAGATATTGTATGGGGGACAGCATGGCTTTGTGAAGGGTAGATCCTGCCTCAGTAACTTGCTCAAGTTTTATAACACAGTATAAACCCATTACCCTTATCCAGTGTAACACTAGATAAGGGTAATGGGTTTACAGTGATAATGCTGGACCTGGCTAAGGCATTTGACAGGATACCACATGGAATTCAAATCCGTAAACTACAACATATGGGAATGGATATAGGGTTGGTGAGATGGATAGGTGGGTGGTTGATGGAGAGATATCAGACAGTAGTTTATTTAGTAGTAGAATCCAAAAGACGGCCCGTGACTAGTGGTGTTCTGCATGGTTCTGTTCTTGGACCACTGCTGTTTAATTTGTTCATTAACGATATAGAGAAGGATCTAGGAGGAACAGTTCATTTGTTCGCTGATGATGCAAAGTTAGGTAGGGCAATAGTGACTGCAGAAGATGTCAAAATCTTGCAGGAAAACTTGGATAGATTGGAGTTCTGGGCTAAGGAAAATGGATGTCAATTTAATGTGACAATATGTACGGTTATGCATTTTGGGGTGAAAATATTAGCAGCAGTATACCACTTTGGTGTAACTGTACTCCAGGAGATTGATGAGGCCAGGGACTTGGGAGTGTTGGTGGATAGGGAGATGAAATTTACGGGTCACATTGCAAAAGTGGATAAATCAGCTCATCAACTCACTTGGTTGTTGAAAAATACTTTGACGAGCAGAGACAAGCAAGTTATTGCACCTCGGTACCGAGCCTTGATAAGACCACAGCTCGACTACTGTGCCCAGATTTGGTGACCTAGGTTTCTTCTTGTGGGGAGGAGGTAGAGAGGATCCAGAGGTGAGTGACCAAGATGATAGCAGATCTACGAAATGAACCTTATGAGAACAGGTTGAAGTTTTGTGGGTTGCAGAAATTTGTTGATAGGCAGAAAAGGGGAGATATGATTAGGACATTCAAATTGCTGAAGGGTTTCTATAGGATTAATTCAGGGGATATTTTTGAGATCAGGACTGGTGGTGAGAGAACTAGGGTACACCTATGGAAGCTAGGCAAGTGTGTTAGCAAGGGTATTAGAGCTGGGTTCTTTACTTTTAGAGTGATAAATGAGTGGAATAAGCTGCCAGAATCTGTTGTAGGTGCTAAGACGGTGAGTGAGTTCAAGGCAAGGTATGATAGATATTGTGAGAATGTCATATAGTTGTGTGGACATGATGTTTAGCGCCTCCCTCGATGAGTCTAAGGACTCCCTGGAGTCGCCATAATAATAATAATAATAATAATAATAATAATAATAATAATAATAATAATAATAATAATAATAAAGTAGTCAAATATATTTTCTGGTTATTTACGGAAATATCTTTCAACTCCGATGTTTAGTGTGGTTTTGTGCTGTGAATACATGTTAAAATCAGCAATTTGGAATATTCAGAAAATCTCGATAGTTTCAAGATGTCTAATTCTGGAAAGAAATGTAAGTTAAATTTTTTTTTTAAACTTAAACATAACAAGTGATTTATAATTACAATAACTGCTGGTCGTATGTCTGGGTAAGCGCAATTCTAAGACTGGATAGTTTTTTTTTATAACGCTGCCGCCATATCTAAGAACTCTTCTCTAAGAATTCCCATAGTTTTAACATGAAAGAAATACGCCAAGTTATATCGGAAAATTAGTATTGCCATCTATAGACAACCAAACACAAAACTTGACAATAATGACGGATGTTTGTCACCCTGCGAAATTCCAAGATATCTTATCTCAAAACAATGCCCATAATTCCATAGGCAAACCAAAACACCACATAATGTCACAGAGACATATGTTCTCCCGAAATTTCCAAACACATAACGTCATGATTCCTTATCTTTAAAATCACCCACCACGTGATGTTTCTGACAGAAGGGGGGGGGCTCTATCGAAATTCCAAACATTCCAAACTCTATCGTCTTCTAAAAACAACACACATCCACGTCATGATTCCTTATCTTATTTTGATCTTGATCTGGTTAAAAGTGTCCCACCAATCACGAAACCAATCCTTATCCACTAATGTATCTTACTTCTTACTTTTTCATTCAAAACAATAACGTCACTTATTTACAACTAACAAATGACGTCACTTATCTTCATCTGAAAACAACACACATCACGTCACGATTCTTATCTTATCTTGATCTTGATCTGGTCAGAAGTGCCCTGCCAATCACGACACGTATCCTTATCTCTACTATCACCCATAATTCCATTCACAAACCAGAACACAAGAACAGAAGCCATTGACACATATGCCCCCAGGGAAATTCCAAACATTCCAAACTCATGACGTCACAACACAATGACGTCATCATCTGAACAACCAATCACCTCACGATTCCTTATCTTATCTTGATCTTGATCTGGTCAGAAGAGACTACACTACTTCTGGACGTCCAGAAAGTAAGTTCCGATGGGTTGTCAGAGAAACAAAAATATACCTACAAAAAAAACTTTATTGGAAATTAAGGTAGACATCTTTCACTACTTTTCTACATAATTTCTACCATTGTTCATTCACTTATCAAAACGGGGCACCAAGAAATGTATACCTTCATCGTAGAAGGTTGCGCTTGTGACACAAAGCGCAACCTAACTCAACCACGTATTGACGGCTTCTTTGACGTCGTCGTAGTCTTGAAACCGCCGGCCACCAAGAAAAGATTTGTGATGTTTGAACAGGTGAAAGTCTCTTGACGCGAGGTCAGGACTATATGGGAGATGATGGAATTGTTCCCAGCCGAAGAAGTTGTGTTACCCATCTTCTTACCCACTCATGAATCACTCATTTCTTGTTCTTCATAAACCTCAATAATTTGCCGATGAATTTCAGCTGCTTTAACGTTCCTCTCATTCAAGAAACGGATAACTGACGGACTTGCACATTATAAACACGCAACAAGAAGCATACACACTACGAGAATGTCTGAAAATGGCACCAACTTTCAGTTTGTTGATAAGGAATCAACAAACTGAAACGCATGCACATCATTGCGATCGCAGCGCTGTAGGGAAAATTTTTAAAAACGAAACTTACTTTCTGGACATCCCTCGTTCATGTTAACTGGTTTAACCTGATTTATTAGACTGGTTGATATAACATTAACGTGCGAGGGCATGACTATGAAAACTAATAAATTGGTTCTCTTTACGACTTTTCCCCTATAGCTCTATTTTTTTTAGAAAACCCATGTAACCATCTTGTGGTGATAAGAAGTTCATTAACTTGAAGTCGATCGTGGAATTCAAATACTATGCTTAAGTAAATGCTTCATGGGAGATGCTTCGATCAATGCTACTGTAAATATTTAGGATGACCGAAAAGAAACTTATTGCCAACTGGAGGAACTTTTCCTGAGCTTTTCTTCTTCTTCTCGCGTTAGTTTTCTACTGGAAACTCTGATTTGTTATCTGCATCTCAAGAACTTGCATAGAACTCACTCTTGCACACAATAATACGATTGTTAGGGTTTGCGAATGGGAGACGAATTCAGCTGTGTGGCATATTCTTTTCCTCTCATTCACTCACTTTCTTCTGAAAAGTTGATTTATTAAAATGTGGGATCGATTTTAGTAAAGGCTTGAAGGATGAATACTGGCTGCTTGCCTTAAGAAAATTCTAGTTAGGCTAAAGGAACTCTGCTTAATTCCTTTGAAAAGCATTGAGGATTTATTTTTTTATTTATTTTGTTAAAAAGTGCAAATATGTACCCATGGTATTTTGGGCATTGAGCAGCATGGAACTTCAGGTGCTAGCTATTAGGTAGCAAGGCAACACGGATTGTCTCTGAGGGCATGAACTAGCAGCCAGATATATATTATCGGTGAAGTCGACGAGATCTGCTAGTGACTTAGGCTATATTATTTGAAATCAAATGCCATGAAAAAAAAAACTGACATATTATAACACTTTGTCTGATAAAAGTGATATGTGACATAAGTCGTTAGTGTAAAACATCTAGAAATGCTAGTTTCCCTTCTACTGAACAGAATAATTAGAGTTGGATATTTCATTCACTTAGGCTCAAGTGGCAATGACCCCAGTCAACTGGTGTTAGCAAAGTACAAAATAGGAGAAGCACTGACTTCGACTTAGTGTTTGCTGAATACCAACAGTCAGATATAACTATTGTTTGTTAAGTCCACACCTTCCCCTCAAACCCTTGGGTCTTAATGACCGTTGTCAATTAATTCTTACTTTTTTTAGCTATCAGAGTCTTTATAACTTATTGTTTCTGTTATCGGTACAACATAGATAGTGCAAATTATTTAATGTAATCTGATTTATCTACTGTATTACCTCTTGCAACAGATGTTGAGGTCACAATTCAAGATTACATTGACTCCTTAACATGTTCTAATGCATAACAGGAGCAGCATTGAGATTTATTTAACATATGGCTCACACATGAAAAGTTACATTAATCCTTATTATATGTAAACATAATAATAGACTTATGTAATATAACAGTCATAAAAGAGACACTCAAGAGTAGACTACAACTGTATGTCTAGGTTGATTATCCAGTCAACTGCACTTGGTGTGGCATGGATGAAGTCCAACAGGTTTCCATTGTATGCATGTTTGACACATTCTACTGTAATATGACTAATTGTCTGGCGGGTGATCCACTGTCGCACCCGAGTGAAGCAATCATCCCTAATTTGTAAAGGTGGTCTGCACATCTGCCATGATTGGTGCAGATTCTGTTAAGGGTAGACCAAGTTTTCCGAGTTAGGTAAAAACCTGAAGGCATCTGTGTAGGGTCCACTAATTTATGGAAGTCCCCAGTTGGAGTATTTAGCCAAGACTCTTTCTACTTCTTCATATTAAAATTTGTCTCGGCAAGATTTTTTCGCTGTTGGGATTGGAGGGCGCCTTGACTTTAGCCATTTATTTATAGGTGTAGGATGTCTTCATGAACATTCTACACCTATTTCTTGGATTTCCATGATTTGGCTGCATTCGTGCAGAAGAAAGTTGGATCTGCAGAGGTGGGATGTTGCCTTAGAACTGGCAGCGAGTAGGTTGGAGGTTGATTTCACAGATCCAGGAATAAGGTGCATAGTGGTGTTAAGCTGAGCATAGACCAAGTACACATGGATGCTGTTCAGCCATACAGGTGAGCAGTATTCAGCTGCAGAGTAAACGAAACCAAGCGCAGTGCAGTGAAGCGTTGTTGTTGTTGGGGTCTCCCCATGTTGTTCTGCATGGTTTTTGCAGTATAGTGTTTAGAGTGTTTTTAGCTGATGTGTTAATGAGATGTGGTTTAAAAGATAGAGTTCTATCTAAAGTGACGCCCAAATATTTCGGGAATTTGTTGTAGCATAGAAGTTTGTGGTTGAAATAGACCATGAGTTCTTTGGTATTCTGGTTATTGTTCAGGTGGAAGCATGAAACTTCTGTTTTGCTAGGATCTGGGTGTAATTTCCATTTGCAGAAGGATTCATTTAGGATTGCAAGGTCATTTGTTAGAATATCTTCCATGGCAGTAAAATTGGTTCTCTGGTGGCTAGAACAACTTCTTGGAGGCTGTATTAGGCAAATCTCTGATCTATTTAAAAAGGTGGGGAATCAAAACTGATCCTTGTGGTAATTCATTATCCTCTGTCCTTTGTTCTCGCAAGTAGACGCATGGAACAGGCGGTTGCTTAGCATGTTATCAATTAGTTTTGCTATTGTTCTGTATGGGACTGCACAGAGTAACTTGCAGATTGTGCCATGCCTCCAGACTGTATCATAAACTGCGGTAAGGTCTACAAAAGCTACAGCTGTTTTCAGGCATTGTTGGTAGCCTGCCTCTATATATGTGGTGAGTGACAGAACCTGATCACAGTAGCTTTATTTATGTCTGAATCTGGCCTGTTCCAGTGGGACTTGTTCTATTATCTTAGGGGAAATTCTATTGAGGATGATCCTTTCTAGGAGCTTATAACAGTCGCTTATTAGGGCGATTGGTTGGTAATTTTCTGGTTTGGTGTTGGTTTTTCCTGGTTTTAAGATGGGGATAGTATTCATCCTCTTAAACTGTTTCGGAACTCTACCAGTCTGGAGTATATCAGAGAAAAAGCAAGCCAACTACTAGCGAGATTTCTGGCCTGACTTCAACAGGAAATCAGGATGAATTCAATCGAAACCTGGAGCCTTGCCCGTCATATTCATTAGAGCAATGTTAATATCTTCAAGAGTGAATGGTCGCGAATATAAAGGGTCTGATGGTGTGGTATTTTTCTGATATGTAAGTTCTCTTTTTATTTGAAGAGTGTGTTGTTTGTCCTTGGCGGTATATCTTGATGTGTTGAAAGTATGTGATGCATATTGGTCAGCATAAATAGCTGATTGTTCCCAGACAGTCTGGGTGTCACTACCTAGTTTTCTTTGAAGCCTCCATGCATTATTGGAATGCCGAAAATCTTTCTACTGTCTCAGTCCATTCTTCTATTGGCTGGTGTCAAGGCTGTGAATGAGTTCATCTGCAATGTCAGGATCGCCACACTCTGGGTATTCTTGATACAGATTACTACTATCATTGTCCCATCCAGGGATACTCCTTGAGGAAGCCTCTTGGTATGGTCTTCTTACCTATAGCTAAAACAGTTCCCATGAATATCTTTTAATTATTGCTTGTTAGAGGAATCCAACGGACATATATGTCAAGATAGGCAGCAAATATATCCCAGTCGGCTTTCTAAAAGTTTCAGCAGGGATGCTGAATGGATCTGACAAGGGGTACCTGCTGACCTACTTCTAATATAATAGGTCTGTGTTGGCTTCGCGGAAAGTTGGAGAGAACGCTTCTCGATGTAGGTAATGGTCGTCCATTGTTGTCTTGAGTAACGAAGCAGAGGTAAGGATTTTATTTCCTGTTCCAAGCTGCTGACCTGAAGGAAGAGTTATCTTTTGCATCGAAAATTAGGTGCATGTTGTGAATTTTTGCCCATCCAGTCAACGTCTCTCTCTCTCTCTCTCTCTGCATTCATTCTTGGCAGCATATTTTCATAGCGTGTGGTGGCTGTCGAAGTCTGTTATATGCATCGCAGGTTGGTTGTACGCCAGTAGAACTTCTGGAGGCCACAAGAGAGCAGGGGATTTAGACACATTGTAATGGTTATGTTCCCTACCATGGTTGGTATCAGATGCACGCCGCCTACAATGCGGTTGTAATGAGGTAGGAATCTTCTATGGTACTATGTACATAGGTGGCAAGGCCATGTGCATGATTGTAAGTGGCTCTAATGATAATGTAACCAGGAATTCTATGCCTGCGGTGGAGCTGGTCCTCATCCTTATAGTGAGTCTCTTGAACAAGAAAAACTCTGAGATGTTAAATAGTGATATCTGGTATGATAATTCTCTCAAGTTCTAGCAAATTAAGAACGGTTTCATAGGATGAGGATGCATGTTCTTCCTTAACCAGCTATAGAGAGAGATGTATACGGAGTAAACAACCCTTTAGGGACGGAGAAACTGACTTTTATAAACGACTGCAGTACATTTTATAATTTTGAATGATAAACGTCAGTAGTTTAAATATTAGCTGTCCGATATGGTGTTTTTTATTTTTTTTTAATGGAATAGATATTAGAAGAGATTGAGAATGATAGCAAATGAGAATAAATTCAGTACGTGTGAACTGTGAAGTGCAGAAATCCGAGAACGAGGTAATAAATAATGAGAGAATCGAAGAAAGACAGACAAAAACAAACAAGTGTAAACGAAAAAGAAAGAAGAATAAATGTGGTTATTTTGGATTTGAAGCCAGAGCAACTAAAATATGAGGCCACTGTATTTTGTTTGTAAATTGCGTGTTTTTCTGGCTGGCTTGCCTGTTTTGAGGGATGAGAAACCCGAGTTTAAGGGAGGAAAAACTCTACTCCCTCCTCATATGTTAACTCGCTGACCGTTGAAAAGCCCTGACAAAAGTTCTTGGCGTCCTAGACAAGATTCAAACCCTGGTCTTTCCAACCAAAGAGCTTCATCTAAACCGAGTGAACTGCAGAGTCTTTAAAAAATATATAGGAAGGGAAGGAGGCAGTGCTATATATTCAATAATCAGGGACGCGAAAGAAGGCGGCATTATGATAGGTTTTTTTCTTTTCTTTTTCGGAGTCAAAGATTAGAGATGTAACTGAGGCTATAGTATTTAAGAAAATTCGAACGAAAGCGATTATTATAGTCGGAAAGATAATTTAGGTAGCGAATGATTTTCTGTGAGACAGGATACGAACGATTTATCAGCAATGAAAGTAATGAATTAAATAGTAAAGATATAACAAATTGTAGAGGGCGATTCAAAAGTCGCGCACATCAGACTTGATGCTGAGGTGCATCGAAGTGTTTCAATTCTAATTCTTTGTTTCGCCGATAGATGAAACCCTATGATTATTGGCCATCATGTCATCAATCCACCACGTGTCGGGTATTGTGCGTCGCTTGCGCAGTTTTGCACTATAATGTTGTGAAGAAATTTGGTTCAGAAGTTCCGACAATTGTTCTTCAAAATTCGACAGTTACGAGATATACCGTGATCACTCAGTTCAGGAACTGAAGCATTTGAATAAAGAAAAAAAGTGCTGTATACTGTAGGCGGTTTTGATCATTTGTTGAAGAAAATGGAGTTCATGAGCTGGACAATGTTTTCTTCACTGACGAAGCGTTTTCCACCTAACTGAATGCGTCAATAGCCAAAATAACAGAATTTGGTCATCGGAAAATCCTAAAGTTTCCCATAAAGCGCCCTTGCATTCTCTGAAAATCGGAGTGTGGCATGCAGTATCACACCATTACATTATTGAACCCATTTTCTTTGAGATATTGAACAGTACACTCTACCAAGACATCATCACTCAGTCCGTGGCTCTCGTTGAGATTGAAGAATGTGATTGCTGTTTTCATCAGCACTGTGTTACTTGCCATGCATCAAATTAAACAATGCAATTTTTGTAAGTTTTTTTTTTTTTTGCTGAGACTGATTTCTAAAGACCTTTGGTCCCCAAGGTCGTTAGATTTTTCACCTTCAGATTTCGTTCTATGGGGATTATCTGAATGGTAAGGAGTATAAAAATAATCCTCACACGATTGACAAACTGAAGAGGAACAGTCAGTAATTCCATGCTTTGAAGATTTGCCTCAGTGATGTATTTCCCTTCTGTCATGTGCCTACATTCAACAATCGGGGGGGGGGGGCATTTTGAACATTTTCTTTAGTAATGTTATTTATTTTTACATTTGTAAAGATACGGTTATAAGCTTTGTAGCAATTTAGTTCCATAAAGTTTATCATCAATATTGAAAAAGTCAGGTATAATTTTTAATGTGTGCGACTTTTGACTCACCTAAGAAATATAATAGGAAATGAAAATTCATTTCGTGGATAACTTGGATGAGTTTGATAATGGGAAAAAATTGTTTAAGAATGATGGTTTGAACTTAAATGGGTTCGATATTTGACATTTTAGAGGATCTGTTGATAAAGGAGAGAGTAAATGGGCAAACATAGGGAGTTGCTCGGGAGGCAGCTGGTTGTAATACAAGTCAATGAATATCTAAGCATATGGAATTACTTTTTTTTTTCAGAAAGGAAATTGTGAATGAAGAGGAGGAAATATTTTCCTTCTGTCGGAAAAAAAAATGCATTTTGTCATGGTCAATGGAGACAGGTTGAGGAAATTTTAGGTTTTAGGTTTTTTAGCAGGGAATGATGACAATCTTAGAACAAAGTATGGAACAATATAGAACAAAAATATTACAAACGAAAGGAGTAATTGGAAAAAAATCTGGAAAATTCTGATTGTTTTAATTAAGCCTGGCATTTTTGTAATAAGCTGAAGAGAATGACATCCTAAGAAGCACAAAATTTGCTCTTTACGGTATATTTTGGCAGGTGGCAGGATATAAGAGACAAAAACGGAGGCTGAATTTTCTTAATGAAAGCAAACGAGTTCTAACTGCTGAAAATAGAGAACTAGAAACGATGGTTGGTAGTAACACTGGCGATATCCGATGTTAAAATTAAAGTAAATGGGATAAAACACAAACGTGCGACTATTTAAAATTAAAAGAGAATGTAGCAAGCTACCCTTTAAATATAAATAGTAGCAATATATATACAGTTGGGTCTATTTTTATGTCTCTTTTTATGCGATAGATACTTTCCACAGAAAACCGCATATACAAAATCACACAAAAAAGGCCTAATTGAAAATTAGGAATATGTTCCATAATTTTCTAAAACCGCATAAAACCGAAGCAATGAATTAAATATATACATATGTACATCTTCAAGGCCCACCTTTCCTAATTGGGTTGTGGGGGCAACAGATGCAAGAGGAACTTCCAATGGTCACGATCCTCTGCCACCAAGCTCAAGTGTTATAGTGGGATTCCCAAACGTGTCCACCCAAGGTTTTGGATATAATCTATCCAGCGAGTCCTTGGCCTTCCACCTTCTGGCTTGGCAAAGAGGGCCTGCTGAGGGAGCCCCTCTCGTGGCATTCTGACCAGGTGCCCGTACCGACGTAACTGTGATCTCTCAACACGGAGAAGCAGCGGTTGAGTATTGAGGGTTTCCTGAATTGCAGAGCTTCTGAATCTGTCGAGTCTTGTCCGTCCAGCAACCCCTCGAAGTAACCTCATTTTAGCCGCTTAGATTCGTGTTCGCATTCTTTTGGTCATTACCCAACTCTCATGACCATAGGTGAGGATGGGGACATAGACTGTATTGAAGACAGCCAACTTTGCTTTCTGGCTTGACTCCCGCTTCAATACTACCGAACGGCCAAGCTCCCGCAACATCGAGCTTGCTAAGCCAATTCGAGTATCTAGCTCTATGTCCCATTTTCCATCATTCGTGAATATAGACCCAAGGTATTTAAACTTCTCCACCTGCCTCATTGGGACTCCACTTACATGTAGAGTGCATTGGGATGGTTGTCTTGAGAACACCAATGTTTCAGTTTTGGCCACACTGATCTTCATTCCGGCATCTGCACAATCAGTTACAAACCTATCCAGGATCCACTGGAGGTCATTTGTGGAAGAGCTAAGCAGAACTAGGTCATCTGCAAAAAGCAGACGTTCAATGCTACATCTTCCAATTCTGACACACACATACTCACTGCCCCGGCTGCCTATCAATTCAGTCCATAAATATTATGAAAAGCAGGAGTGACAGAACACACCCTTGGTGGAGGCCAATGGAGACTGTGAAAGGTTCAGACTTTGTGCTGTTTACCCTGACAAAAAACTCTGGGCATTCATATAGGGACTTGATGGCAGCTAATAGTTGGCCATCCACTCCATACTCTTGTACTACTTGCCAAAGCTTATACCAAGGAACCCGGTCATATGCCTTCTCCAAGTCTACAAAACATGTGTAGACATTCTTGGCATAATCCCAAGATTTCTCAAAGACTTGCCTTAAAATGAAGATTTGGTCAGTTGTGCTTCTACCAGGACAAAAGCCACATTGTTCTTCCTGGAACTTTGACTCAACTATGCTCCTGCACCGTTTTTCCAAGAACCTAGCATGCACTTTCCCAGGCAGGCTGAGCAGAGAGATGCCACGATAGTTACTGCAATCCTTCTGGTCTCCCTTCTTGAAGACCGGTATTATTATGCCTGTCTGCCATTGCTTTGATGCTCGCCCAGATATACAAGCAGCCTGACACACTCGAGTCAGCCAGAGAACACCGTCTCGATATAAGGCTTTTAGCATTTCGGGCCGAATTTCATCATCGCCAGCAGCCTTGCCCGATTTTAGCGATTTTATTGCTAAATGGACCTCTTCTGCCGTGAGACTAGTCATTTCCCCGATCTGCACCTCTTGGATGTCCACAACTGCTGGGCCACCCAGGTTAAGAAGGCTCAAAGTATTCCCTCCATCTGTGTAAGGATATCCTTCTCGGTTGTTAAAAGTGAAATAAACCTAAAATCGCATAAAAAGTTTATGAAAATTCAGGAAAATAAGAATGCCTAAGTTTGTTTTAAAGCTTTATTCATTTAATTTTATTGAAAAGTAACATTTTTTTAAACATTTTGTCATCAGAATTATCATCGCTATTCGACAATATTCGGCAACGTTTGTGAACTGGTGCAAAATCATTTTCATCACCAGAAGAGACAGTCAGCGCATTAGACCTGTATGGTAAAGGCAATGGTTCTTCACAAACAGAATTAGTTTCACCATTGTTCTGTGCTGATTTTTTAATTCTGACAATGTAATCAGTGATTAAACTTTGCGATGATGATTTCACTAATTTTTTATACAGCTCGCGATATCCAGAATATGCAGTTCTTCAGCTCACGTTGGAATTTAAAGGCTCGTTCAGAATTTGTGTTATTAACAAGAAAATGATTTTCCAATTTATTGCACAGTTCAACACCTTCTCGAATTATATTTGAGGTGAGGGGGGAGAGGTTTTTCTTCCGCTCTTCACTATCGTTTTCTGGATCTTTGACGATATCTAAAGTTAATCAATATCCAATAATATCATCGTCACTTAAGGCATTATCCACATGCTTGTTTCGAAACCGTAGTGCCCTGATTTTTTAAAAGTAATAGGCTTACAGATTTAAATTTTAATATGAATAAGAGAGACAAGGGGCTTTGTTTAATTTTGGGGTTAAGAAATCTCTTATTGAAGGTGTTCGCAACACATAGTGATTCATCCACCTCCAGCCCACAAAGCAAACGCCAGGATGTACAGAGGGAGGGGAAAACTATCAGCACACAGGAGAAAACGTCTGCATTCACTCGTAAGTACTAATAATAATGTTATAAATTTTTGGTGATCAGAATGGGATATGTCAATGAAAATCAGCACAAATTAATTTAATGTTTATGTTTAATTAATTATTAATTAATAATAATAAATCAGCTAAATTAACAATTAATTATCAATATATTACAAAATAATCAAAATAATAATCATGAAAATTTTAGGATTTGTGAAGTGTTCCCTTGTAGGAAAAGTTTGGAAAATGTTCCATTGCCCTATTATCGGAATGGATTCTCCTTCTGTTAACATGCACAGAAGTGTGTCGAAAGGACTCGTATCTGTGGGCGTACTATACTGCATAACTTCAAATCCGCATAAAAAGAGATCCGTGTGTGTGTGTGTGTGTGTGATAGCATATTTATCAGGATATCTGTACAGGTCATGATATATTAAATATGAGATTGTTCTTTTTAAAGAAATAATATTAACAAATCAGAGGCGATTGTTATGATTTTAATTACAACCTTCTTCAGAAGTTGCTGTGTATAATTAATGACAGCCTGGGTCAACGATTTCCGATTGGCTACAGGTGGACATTGAACTGTTCCCTCAGGCCCCAAAAGTTAGATAGGACTAAAACAGCTTCGCTTGTTCCTTATGGGTGATAACTCCTTAAACTTATATTGAATGTCTCAATCATGCCTCCTTCCTATCCCCTCGACTCTGAAAATTGCACTCCCTCCACCTGTCCTCATAAGCAATATCTCAGAGACCATTTTCCTCAAATGTCTCTGGACCCTTTCAAATATATCTTCGTCCTTTTGAAAACCAGGTAACAAAATCTGTGCACAATCATCCATTGACAGATCCATCAAAGCATTATACAATGGAATCATAACATCCTTACTTCTATATCAGTGTCCTCCAAATCTTCCCATAATCCTTTTTGCTGTCCACACAAAATTTTAGTTCAGTGTCCATAATCATTAACAGATCTCTCATCTCCATTATTTCTGCAAGGATATTTCCACGAACTGTATACTCCACATTCGATCTTTGCCTAACTTTTAAAACCTTACACTTTGCAATATTGAGCTGACAGTTCTGCTCAGCTCAATATTGGCAGTTACCCAGCCACCTCAAGTCCTTTTGCAAAACTACATCTACTCTACTCAACATAGTTCTTATCAACTCTGCATCGCATTGGGACACACTAGTAATAACTTTCCTGGAATATCACTCCTCCTCCATACATAATTTTCTGATAATATCTCAGAGAAGCAATCTCCAGTGTTCAGCACACTAATCTACTTTTCAACGCCATTTCTTCTAATTTAATCACCACATTGCCATCTGGAAATCTATCAAATATCTTTGCACCTAGTCTTATCACCTTCTTTATGAAGCAAAATTTCGATTTCTTTGGAACTTGGCCCAATCTAAGACTTATGTTAAACTGGTATGTCAATGCAGTTGTTAATTAGCTGGAAATACTCAAAACAGTCATATATCAAGCTTCGTAATCATTTTGTTTATTCAATTCTTCATATACTTCCTGTTCACTCATGATCCTTTCCCAGTATATTCAAGTTCTGCATAACGTCACATTCAAGGATGAAATACCTTTATGAATTGCTTATTTAATACCTCAATTACATTCTCAGCAGTAGTTGTCATCCTTCCATAATCATTCGATCTACTCTCTACGTTTTGAATGAACGCTTTGGTGTTTTTTTTCCTTTCGCCTCATTAAGTAATTTAAAAAAATACTGCTTCTCATACTACTCTTTGATTACCATTACCAAGCGGCCTTTCTTATCTGTCCTTTGTAGTACTCTTCATGCAATTACTACCACTCATCTTATGCCTCGTCCTTAATGCCTTCTTGCTCTACCAAATTGAATGTTATGTTTTCATTCATCAATTTCACAGTTATCTTATTTAACTTCCTATTTAGAATACATTCATTGTCTCTGACAAATAGCTCTGGAATAGGACCTAAGTAGTACTGATCACCTTTCCATCCAATTTCTCATTCCATGATATAGATACAAGCCATTTCCTAAGTTTTTCGTAATTGCCAGTTATAGTTCTACATATATCATTTTCTGACATATCATTATATTGCTGGTACCACTGCTATCCAAATATCCAAATGGAGGAAGATTTGAAACACTATTTATAAAAATATCCTGTTATAATATTATTCAATTCCTCATATATAATGTAATCAAATTCAGTATATATCTTTGAGCCTCGTGTATCCTATTACATGCTGGTTAGAGTAGCTGTTTCTAAAAACTAGCGAGCATGTTTGCTTTTGCTCCAGATAGTCTCCATTACAGCCTAGATTACGTAATTAGTTATCCATAACAATCACTATTCTCAAATGTATAGGCTAATTTGCCTATACATTTCTTTTCCTCTATCCTCCCAGTCTATAGCAAGCAGAACTAAATATTTCATCCTGTCCACTTATACCTCATACTACAATGCCAACATTTGCCCAATAGTCATAATTCCTGCACTATCAACAACATTCCTATCTTCATGAAAAACATCATATTCCTTCATCTATTTCTGTAGAGATGTCAACATCCTCCTACCTTGTGTCACTTATTAGAACAATTTTGTCCCCTTATTTTGGATACTTTCAACATTTCTACCACCTTACTTTCCTGCTTTTTTATATCCTATTTCTTTAGATTTATTCTTCCTTCTAGCAGCAGCCTCTCCAGCTGACACACCAAAACCATTTAAATGCAATCCGTGTCTACAATTCCATCCATCCATTAAATTCCTCATACATATTCTCAAAATGGGCTCTTTTCTCTTCACATAGCACCCCTAGCATACCATTCATGATCTCTGCTTGCCATCTTAACTCATCACTATCATACCTGGGCAAACATATTGACTATCTTTCCTACCAAACTGTCGACTTTTACTCTCAACAAGCACCAACAAAATTCAAATGATATCCATTCTTGCATTCTTCTTGTTCCCAATTCAATCATTCATTTCTAGTCTTTTTTAATTCCATTTCTAATCGCTATCAACTTTTTTATTCACATAATCATGTCCAATGCTTCAATCACCCTTCTCATTCTACTCCCAGAAAACAAACCTTTGTGCAATCCTCATTCACCACACCTCTAATAATTAACTTTTCATATGGATCATTCATTATCTCATTCACATAATCATCTTTCATTATTCTTCCAAACATAGCTATAATTCTGCTAATTTCATTCTGCATATGCTTCAACTTCAAATTCATGTCCTAAATCACTTTCTTGTGATTTAGCACATTCATACTGGTACTACCTTGTCAGTCACATTCTCTTTCTTGTTCCCTTTCATGCCTGTCTCACCATCAGTACAGCATGCTATCTTACTGCAAACCCCCCATTGATGAACCTCTCCTATTCAACTTTTTCAGACATCCTCAACATCTCCTATGTATACATGCTACGTTCACTGCACCTTACCATTCTGAAAGTGGAGCGAATACATAGGTCGGCGCTTTTGTGTACTAACTTCACTCTCATTGCCATTTTGTCTCGATTCAAAGTACATAACAAAGAAACACAAACTATTTAATATATTTAACTGTACCAATCCAACCATGAAACAACTTCAATTGAAAACTACTCGCCAAATAACAAATATAAAATTTAATTTATCATTTAGCCACTGTCTGAATAATTTATCTTCATGCTTTCGTGGTCTAGATCAGCGCTTCCCAAACTTCTAGATGTCAGGGCCCCCTTTGCAAAAATTAAAATATTTCACGGCCCCCATCGAAAAAAAATCATGATAGAGAGATATATTATAATATTTATTGTATTTATATATATATTTCACATCTCCCCTTGAAAAAAATCATAATAGAGATATATTATTATAATATTTATTGTATTTATATATATATTTCACGTCCCCCCCTCGAAAAAAATCGTAATAGAGATATATTATTACAATATTTATTGTATTTATATTCAATACAAAACATACACAGCGAATATTGCAAAAATCAAATGCATATATTACATTTTTTGCCTCTTAAGAGTTGGTTCTGAAGACGATGCGGGCTGTTCTGGTAAAATATGATATACTGTCCTTTTTTTTTTTTTTTTTTTTTTGAGTCTGTTTCTGATTGTTCGCGGGAATTTTTTATCAGCCACTTATCCATCTCAGGGTTAAATTTTTTAACGTAGAATAGATCAAATAATATCACCGCTTACCGATACTGGCACACCACAGACTGATAACATGAAATTAGTGAATATTACCTGAATAAGGGAATCCCCGGACCAGGAACATTTTTCACTTTTGTGACTTTTCTCCATTTAAGGTAATTGACCTAACGCGAAACAGACAGAAAAGGCGGGTTATTAAAACGTGCATATGATTGGTGCAGTATTAACAAAAGATCGCGCAACCGAAAGATAAAAGCATAGCTGACAATTGAGTTGAAATGCTAACTCTCTTCAACTGAATTGCATATGTGAAATTTAAACTGCCATAACATTCATTATATATATGTATTACTTAGTTTTAACACTTTTACGAATTTTAACACGTTCGGTTGAATTTTATTGCTGCGTTGGGAAATCGAACTCACATACATCTAATTAATAACAATAGTTTTTAGTTAGTACTGTGTTTGCCCATGCAACATATGGTTTTGTTTCAGTCTATACAGCATAGTTTCTGTATGAGGGGACATGTGATTCATTAATTAGTGTGTTTTTATCCCAGTTGTCTCTAATTGCACTATTTGTTGAGAAATATATTACACAGACTCCTCATGCCTTATTCACTGGCATAATAAAATTACTTATTTTTATTGCCTCTGCAGTATAGTGGCTCTTAGGGAGGGCGTGTTGTTTACCACTGCAAGCGAGTTACTATCTCCCCACATGAACTTGTTTAAGCTTTTTTTCATGTGTGAAGTATATGCGAAACTTTTATTGGTAACAGAAAACTAGCTCGGATGACAGTGATAATATAAAACGAGTTTTGATATGTATATAAAGTCAATATCAACAGTCCCTGATTACGAACGCGTGATGAAAGGGACAGGAAGATTTGGAGCTTCCCTGGAGAGCATTCGAAGTAAATACAATTAACCACTGCTTTGAAATGAAACATATGAATAAGCAATATTTACTAATATTCATTAAGCGCCGAAATACGCAGGAAGCAAAGTTTTTGAACCAACACCAATGTGCGAATTTTTCCATTAAAATATAAAAAATAACAAAAAAGAAATAATAAAAGTTAAATACGTTTCTTTTAAAATAAAAAAAATCTACTCAATCTTAAAACATTTTAAATTTGTTTTCATTATTTCACGGCCCCCTTAACAAAACCTACAGCTCCCAAGGGGGCCGCAGTCCACAGTTTGGGAAGCGCTGGTCTAGATTACTGTTCTTATACAGTGATCCCAAAGGCGTGCAAATGATAAAATAAACTCGGAGGTTTCAATATTAGTGACAAATTTTATAGATCTAAATTGTTACAAACAAGGCTTATAACAGTTATCTTTACAAATGCAAAAATAAAAATAAAAAACATTAGTAAGCAAATGTTCAAAATCGCCACCTTGTTCTAGAGACATTTTTTACCAAATTGGAGATAACTTTTGGAAACATGTATTACTGACTGCTTCAGTAACGCTCATCAATTGTAAGGATTCATGCAAGAAGCAATTTTGATAGAAAACACAGGTTTTTAATTAAAAATTGCAATTTCTTATTGATTCATGAAGTATACAGTATAGGGTTATGCATAGAATAGCATATCGGGTAAATGGCCTCGACGGCTTTGCTGGCATATACGCATTCTTTTGTCGAAATTTTCCATGACCGTTTTGCATAAATGTGGCTGAATTTCGTTGATACAGCGCTCAATTTCCTCCTTCAAGGCGTGGGTGGTCGTGGGCTTGTTGGCATAAACCTTAGACTTCAAAAAACCCCAAAGAAAACAGTCCAATGGCATTAAGTCACATGATCTGGGCAGCCAATTCTGATCACCAAAACGAGAAATTACACGACCAGGAAATGACTCATGCAGTAATTGAATTGTTTCTCTGGCTGTATGGCATGTGCACCATCTTGTTGAAACCACGTCATCCATATCTTGCAATTAGGCACAAAAAACTGGATTATCATGTCGTGATAGCGAGCACCATTAACTGTTATTGCCTTACCAGCCGCATTTTCGAAGAATGGACCGATGATGCCTCCAGCCCAAAATCCCCACCAAACAGTGACATGTTGTGGATACATTTTTCTCAACAATCACTGATTGTTGAGAAAAATGCATTTGGGATTTTCTTAACACCAAATGCGACAATTTTGTCGATTAACGAAGCCATCAAGATGAAAATGAGCCTCATCACTGAAGATGATTTTGTTCGAAAAATAAGCATCCACTTGCTGTTCCATAATCCATTCAACGAACTCTTTTCACTGTGTGCAGTCAGTAGGCTTCAATTCTGGACTCAACTGAACTTTGTAAGCATAAAAATGCAAATCTTTCGTGAGAATACGCTGTAGAGAGCTTCTCGAAATGCCCAATTCAAGACCATGGTGCCGAATTGATGTTCCTGGACTCTCAGCAACACTCTCACGAACTGCTTCGATGTTTTCTGCTGAACTTGTTGAAGGACGGCCAGATGTATAAGATCACTAATTGATCCAGTTTCCTTGAATTTTTAAATTAATCTTTTCACAGTTGAAGTTAAATCACTATTCCGACCATATTTTGTACGAAAATTGCGAACTGTAGCTGCCAAACCTTCATTATTTTTAAAATATTGCTCAACAATGAAAATGGGTTGTTCTTTCATGTAGCACTCCATTTTTAATAACCCTGAACTTCCAGCTGTCACGTAGTCTTTTTTTTTCTCGTTGGCAACACTTTACCGCACAAATGGCGCTAAATTTAAATCTTGCGTGAATTTTGGGACACCCTGTATATCTCATCTTTCAGGTAATCACATGAGGTGACAAATCTGGAGAACTTGGGGCCAAAGTCATTCAGAAATCATCAGTCTGTCACCAAAAAACAACCTTGCAAAAATTGCAGTTTCATGAGTATAGGAAATGACACCATCCTGCTGAAAACAGCAATCACAATCTTTAATCTCAAGGAGAGCTAGGAAATGAGTGATGTGTTGGTAGTGCACTGTTTAATGTTTGAAAGAAAATGGGTCCAATAATATGATGATACTGCACACCACACTCCAATTTCAGAGAGTGCAAGGAAATTTCATGGAAAACACTGGGATTTTCTGATGACCAAATTGTTATTCTGGCTACGATGTATCAACTTGGGTCAAACCATGCTTTATCACTGAAGAAAACATTGTCCAGCTTGCAAACTCCATAATTCTTCATCAAATGATCAAAACTCCTATGGACTGCCATATGACATAGTTGTCTGTGCAGTTTTCTTTTTAAAGGCGAACCTACAACACATCATGTACTACAGTCACTTTAGCCTCAGTCTAAATGGAAGATCTTCCATGCCACTATTTTTTACAACTGATTATTTCCTGAAAGAGTTTAACCTCGTAAATATCAAATTTTGGAGAACAACAGGGTCGAGACAGTTCTGATGACTCCTCAATATTTGCATAAGAACATGAAAATAACTCATTGCTCCTCGGAAAGTACCATTTAGCTTTCCTCATAAACGAAACTACTCAATAACACCAGACATGTAGCATATGGATTATCTGATAGTGGTCAACAGTCCAAGGGTGCCATCTATATCTATATATATGGGCAAAATGAATTATTGGAATTGACACCCTTGGATGCAGCTCGGCTTCAACTTTTGGATCAGCCCATGTATTGTTGTTCTCATATTAGAAAATTTTGCCTGTTATGCTAATTAAAAATCACGTTTTATGTTTATTACAGAAAAAGGGTGTTATTTTATTCTGAGTGGGCTGAACTTGGTCAGTAACTGCTGGTATAGATTGTTTCATAAACCATGAGGGATAAAAGTGTTTCGGATATAGCAATATATATATATATATATATATATATATATATATATATATATATATATATATATATACACACTATACGTGCGTATATTATATTATACACGCACACAGAAGAGCCAAAACAGTATGACCAGCACATCATACAAATCGAAGCAACTGCAGGGAAACGGTATAAATAACACCTTACTGTATTCTGTTAATCAGTGTTATTCTTGTTCTTCAGATGGAAAAGGCAGAGAAATTAAGCGAGTTTGACAAAGGCCAAACTGTGGTAAGATGACTTGGTCAGAGCATTTCTGTGATGGCATGCCTTATGGATGCTCGTGGTACTTTCAAAAAGTAGTTTGAGGAGGGAAAACTATGAACCATTGGCAGAGTGTGGGTTGAACATGGAATATCGATGATAGAGGTGAGCAAAGGCTATCCTGGATAGTACAAGCCAGCAGAAGGATAAATGTAGTGCAACTCGCCAGTAATTTGAATGGTGGTAATTGTTGCAATGTGTCACAACACACACAGTACATTGAATTGAACTTGATGAAATTGGAGCTGTGTAGCCACAGGCTGCTGCTGAGTACTCATGCTAACCTCACTTCACCATCAAAAGTACCTCCAATGGGCATGCAAGCATCAAAACTGGATGTTGCATGAATGGAAGAAAGTCATCTGGTCTGACAAATCTTATTTCTGTTGCACTGCATGGATGGCCGGATTTTTATGTGTGCATCATTTACCTGGGGAAGTGTTGCCACCAGGATGCACTGTAGGATGAAGACAAGCTAGTGGAGGCAGGCAGTGTAATGTTATGGGGAATGTTCTGCTGGGAAACTATGAGTCCAGTTATTCATGTTCAGAAAACTATGGTGTTTTTCACCTACCTGCTGAAAGAAGGCACAACTAGATGGGAATACTGTTCATGATATTTCCCTCTCGTTGTGTCCTTTTTCACCAGGATAAAGCACACTGCCCAGATTATGAGAGAATGGTTTGCAGAGCATGAAGACTTCCAGGTATTTCCCTGGCCGGTTGAATGGTTAGCGTACCCACTTTCCAACCAAAAGGCTGTGGGTTCGAATTCCGCCATGTGCATGGATGTTTGTGAAAATGCTAGTGGTGGCTGTGGGCAGTAGATGGCGTTGGTGTAGTTGCAGCTCACTGTAGGGTGTGTATTGAGTGTTGGAGTCAGTTGTAGAACAGATGCCCTCCCTTGATGAGTCTTGGGCCCCCTAGAGGTGTCAGGTAATAATAATAATAATTAATTCAATCAAGAATCTGTGGTTTGTGTTAGAACAGCACCTCCACTCTGCAATGGCTCAACCATGTAACTTACAAGAGTTAAGGGATATGTTACCTGTTGTACAAGATACCACAAGAAACCTTTAGAAATCTTGTAGCATCGATGCCTCACCAGATAAGAGCTGTTTTGGCAGCATGTGGAGGACCAACATCATATTAGGTAGGTGGTTAATGTTTTGGCTCTTTATTGTATATATTAAAAAAAAAAATTTTTTTCACTACATGTATAATTTATGTTAAAATTGTAACAACTAATATAATGCAACATAGAGTGTGATTACCAAGTTAATGATTTTCCTATGGAAATGGAGGTCTTATGTTTAATCTTTGTAGAAATGAGAGGAAAACTAGTTGGCTAAGTACATAGAGACAGTAAATATTTTAAAACATTATTTGACAAGTCAAGTGACAGTCATAGATGAATTGATGTCATTAAAGGATAAGGAGTTAGATGTGCCCAGTGGGTATGGTTATCTACATCAACTTTTAAGCAGTGTTGACTTGGCTGCTGAAGACCAATTGGCAAATCTATATCTACCAGTGTATTATCCCTTCCAGTTTCTAATGTTTCGGTTAATAGTTATCTGCAATTCAAAACCTTTGCTCCTGATGACAATAGCCCTTTATTTTCTAGTTTTGAAAATCCATCAGAATTTACTGTTTCTTCTGTAGTTAGAACACGTCAGTCCAGATCACTTATCATCCTATGTATCTATGATATCACCTATTGCACTGATGTAAAGATTGCAACAAAAGATCATGTAGACATTTCACATGTAATATGCATAATGTTTTGCAAATTTTATTCGACTCATATAAACACTGAAGCATTTGTGAGATATATGATGATACATCTAGTTCAAGTGAGCATCAAGACTTCACAGTTAAATGCAATCAGCTTCATAGCAAGCAAGCCTTCTTTATACAACTATATCCAAATGCAACTGATAGAAGCATGTGGAGTCAGTGAATAAATGAATGAGAATGACAGATTAATTAGTAGCGGACTGAGTGTGTGCATGTGCATTCAATGAAAAATGCTGACACATAATTACTGAATGATATATAAAAGAATGTGAGAGAAGAACAAGGACAAAAACGAGCAGCGAGTACAAAGAGCACAAATATATATTAAAAGGAAGAAAAAAGATAGTGCTGTATGGGGATTCTGTAATTAGGGATGTGAAGAATGATAGGGTCATTAAATCATGTTGTCAAGGATCAAGGATTTTAAATATAACTGAGCCTGTGAAGTTGCAGAGAGATAGAGCGAGAGATTATTGTAGCAGTGGAAATGAATGACCTAGGTAGCAAAAGTGGAAAGATCACAAGCATGCTACCAAGATTTGCAGTGATGAATTCAACAAAATATTGCTACTAAATAGTATGATGTAGAGATTGTGTAAAAACATTTGTAAAGAAATGAAACCGAATATTCATTTTGTGAATGTCTGGGATGAGTTTGATAAAAAGTTTTTTTTAAGAGTGGTGGTTTAAACAGACTGAGTGCATCACATTTAGAACATTTATTGATAAGGGATAGAGTAAGCTGTTAATAGCACTAAGGTCAATAATAATAATTGTTATTATTTGACGGATCTCCATAAAGTATGGTGAGTCATCAGGAGAGAGACCTTAATTACCCATTATAACACAAATCCTATTATACCTTTGCTTGACTCCATTCACTGTCAGAGAGCTCACAACCAATTCTGGCAATCCATTCCACTCACTCACCACACAAAAAATCTGGTCTGAACACTCCTACACAACCTTTCACGGATGGCCACTAGTTCTCGATTTGTTGTATGTTGAAAAATTTCACTTACATCAATTTTATGAAACCCCTTTAATATCTTAAAAGTTTCTATCATTTTCCCTCTTTTCTGCTTATCAACTAAACTTTATAACCCACAAACCTTCAACCTATCCTTGTAAGGACAATTTCCACCATGTTGGTCACTGTCTCTGAATCCTCTCTACCACCTCCTGGTCTCCAATAAACTAAGGTGACCAAATCTGCATGCAGTAGTCAAGATGTGGTCAAATCATAGCCTCATAAAGAGGGATAACTTCCTTATCTTTACTTGTTAGTGTTTTTCAACATCCAAGTAATTCTTTGAGCTATTTCACCAACTTTTGCAATATGCCCTCTGAACTTGAACTATTTGTCCATCATTATCCCCAACTCCAGAGCCTCATCAATTTCCTGCAACCCAATACCATCAATATGATACACTATATGCAACCTTTTCAATCCAAAATGCATAACCTTACATTTTGCAACATTAAATAGACAATCATTATCCTTTGCCCACAATGCCAATTTATTAAATCATCCCTGCAAGATATCTACATCACTTTTTGCTTTTCCTAGTTTTGCATCATCAGCAAACAACCAAATATTCCATCTGAAATTTTTCCCTTCCCTGTCATTGATATACAAATTAGAGAGCAGTGGCCCTAGGACCCTACTACTCTGGTGTCTGTCTGTCTGTCATCCCCCTACACACATCCACACTACTAGCCTCATATCCATTCCCATTTGCTCCAGTTTTTGTAACAGTTTTCCATGTGTCAAATACCTTAGTAAAGTTGAGCAGTATCATGGTGTAGCCATTACCTATATCCATTCTGTGGTCACTTTATTATAAAATGTGAATAAGTTATTAAGACAGGACCCTACCCTTTACAAAGCCATGCTGCCCACTATAGAATATTCCATCCCTAACCACCCATTGTTGTATTTACCTTTCATCAACTTTTCCATTACTTTATCGATTTATCCACTCCTGATATATTAATTGTCTGTAGTTTGTTACCTCTAGAGTACCTTTATGCAATGGTACTGTCATTTTCACTCTCTTGGAACCCTGCCAGAACTAAAACTTAGTTAATTGAGACTTAATAACTTGACATTGACTCTGACAAAGTTGTTCATCAGAATCAGTGCCAATTCTCTTGCACATTCACATAGTACACAGACTGATATGGCATCCAGTCCCACTGTTGTGTTCACATTCATATTTGAATACAACAGTGGGACTGGATGCCAGTTGCTGAACATCTCCTGTTCATCTACTTCAATGTTGATATGCATCTCTGTAACATCAGCAACTGTAAAGTCACCACCTGTATGATAGACCTTTGCAAAATGATCACTGAGCAGCTCAACTATTTCTTTTGGTTCAGTCACCTTCCTACCATGAGCATTGTTTACAGTCATCCTACCACAGTAATTTTTCCTCTTACTTGCTACATAGCAAAAAAAAAACTCTTCTGGATTTACTTTGGCTTTCCTTAGCATACTAGTCACTCTTCTTGCTTGCACTCTGAACTGCTCATGAGTATTCTGATGACTTTTTTTCCTTTATATTTCCTCCACAATGTTTTTTTTTTTTTTTTTGTAGTTCTTGCTTTATATCCCTACTGAACCACTTAATTCCAACTTGGTTTATCCTCCTGACTGTGGATATGTCTACCATTATCCTCAACTCTCAAGCAATCTCTGACCACTTGCCATGCACTGTTGACATTCTTTCCTTGTGTACCTTCTCCAGCCATGACATTGTTCCAAGATGACTCCTGAGTCTCTCATAATCACCAGCCTTATAGTTAAATATAAACCCTCTTCTTGACAGATAGAGCTCCACTTGTTTGGCAACTTCCCAGAACAAGACTGCATGGTCACTTTTCTCAATCGGAGACAGAGTGTCTACCCTGGTTATGGATACATCTTCTGATGCTATTATCAGATCCAACACCTTCAAACCCTTGTCCCCCCTCTATAACATGTTTCGTGTAATTATCTCTTAATAACTCCATAAATCCCATTTCCATCTTGCCATGCCCTCCTTCTTCCCTCCAATCGATGTCCCTAAAGTTCAAGTCTCCCATAATAACTGTTTGACCTATTCACTGTGGTAATCTGCCAATACATGGCATCTACTTTTTCCTATGGACCTCTCATCTATAGCAGCGCACAACAATGTATTTATTGGGTGCTGCTATAACAAAGAAATCCTCAGGAGTTCTTTCACTATGTGGCAAGTAACAGGAGGAATTACTATGGAAGGATGACTTTAAAGAGTGTTGATGGTAGGGGAGTAACAGAAACAAATCAAACAGTCAAGTAACTAAGCAATGATTTTGCAATGGTGTACCATCTTGGTTGTGATACTGCAATGCCAGATGTGTTGAAGACAGATGCAAGAATAGAGATGGAAGAATTAGGTGTTTGGGATTAATGCAAACACCGCCTAGGATTAGATGGCATATTGCCTCATGTTTCAGAGTGTGTAAGAGAATCAGCACCTCCTCTAACCAAGCTGTATAAGGTTTTAATAGAGCAGGAAGAGGCCGTTGCAAAGTCCAGAGCACTTGGACTTTGGGAGGATGAGATCACATGCTATGTACTATACTGATAGAATTGAACTACAAGAACTTGACAAGGCAAGGGGCCTGAATTTTTTTGGCAATGAAGAAGCAGTGGAGAGGATTCAGAGGTGACAAAGATTGTGGCAGGTCGGTAGAATGCTTCCCGTGAGAATAGATTGAAGGTCTATGGGCTCCAAAAATTAGCTGATAGGCATAAGAGAGGAAATAGTGTAAAATTGTGTATTCAAGGAACTTTATTCAAAAACCTCTTGTATACCGATTTTATTGGTAAGCAAAATTCACTAAAAAGACTTGTAGGTAAATAGAGAAATTTTCATATTTTTAATTTGGAAATAATATTTTTTGTATATTACTTAATATTGTCACCTCAAAGGGTTTGTAAAAGAACAGAAAAATAAATGTAAGATTAATTGTGTCTAAAGAAACCTCTTAGTCACCGGTAATTCCAGACAGATCAAGGTATTAACAAATGACCTGGGGCAACTGCAACCTCGAGGGTCAACAGTGCAGGAGGTTTCCCGTCTGAACGCAACGACCGAGAAGGGTGGCAGGTGCAAACCACCAAAGTATGATGATGTAAGGAAACCCAAAGGTCATCGGACCCTGATAAATAGCGGGTTGCGATGGTGAGAAAGAGTTCAGTGCGCCGATTCAGTTTGGTTCCTGGCAGGGCAGTTCGTGGAGTTCGAGTTCGTCTGGTCCCATTCTCAGGTCAGCGAGAAGTTTCGAGGTCATGTGGGGTTCCGACCTGAAGTTACGATGTATGCTACGGCAGCGGAGTTTTGCTAACATCATGGGAAATAATTTGTAATCGCCATCGGAGACCTGCGTTCCAGATAGAAAATTGCAGAGGGACTGATGTGACTAAGATAAGCTGTTTTAGAAGAAATTAGATGCCGATTTTCCATGCCGGCACGTTCCCGATGTTCGCTGATATTAAAGAATGATTTCACAAGTCCCAAAAGAGTTACCCGAGTTCAATGCTAAAGTCGAACAATAACAGAAAGGAGATGATTTCATGGATCATTCAGAGAAGTACAGACTTCTGTTCAGATCTTTCCATTGCTTAACTAGAGAAAAAGATTGTGACAGTGATTTAATTAAGGGACTTGTTTTATAGTGATACTTGAGGACTTTAGGCCTTATGCTGATAGTTGAGATATTTTGTTTCATGTGAGAGAAGGTCTAGTTAAAATTTAAGGTGAAACATCGTGTATTCAATGTTACAGCTATTGCCTAAGCTTGCAGAATGTTATGTAAGATTAATCTGAGTATAACCAAGTTTAACAAGAGAAAATTATAGACACGTGGTCTTAATAGAATTGAATATGATGAGGAACTAAATTGTAGACGTAGTCATTAGTTGTAATTTGAAGCACAGAAGCTAATTTACTTAGAACTTAAAATTGATCCATTGTACATTTTGTTGTTAAATAAATTGTTTTCTTGTTTAAATAATTTGCCTGATTTCTGAGTCCAATGCACTACTCATTAAGCTTGAATCTGTGTGAGCCTTAAGATATATATTGTAATGACTGCATAACAGAAAATTTAAATTGCTAGATTTAATTAGAATTAAGATAGAGAGGTTCTGTGTGTTTTACTGTGTGTTATTCTTTTGGAAGGAGATTCAACCACTACACACAAATTTGGTGGCACAGCTAGAAACTAAATAAATTTTCCAAATTCAGTTGAGAATAAACACCAGTAGGTCAGACAAAGAGATTGGCTCCAGCCTGAGGCGATTTCTTTTTACAAGGTCCCCGTTGTTTTTGACAGGGAACCAGGGCGAACAGCGAAATACAGCTACTGGAACAAATCTGAAAACAAACCGCAACTCAACATCACCAGAGTTAAAGTTCGGTACTATCAACATAAGAAGCCTGATGGCAAAGAAATGGAGCTATCTCAGGAATTAGATAAGTACCAGATCAACATAATACGGATGACTGAAACAAAATAGACAAAAACTGGTGAGATCTTTCTGAGCAATAAATACAAAATGTTATATTCAGGCAATGACAATCAAGGAAAAGAAGGAGTAGCCATAGTATTCAACACAAAAATATGAGGCTAATCATCTTGGCAGGCAGGCAGTCAGTCTGAAGTAGAGTAACGTGGGCAAATATGAGAATGGGAAACTGGACAATGAGACTAATTTGTGCCTATGGTCCCACAGAAGGTTCTACTAAGGTAGAAGTGGAGGAATTTTTTGAGGCTTTAGAAAAAGCAACTGACACAATGAAAAAGGAAAAGTTGATCCTTGTTGGGGATCTATATAGTAGAGTCGGAAATGATTGTGAGACATACAAAAATATTTTGGGAAAATTTGGAGAAAAGAGCAAAGCTAATAATAATGGCAAATATCTGTTGGATTTCTGCTCAGGATATGGACTGGTTATTACTAACACCATGTTCCAACATAAAAATGTGCACAAATTCACATGGAGAGAAGAGGCAAGAAATAAGAAAAGTTCTCATTGACTATGTTATTGTTGATAGTGATGTTTTCTACCCTGGTGCAGGACACCAGTGTACAGAGGATTTGAAATTGGAAGTGATCACTATTTAGTCTTGAGCAGGATAAAATTGAATTCAATATTGAAAAGAATAACATGTAAGAAAGTTTTAAAACGAATAAAAGCTGAGCAGCTCTCAGATGTGAACTGTAGACTAAAATACACAAAGATTATTGAAGAAAAAACTAAAGCGTTTGAGAACAGAAATCAAACCTTGGAGATTCAGTGGCAAGCCTTGAAGAAAGCCCTGATTGATTCTACCAGAGAGGCATGTGGTGAGGTTGTCTGCAAGGATAAAATAATCAGAACTCCTTGGTGGACACAGGAAGTTAAAGAGGCAGTGAAGGAAAAGAAGAAAGCATATCAAAAGTTCCTGTCAAATAAGTCAACTTTTGCTCTTAGAGAATACAGAGACAAATGTAAGAAAACGAAACACTGTGTAAAACTAGCTAAACAAAAGTCATGGGAGGACTTTGGCAAGAATATAGAAAATAAATATCAAGAAGGTGGCAAAATATTCTGGAGGTTGTTGAAGAAGCTTAAGGATGGAGGAAAGAGTGTTATAAAAGGAATTAGAGATGATAAAGGTGACATGAAAACGGGAGAAAAAGATATCCTTGAAGTATGGAGTAATTACTTTGAAAAACTGCTAAACGAAACAAGCAGTGATAACAGCACAGTGGTAAAAAACACTGACCAGGCATGCAGTCAGGAATACATATCCATACTTGAAGTAGAAAAAGCCATCAAAGGCTTGAAATATGGAAAGGCAGCAGGAGTAGATGATATTCGACCAGAAATGCTGAAGTATGGTATAAGAGTCTCACAGTGGCTGCACTGCATAGTTCAGAAAGCCTGGACAGAGGGACGAATTCCCGATGATTGGAGTAGAGCTCTCATAGTACCCATATAAAAAGGGGAAATAAAACAATGTGAGAATTACAGAGGTATTTCTCTACTGAGTGTTCCTGGCAAGATCTATGCAAGTATACTTGAGAAACGGTTGAGAAGAATTGTGGAAGAAAAGAGAGGCTGTCAGGATCAGATCTTCATTTTACAACAAATAGTGAAGAAAGCATGGGAATATAACAAAGATCTGTATTTAAGTTTTGTCGATTTGGAAAAGGCATATGACAAGGTGCCAAGAGAGAAGCTATTCAATACACTACGGTTATATGGTGTCAATGGGGCATTATATCAAGCGATACTTAGTCTTTATTTGAGTTGCAAGTCAGCAGTTAGAATTGAAGGAAGTACAGGAAGATGGTTTAATGTTAAATCTGATGTGAGACAAGGCTGTACATTATCCCCTCTGTTATTCATTATCTATATGGATCACATAATGAAGGAAAGTGGTATTAAACATGATATCAAAATTGGAGATGTTAATGTCAGCTCTTTGCTTTATGCGGACGATGTTATAATTCTAAATAAATCCGCTATAAGTCTGCAAGATTCTCTGACTAAATTGAATAACTATTGTAATATATATGGTATGAAGGTCAGCAATAAAAAGACAAAGACAATGAAAATAGGCTGAATCATTGAAAATGTCAACTGTGTTGTAAATGGAGAACCTGTGGAACAAGTAAAACATTTCAGCTACTTAGGCACGATTTTTACTGAAGATGGTAAATTAAACATAGAAATAGACAACAGAATCAGCAAAGCTGGTATGGTGGGAAGTCAACTGAATAAATTCATATGGAATATGAGAGAAATTAGTCGGAACACTAAAGTAGCTGTATACAAGACAGTGTTCAAACCAGTTTTAACTTATGGATCTGAGAGCTGGGTCAGAAGTAAAACAGTTGACCAGACTAGAGACCACAGATATGAGAGTCCTGAGAAAGATTATAGGCGTGAACAGATGGCATCAATGGCAATATCATATTAAAAATGAGGATATTAGGAAAGAACTTGACATTGTCAGCATCCAGGAATGCGTTAGCAGAGCTAATCTCAGGTGGTATGGTCACTTAAACAGAATGCGTGAAGAAAGATTAGCAAAACAAGTGTTCTCTGCCAGGTTGGCAGCAAAACGACCCAGAGGAAGACCAAGATATAGGTAAATTGATACGTTACAAAGTACCTTAGATGATAGAAATATAGGATCTGATAATGTTGGAGTCTTGACAAGTAACAGACTGATTTGGAGGAAAATTGTAGATAGGAAGTTAGTAATGATGTAATTTTATTCATGTAGTACTATCATATCCTGTACACCCCCCTTGAGGGTACATTGCAGGAATTTGATGATGATGAACTGAAGCACACACAGAAGAAGAAAAGATGAAAGTAAGAATGGGATTCTAGTGACCATTCCTTTTATATTTTATTACTTTGAGTAAAAGCAGGGTAATAATGTTTTAAACATCTTTCAGATTTTCAGGGATCACTAAACCCTAGCCTTATCAAATATGCCAATAGTATAACAGCAAGCATGAAAGTTATAGTCCAAAATCAATTTAAAAATTACAGTGATCATGCCTCCTCATTTTTTGTATTCTATTAAGATGACAGATTAAACTTGAACAACAAGAAATATCCCTTGCAGCTTCAAATAATGCTGAACACAAATGTATGACACTGGTGAGAATATATTTATTATTACTATTATATATATATATATATATATGCATGGAGTTTGAAAAGTCACTGTCATTCACACGTACCTTTTCTTAATCTCATTCACTGATAAAACGCTCATTTCTGCCTCTGGCATCCATTCAACTCTCTCCAAACACAAAAAAAAAAATAGTCTCATGTCACTGCTAACCACATCCTCATACACAGGGATGATAGCTTATTCTCACCAGTACAGTCAACCTGAAAAATTTCTTGAGCATGTTTTTTGTAAAACACCATCAGTAACTTATCATACCAAAACTTAATATAGAAGAATAACAGCTATCTCATATCTGCTTATCAATGTGTTTCATAACATCCAAGTGATCCCTTGAGCTATTCCATCATTTCTGTGATATATCCTTAGAAACCACCTCTCTGTTGGTCATCACCCACAAATCCATCTTTCTTGCAGTGTTTCATTCCATGTCCATAGCTGGATTCAGTTATCTTAAAAGTGAAACAGAGGTATACCAGATAAATGGATAATGGGTGGATTCTAGATATAAAGAGATATATTAGTAGCATAGCAGAAAGTTATTTGTGAATTTTTTTTTATATTTTTTTATTATTATTTTTTAATGAATCCCACCCATGAAAGATTGCAAACCTACAATACCATGGGTTGGTCAGGTAATCTGGAAACTCTGCTCCAGTAGACCAAACATGGAACTTTTTCAAGCCACTTCAGACTTCTGGACACTGAAATTCATTAACTATCTAAAACATTCTACAAAAATTCCCATGTCCACAGTGACAGCTTACAAGTAAATGTTGTTATAAGAAATTTCTAGTATCAAAGAATGAGAAAATATTCATCCCCATAACCCAAATGTTGATTCAGATGTTTAAGATATATTATTTTTGTTTTAATTATATTTTTATAGCAAAAAAAAAAAAAAAAAAATCATTTCTAATGCACTGTAAGAAAGATAAAAAAAAAGTTTTGGATACAAATGAGTGCAAATGCAAACAGTGAGTAAGGATTTACTTACTCAAAATATCAATATATGAATTATATAGATATATATAGATAATGGCTGATAATATATAGATATTATCAGCCATTATCAAAAGATATATATATTTGATAATCCTGATATCCAAATTCAACAGTTGGCCAAAAAATATTCAGTGTCTGCAGTATCTTTCACTAAATTAATACATTTAATGTTCAAAGACAAATATATTGTCATAAACTTTCAATTATTAAATAATAAATGCAAGTAATTTACTTTGAATTTTTTTTCTTTCTTTTTTTTTTTGGCACTTACTGTTTCAAAAGTTGGTAGTTATATAAAGATTATTTTTCAAGTTGAAATAAGTTGAAATCAGTGAGTGTCACAAAAAAAATTAACATCAGTAATGCCAAATAAATAACTGAATTATTGTATATGCATAAACAGAATTCTTCAACCACCCATAACACAGTTATAGTCGTAAAATAAACACTTCAATTCAAAGGTCGTAAATAAAAGATAACTTTGTAAAGAGGATACCTTTGACGTATTGAAGTGCAGACAATACATCTTATAAAATCACCCAAAATCTATAGCAAAAATATTAACTGTAAAAGTGTAGCCTGGACCAGTTTTTAATTCTTGAACAATTCAACATTCTTATTCAAATATTAAGCTATTTGACTTATATCAACAAGAGAAATAGAATAAATACTATAACAATCCAACATTTTTGACTAGATAACAGTAATCATCTTAATGCACCTCCAAATAACAATTATGGCTAAGATGTTAAAAGATTCGTTTAGATGAATGATGATTCAGATTATTACTACAGGAAGCATTTGGATGAGATGTAGTAACTTTTGTGGTTTTCAGAGCTTATACATGATCACTTGATTTTATTAATGTTGGAATGAATTAATGTTGTCAAGAGAGGATTGCAGCGGCTACAGCAACAATCAGCAATGTAAGCCATATGTTTAAAGTAGAAGTCCTGCCACCACTGTCTGGTTGATCTGCAGTACTAACTGAAATATATCGTAAATGTAATGATTCCTTTCTGTTAGCAGTTCTAAACTCTTCAACAACTTGGACAATATCTGGGGAGAAAAAATGCATATATTTAATATATATATATACAATACAAAATATTTTATCAACTATAATAGAGTACATTAAAAAGAAATGCACCATAGGAGAAACTGATGAAGATATGAAAGTAGCATTATGGTCCATATTTCAGTGTACATGATAAGTAGTTTTGTACCCTGCCCCAGGAATTCTGAAAGTGCTCTCAAACAGAAATGCTATCCCTTGCTATAACATTTGTTTCAGATCATTAAGTATAAAAAGTGTTTGACATTACAGAAATATTTATTTTACAAAGTTAATTTAGAAAGACCAACCTGCTAAATAAGAAGATTTGAAGAGAAATATGGCATTTAAAACATACTGAACAAGTCTATCATTACACTTATGCGAATGAACTTAACAAAACCAAAAATTTTCCTAATGCACAGAGGTAGTGTGAAAAAAGAAGTTTCAAATTAGAGAATGCGATGCATTTCTGGAGTGGCAAATATGATAAGATAAGACAGCTGTGAATTAGAAGATGGAAGAGACAAAAGCCAGTTGGAATGATAGAAATCTGTTGAAAAATTTGTAACACCACAGTGTATGTGTGTATTGTTAAGATTGGAAAAATTAGCTAGGACTAAGATACAAGAGCAAACAGGTAATGATAAAATTCTCTACAAAGGCAAACATGGAAAGATCTTATTTTAACAATCTAGTTATACTTTCCAATAGTTGGTAGCTGACAAAGGAAAGGTGTACACTATAATGTATGCATGTCTACATTTTATTTTTATTACTGGCCTTCCACCAGGAAAGTTAAGCCTATTTAGGGTAGTATAAATTCACAAAGGATTGATCACCCAAATTCAAACTCTATGCATTTATGGTGCACTAACTACTACCAACACAGGTCAATTTATGTTTATGAGGAGAAAACCCCACTGCCTCAACCAAGGTCAGTTAACTAAGTGCTAATAAAAAAGAAAAATAAAGGTGAATAACCCAAATCTTTGGGTAATCATTCATTTCACAATATAGGTTGGCTATTTCATGCCATAACCCAGTTTTTTTCTTTTCTGTTATTCTCAAACATCCTTTTTGTTTATATTTTTTACATACATATATATTTATGCACACATAACAACACTGACACTTTCAACTGTGTTGAATTAGATAGGCATTATACATCAATTTTTAAATCCTAGTCATAACGGTATATGTCTCTCTCTCTCTCTCCCCTTTTTCTTAAATATGAATACCACCCATTAAAGAATGTAAAATGGAACCACTGATTTTAGTATGAAGATAGGAAAATCAGTAGTTCCATACATGGCTTCAGAAATACAACTTAAATCTACCAGTCAGAAAAAAGGTTACTCACCCAAGGTATTAATCTATTTTTATCAATATTGTTATAGGTCATATTAAAAAAAAAAAAAATCTTTAATTCTCAATATACATTACACATAATTATACAGAAATATGCTTTCCTTTAAGGTGGGTTTAAAATATGACAACCTCAGACTGTGTTTTCTTTCATTTGTTTATAATGAGGATGCATTTATATAAACTGTCCATAAATGACAATTTAACAGGGAAGACAAATAATAAAATTTATAAAAACAAGAAAGTAGGCAGCACTCAATGTGGAGTCACTCACTTTTTTTACAATGCACTCATGTGACATTTATAATTGTATTTTTTATATAACAGTATTATAAAAGAATCTGCATTATGCAATTTTCAAGCATTTAATTACAATAAGCTTAGGATAATACTATATTACAACTGCACACTTACTTAAGGGGTAAAGGTGTTGGAAGAATAAGATGTATAGATCTACTACAATTAATTAGATTGTGCCAATTTTAATTTAATTTTTCTGTTTATAATGATCAGTTTATTTGTTAGTGAAATTATATTATGAGAAGAGTACAATTATTATTATTTATTTTAAATAATAAATTGTCTACTACATATGTTAAGTTTAAGGGAGATGGTAAATCCCGTATTATTTTACAGCCAGTTATGAAAAAACTGGGATCAAAATCCAAGAGTTTCATGCCGAAAAAAACTATCGGCAAGCCCAAGTGTAAGTAATCACTTGGGTAGTACAACACCGGATTTCGATCTGAGTTTTGTAACCAGCTGTAAAATAGCCTTTTGACTTGTTATAGTAGTAATGTCTACTACATATGCTGTGTGTATGTATATATGCAAGTTTAATTGAACTGAATGAATGCAATGATTTGAGTAAAAAATCATTTATTGGAAATGATAACTGCAATTTAATTAAAATTTATATATGATATGAAAATTATACAAATTTTCTCACATAATTCAAGTGTGTGAGATTTACTGCTTTCGAGTAAAGCAGTGTAACTGTTACACATAGTTGAGGCTCATTTTTATTGCTTCATGAATGAAACATAAACCAGAAGGGTGCTGAGAGAAATGAGAAGATTTTTGGAACTCGAAAGCAGATTTTTATGAAGTCTTTCATATAGAATGAAAAACATTTAAAAGGTATTGTCATAACATACACACCTGTTGGAAGAAGAAGATATGGTATGAAAAAATGAACAGGCTTTCATAAAAATAAAAATAAAGTTCTGAACCTTAAAAGGGATAAAAGGCAGGAAGATAGTGAAGATGACTGGCTTATGTTAGTACTTTTAGAGAAAACTGGCAACTAAAATTGCAAGTGTTTTGTGATTCTTTAAAAGGAAATGTATAGTGTTCAAATTAAGGATTTCAGATCCAGAAGTTTATTTTCAAATTTCTGGAAATAAAATTCATTGACAGCCACCTACAACCAAATAATATCATGAATGGCATGCTTTAAGAATAAAAAAGTTTAAATTATGAGAAAAAATAATATGTTTAAAATGTGGCTGAAAACTCACTTGTTTCTGTTTACTTGCCTGTGGTGAGTGGATTTCTGGAGCTCTGGTCTCATATGTAGGAAGAGGTATAAGCCTCAATAATATCTATAACACAGGATATATATTGTTGAGACTTACTGTTAAGAGTTATTCAACACTTAGACCTGAGAAAATTTTCAGATCAGTTTGCCACATTGCCAGTGTGTCCTACAAGGTACACAAGAGGAAGTATCTCAAAATTGGCCTGAAAGGGAACAAAATTTAGTTAGTTCTTATAACTTTGCTTACACAATACCCAAGGATAGAGTTCCAGAGGTAAATTTTGGTACAATGTGTTCCTGAAGTACATGCACCAAGTCTTGGTTTTTGGTATAGCAGGTAGCTTTCTCATGATAAAGGATCCCCTAATACCCATAACCAGTGCATTGATAATGATTAATTTATTTTCTTTCTTACTACATTATTAGACATTATCATCAGTCCAATAATGGAGACTTTACTGCTGTTATCCATAATTAGATTCTTGTAATGTAGCTCCATTCATTGACTGAATGGTGCAGCATTAAAGCCCACTATTTTGTTCAGCTAAGGCAGTTGTAATCAGTGTCCATCAAAAACTTATTCCAGAGGTACACAGATAACCATCCTTATTACATGAAAAAGAATTAGAAGTGCCAAGATAATTTTTAAGCAAAGAGGAAGTTGCTTTAATCTGGATCGATGTCATCTAGTTGTTAACCATCATAACGAGGAAAGAAGAAAGTAATTAAGAATGAAAGAAAACATGAGAAAAGATCGATCTATTCAATGATAGATGGGAAAGAGTACTGGCGGTTGGAGAAAAGAGAACACTAAAGTATCTCCACTCCTCCAGCACTGAAACAGAATGGCGGGTAAAATGTTAGATAATTTGGAAATCTTGTTCTAGAGGCCAAACATGGAACTTTTTTCAAGCTACTCCAAACCTCCAATAATCAGAGTTAATGGTCCTAGACTGGGCAATAAAATTAATATGCCATCACTTAATTCTTTCTTACTGCATAAATTCACCACTTGCATAACTTAGAGCTGAATTCGACATATTTTTGACCCTAATAATAAAATGACAAAAATGAATTTTGTATATTTGTTCTAGCTCACTTCTTTACAATCTTTTTATTATGGTTCTTTCAAGGAGAGGTCAGTTCAACCAAACTCCTGCTATTTATTTTATATATGCATGGACTAACTTATATATTTTAATTAAGCCTCCTCACTCTATCTCTCCTCTTTCAGATAAATTTTGAACACCCAACCTATTCACATAGCATATTCTGGTAATTGGACCACATATTTTTAATAAGCTATATAAAACACAATGAATTAATAAAAGACACGACAAGTTTCATAAGTCGTTTGAGGGGTAAAAGGTAACTTAAAGTTTAAAACATAAAGAAAAGAGAAAGTAGTAGTATTAGTTCATACTATACAGTTGTAGCCATCTGACTATTCATAAAATTAAAAATCAGAATGCAGATTCAAAGCAGTGCAACCTATTTTCATAACTATGGTGAGAATTCCTCCAACCACTTTGCAAACCTTTCCTTCTTCTGACCATAATTAAAAACTGAGTAAAATAAATTTGTGAGCCATAAATCAATATTGGCTTAACTTTACTGAACTTTCCTTGTTGTCCTACCAATATGATTAGTTATTATTATTATTATTATTATTCAGGCCTCCATGGAGTCAAAAGACTCATCGTGGGAGGCCCTTCCTAAGAAACACAAAGTCTACCAAGACTCATCAAGGGGAGGTCCCCCCCCTGAGAAACACAAAGTCTATCATACCACTCCTTAAACTCATTGACCGTTCTCACTCTCACCACTCCATCAGGCAATGCATTCCATGGTTTAACCACCCTCCATGCAAAGAAACCACTCCGCACCATCTTGTTCACAGTTTCCTTTCGTAATTCCAGGGATGGCCTCTTGTCATCACTCTTTCCCTCTGTTCAACCAAGCGAAAGAACTCCCCAGTGTCAACCCTGTAACCACCTCTCAACAGTTTAAAAGTCATATCAATCCTATCACTTCTCCTTCTATCCACCAAACTCTGCAGTCCACATTCCCTCAGCAGATCCTCATAACTATCATTGTACAGTCCCCCGAAACCATCTTTGTTATCCACCTTTGTACCCTTTCCACAGTTAATTTATCTCCTTCAAATCCTGGGGACCAAATCTGAGAATAATAGTCCAAGTGTGGTCTGATCAGGGTCTTATACAATGGAATGATAACTGTTTTATCTCTGAGGTCAGCATCCTTCTCATTATTGCAGCAATCCTCTGTGTTACCATCACCACCTTTGTAATATGTCCCCTAAATTTCAGGTTTCTATCAATCATCAACCCCAGATCTCTTGTCTCCTTTACTTCCTCCCATAGAGTATACAGTGTCTCATCGATGTTTCCCAAACCTCAAGACTTTACATTTTGCTGCATTAAACCGACACCACCATTCATTTGCCCATCTATCTAGCTTATTCAAATCCTCTTGCAGGGCTGCCACATCTGCACTATTACTAATAATCCTTCCCAGCTTCGCATCATCTGCAAACAAGGGACCCCAAGACCTACAAGTATGATTTGTAGGTCTTGATCCCCACAAAAAAAAACACCAAAAGACCCAAATCCTTGAATTCAGTTTATTTCAGTTTACTATCCTAATTTATGCTCACACATAGACCTACACATTTTACTGTGTGGGTATTTAGAACTGAAATCCTAAGGAATAGGTTGGTTACTCCTTATTCCTGAAGGTGTCCTATGTCTATAGAAGCGTGTTTACGGGACCGGTTTGTCTGTTCTGTGGGATGAAAAACATGAATTTCCAGGTGAAAAAGCCTCCTACCTCCATATGAGACTGGCTAAACTCAACTCACCTTTAGTCAAAAGAGACCAGATAAAGGTTCCTCATGTCACTGACTGGAATCAAACCCAGGTCTTCCATCTAAAGGGCTTTGTCTATACTGACTAAGCTACAGAGGCTCTTCTTAATATAACTGAACCTAAATGATTTTATGAATATACAGTAATACCTTGCATAGTATGGTTAATAGGTACCAAAAAATGCAAAGCCACACTGTTTAAAACATTATTATAATTGTTAGCTAAGTATCAATTGTTCTGTAAGCTCACTACTAATGAATGTGTACAGAAAAATTACAAAAGGATTAACAATCAAGATATTTATTGTTGATAACTGAAAGAGTTTTTAATTGGAAAAACTATTTAAAAAATGTAGTCTGCATAGGTTTTTTCTTCATTTTCCATGGATATCTCTGTAATATTGAATAGCATTTTGCAACACTTGATGAACTTTACTGCTTCATTCAATGTTAGAATCGGCATTGTCTATTTTTCTAACAAAAAAGTTGAAAGATCATTTAATGAGAAATCTTTTATAGGTGCATCAGCAACAGTTTTTTCTAATTTATCTTCCTCTTCTTCATATAAACATTGGTGATCCATCTCCAAAAGAGTTTCATTATCTTAGTTATTTGAATGTGAGCAAATGCATCTCACACCTATCCAAATAGAATTTCAAATCTGAGATCTTTCCCGATCTGTACAATGTCTTTTGAAACAGTTTTAATTTGCAATTCAAAACTGGTGAAATATTCCAACAATGTGGTAAAACATATTGCACACAGTTCTCATACTGCAAGCATATTTTCAACAAGATTTCTGATATTAAAATGTTTACAAAATTCCATAAAATAATGGCCCCCATCTCCTGTTTGCTTTTATGACTTGAGGAAAAAAAAAGTTTGTCTTAAATGTAGCACTGACATCATGATTTGTTGGCTGCAATAATAATGTTGTATTGGGTGGCAGCAAAGGATTTTAACATTTCATGCAAGTAAGAAATAACAGTAGGATGACTTGGTGAACCATCTATTAACAAAATTTTAAAATTCATATCATTATCTTTGCAGCAATGCTCAACTGCAAGACAAAAATAAGTTGTAAACCGTTCTTCGAACATCTGTTGTGTCACCAATATTTCTTATTTGATTGCCACGTTACAAACACATATTTTAAAGTTATAAAACCAACCACACTTTGCTGAACCATTTCTCTCCTTGAGATATTTCCATTTTCTTCTCTAGATTTTCAGCTTGGTAAAAAAGCAAAGATTTTAATTTAAAGTCAATAGATGCATTTCCACCTAATAAAAGTGTCAAAAGATCTTTTGAAAGTTTATATCCTGGTTGCAACTTTTACTTTTCTGCTAAGTGCATGAAGGCATCTTCCAAAACAAACCTGTTTTGGAGGTTGGGAAATTTTTGGGAAATTTTGCATCATCATTATCAGCACTAGCACTTTCACCCACAATTGGAATGTTATGAATCTCACACACATATTTTCAAGTTATAAAACCAACCACACCTTGCTGAACCACTTCCCTCCTCGAGATATTTCCATTTTATTCTGTTTTTTTTTTTTTTACCACCTTATAGAGACCTATTGTTGCTTTAGCTTGAATTATCATCTGACTTAATGCAATTTTTTTCCCTAATTGTGAGCCATAATCCAATCTTCAATCTATATCATTAAAAGACATTCTATATTATTCACTGGAGAACTTTATGTTTAACAATCATTTTTATCATATAAGATGATATGGGTATTTCATGTTTTTTTAATTTGATCTTTCTTCTTAATAGCATTCATACTGATGACTTATTCATTCCTTTGTTACATGTTATTTTAACATACAATACACCTTCTTCATGATACTTTATAATTTCTAGTTTTTGTTCTAGTGTTAACCATTTACATTTGTTAGGTTCACATCATAGCATTTCCTCTTTCTACTCATACCTGCATATGAGAGGGTGCTTGTAAAAAAAAAAAAAAAAAAAAAAAAAAAAAAAAAAAAAAAAAGCTAACGCCTATTTGTTCCCGTATAGGGAGTAGGCGGGGCCATTAACCCTGTCTAACTTTTGGAGACTGAGTGGGCAATTCAATCTCCACTGGTAGCCAATCAGAGAGATAGCTGGCCCAAGGCTATCACTGATTCATCAGTACGCAGTGAAGAAGGTGGCAAGCTAGTGCCGCCATCTTGTGGTCCCTAACACAATATTTCTAATGTCTGAAAATAGTGTGGGTTCGACGATCGATTTTCTTGAGTTTACGGGACGAAAAACCCGAGTTTCCAGGAGAAAAAACCCACTAGCCCTTGCCAGAGATTGACTAACTCGGAAACCGGTCGAAAAAAGGCTTGGAAAAATGTCCTCTAGTCGGCGACTAGATTTGAATCACCAAATCCTTTCTTCGTGCGGTCAAGCGCTGTAGAATGCAAACACCACTTCTACTGAGCTACACAGGCTCTTCTTGTATGTGATAAAAATTAAAAAAAAATTGTACAGCAACCATGATGTTGCTGCAGCAAAACTGAAAAGGGTGCATCGGTAACATTTGTAGATGTTTCAGTAGAATTGGAATGTTGGTAATAATGCAGTACTATACTATAGCAAAACCCAAGCTATGCAAGGTACTGTTGTATATATTAAACAACAAGAGTTCTGATACAGGAATATTGATTCCTAACTACCTGACTTGTAAAAGATTCACTTCTACATATTACTTCTTATCATTTATCTGTCTTTTTATCCATCGCACTAGAAGATCATCAATACTTATTTGGTGCATTTCGATCAACAGGTTCTTTTGTAGAACTTTATCAAAGTTTTGCTGAAATCCAAATACATACATCACATCATAGCCATTACCAGAGAATATATCCTTTGCGACCTCTTCATAAAAATAGTATGCAGGGATTTGTCATAATTAGCAGGGCCAGCAGAAGCGAGCCTGCATTGCAGGCGGGCGCCGTTTCGAAGTGTTAGGATGAAGTTTCATTCTTTCTTTAAATTTTTGTAAACGAATTAAGTAATAATAATTAGGTAAGTCAATATAATTTCTGCAAATTTACAGTTAGAAAAAGTTACAAATTTACAAAAAAAATCCTTGTAAATTCTTTCCACATGATTATGACAAAAATAAAAATTAAATTGCCATTTGTTTTAGGGTGCCCATTTCAGCTTTGCAGGCAGGCAACATCCAGCCTAGCACCAGCCTGATAATTACTAAATCACTTAAGGAATTGACAACATAGATAAGAATATAAATTAAATTATACTTTAATAAATATTTCCGATATTTCGACAACGTCACGTTGCCATCTTCAAAAGGAACTTACAAAAAAGGCACATGCATGTAGGCTACTACAACAGAGTAACTGAGAATGAAGTGAGGAAGCTACTATTCTCCTAAAAGTCCTAATGGTGCCCCCTAGTGGGCTATGTAGGTGTTCTTGGCCATTGGACTGAAGGTCTGCTGATGTAAGCCTCCCAAATTTGGGGCACTCTCATGCAACCAAATTTGTTGAGGTTTGGAGTGTTTCTTAGGGCTGAGAATGATTCCGTGAATAGTCTTTCGAATTTGAACTTGCTATGGTGTATATTGTAGCTTTCTTCCACTGTATTCCGTGGCATGTATCCAGAGCATGGTCTGCAAGACCCGAGTGGCTGTACTTGTGAAACCGGATGTAGTCCTTGTGTTCCAAAATTCTGATATTCGCTGTCCTGCCTGTTTGGCCAAAGTAAGACAGTTTACAGTTGCAAGGGACCTGGTATACACCAGGTAGGTCTAGGGAAGTGGTTGGTCTTTAGTGGAGCAGATAAGAGATGCCAATTTTCTGTATGGTCTGTAACAGGAGGTCAAGTCATGTATTTTTTAAGATTTTGGTAATTTTTTCTGAGGTGCCTCAGATGTAGGGAATGGTGATGGATTTAGAGTAATCCTTGTTGTGAAGGGGAGGGGATTTGTTGGTTTCAATATTTTTTGGATTTTATTGGGGGGGGGGGGGAGCCATTGACTGAGAAAGTATTGAGGATGTGATTTAGTTCAGTGTTTAGGGCCTTGTCGTTTGAACAAATTAGTTATGCCCTGCTGTATAGTTTTTTTCCACCACTCGATATTGTTGTGAGGGGGGGGGGGGATTGTTGGTGAATGTACCTGCCAGTATGGGTGGGTTTCTATAAACTGAGAAAACCAACAAAGGTTCCATCAGGCTGGTAAGTGACTAATGTGTCTAGGAAAGGACACAAGTTTCACAAGTACAGCCACTAGGGTCTTGGCGTGTATCCATGTTCTGGATACATGCCACAGAATACGGTGGAAGAAAGCTACAATAATACACCGCAGCAAGTTCAAATTCGAAACTATTCATGGATTCAGTCTCAGCCCTAAGAAACTCTCCAAACCTCAACAAATTTGGTTGCATGAGACTGCCTCAAATTTGGGAGGCTTATATCGGCAGACCTTCAGCCCAATGGCCAAGAATACCTACATAGCCTGCTAGGGGACACCATTAGGACTTTTAGGAGAACAATAGCTTCTTCACTACATTCTCAGTTACTGTGTTGTAGTGCCTTTTTTGTAAGTTCCTTTTGAAGATGGCAATGTGATGTTGCCGAAATATCGAAATATTTATTAAAGTATAATTTAATTTATATTCTTATGTACGTTGTCAATTCCTTAAGTGATTTAGTAATGCATAACCAACGTATAAGCTTGTCTACGAGAAGGTCCTGATAATTAGTTTCTCCCTGTACTGAAACCATGCTATGTGAGGCTCAAGAAGCAATTAAACTAACCCAGATTACAAAAAAAATCTATTGTCAACTTTTACATCCAGGATGGCACAGAAAACTTCTCAGGTTCTTGAAAGATGATTCAAATGTCTTCAAGTTTTACTAAAAATTAGCTACCCTTATCTGTTCACCAAAAGATCCTCTCCATCATCTAGTTCATCCTGGTATCTGCAGTATTCCTTGTTCTTTCAAATTTCATCAAACTGGAAAATCAGTATTCAACTGTATGATTAAAGAAAAGACGTCCAATATTTACACAACAGCTGTTTAGCAATTGCAAACTGTACCACTCTATAAATACCAAAGTTATAAATATTAATCTGAGAAACTGTTTTTGGAATCTGTTACAGCTCTACAGAATTCTTCTAACCTCAATAAATGTGGCTGCTTCACTCTACCAATAATCTGGAAGATATCATTCCAAGATTATGACCTGAATAATCAATAACTGCTCACCATTCCCAAAGAAGACACAAGTTAGAACTATAAGAGCACACCATTCTGAACTCAAGTCTGTCTTTTGAAATAATTATATTTATAAGAAAGATTCCGGTAATTGGACCACATGTTTATTACGATAAATAAAACCAACCCGACAAGTTTCGTAGTCATGACTTACATCTTCAGGAGTCAAAGGTAACTAAAAGTTAAAACACACCAAATGAGAAATTACTCAAAATAGTTCATTCTATGCAGTTGTCTAACTGGTCATTAAACTGAACATCTGAATGTAGATTCAGTGCAATGCTAAGTTTGAACAATGCTGGATGCTGTCACGTTGAGTTGTTCACGTTCACATTGTCCGAGGTCTGGCTTGGGTATATTTTTTATCAATGCTGACCAAACTTGGTGTAGAATTAGGCCCTGGTTTTTGTTGCATTGCATTGGAATTCTAAGCATGTTTGTAGTTTCTTTAAATTTCCTTATGAAACAATTTTTTTTCAATGTAAGATATGTTTGTTTTTTGCCAGAGTACATTATGGCTGGTGGAAGTTGTATGGTATGCTAAGCCTAATTTGTTTTCAATTCTTTTTTGCACGTCTTTTTGGTGTTCGTTCATACGAATTTCCCCTGATCTTCCCATCTGGCCTACATAGCAGATGCCACAGGAACAATGAATATCATATACACTTGGTTTTTTTAAAGGATGATGTGGAGGTTTTGGGGGATGTAGAGATCTTGACATTTTTTCCAACGGTAGAAAAGCCACTTTGATGTTATGTTTGTTTAGAAATTTGGCCATTTTGTCTGTAACATTTTTGATGTATGGAAGCGTAATTGCGTTCCTGAAATCTTGCTTTTGTGAGATAATTGTAGGAGGTGTGTTCAGGATTTTTTTGATAGTCTTCGGTTCATAACTTTTTTTTTGAGGATCTGTGTTAAATGTTGAAGTTCTTAATTTCTTTGTTTTTCTGTGCTTGAAATATTATAAGCTCTGTCCCCCAAGGTTTTAATTAAACCTATCTTTTACGAGGGGTGGTGGTGTGAGGCCACATTAAGGAATCTTCCTGTGTTGGTGGGTTTTCTATAGATGGAGAAGGATAATTTATTATCTTTTTCATTGATTTGTATTAGGATATCAAGAAAGGGAATTTTTTATGCTCTTCTTGTTCCAAAGTAAATTGTATGTTTTTGTATATATTATTCAGGTAATCTTTGAAAGCAGTTAGTTCCTCTGTTGTTCCTGGCCATATGATGAAAATATCGTCTACATAGCGTAGCCAGATTTTCGGTTATTTTATGATAATTGTTTAAAGCATTATTTTCAAAATGTTCCATATATAGGTTAGCTAAAGCCGGGGAGAAGCCCATAGCCAGTCCTTCTTTTCAAAAATTTATTTTGATACATGAAAAAAGTGTTTTTTATGCAATGTTTATAAAGTTCTACGATGTCTGGAGGAAAAAGGTTTTCAAGGATATTCACTGTTTCATTTCTAGGAACATTTGTAAACAGGTTGATTACATCTAAACTTGCTAAGATGTCTGCAGGTCCTATGTATATGTCCATTACCTTCTCAATAAAATGTGAAATATTCTTAATGAAAGATGTTGTTTTTCCTATGTGTGGTAAGATCATGATGGTGAGGTGTTTTGCCAGAATGGAGGTAGGAAAGTCTCTTTCATCCACTATCGGTCTTAAAGGAATACTTATCTTGTGTATTTTTGGAACACCACATACTCTTGGAACTAATGGGTGTTTTGATTGTAGAGTTCTTTTTAGTTCTTCAGTCCAATTAGGTATCTTTTTAATTAGATCATTGGTTTAATTGTCAGCTAGCCAGGTGGGAATCTCTGTCTAAAGGTGTATAGGTATTAGAATCTTCAAGAAGAGTTTTCATTTTTTTGTTATAATCCTCTGAGTTCAAAACTATCGTTGCATTCCCTTCAACCACCTTAATTATAGCGATATTTTTGTAATTAATTTGTAATTAATGAACGGTTAGACAATTGCACAGAATGAACTATTTTGAGTAATTTCTCATTTCGTGTGTTTTAACTTTTAGTTACCTTCGACCCCTGAAGATGTCTTATGACTTATCACAAGTTTCGTAAGTCATACGACTTACGAAACTTGTTGGGTTGTTTTTTTTATTGTTATTTATCATAATAAACATGTGGTCCAATTACCGGAATCTTTCTTATGAACTGATAAACCACAGAAACCTTCGCATATAATTATATTTGACAAGAAATTATATTCTTGTTTAATCCTTTACCCAAGTATAACAAAGTTTGCATGTGGAATATCTTCACATGTAGGCTACTTGTATACAGAAGCTGTTGACTTTACATCATTTGCATTCCGTAAGTCGTATGACTTACGAAACTTGTCGGGTTGTTTTTTATTGTTATTTATCGTAATAAACATGTGGTCGAATTACCGGAATCTTTCTTATGATAAACCACAGCAACTTTCGCATATAATTATATTTGACAAGAAATTATATTCTTTTACCCAAGTATAACAAAGTTTGCATGTGGAATATCTTCATATGTAGGCTACTTGTATATACAAGCTGTTCACTTCACATGATTTGCCTCAGTATTCCATAATGTAAAAAGATTACAAGAAGAGCCACTACCCAGGAAGATACCATAGTTGAATCAATGCAAAATCATATATTTTCCATATACAAGTAGTAAAAAAAAAAAAAAAGTATATCACTTATTATTAAAATACTTTGGATGAGAGATAACTTTTGAAATTTTTTTCATTTTGTCATAAAGTAAATTATATTCTTCTTTAATCCTTTATCCAACTATAAGCAAACAAAGTTTGCACATGTAGTACCTTGATGACTGTGTTTGTCTTCCTCCTGTTATACTTGTATGCATGTGCATATCTCATATCTTTGTGTGTCTGAAACTGCTTTGGTAGCCAAGGTGAAATATCGACTAATAACAAAATCACTAAAACAAATAAAAGAAGAAGCAAGTATCTAAGGATGATAGGGTTGCTTTATATGGCGATTCAATCATTAAGTGCGTGGTAAAAAATCAAGTGCATAAAACATGTTTTACTCGTGCAATAAAATGAATATCAGATGCTTTGCATAAAAAGAAGAATGGACAGCAGAATTAGTGGTATAGTATGTCCACACTTGCTTGAGCTTTGCTTGGTTTTGTGTCAAGAATAGTCGATTCATGCTGAAGGGGAGAAAGAAACGAAAGATGCACATATTGGTCGCAAACACACGAAATCACGTGCTTTATAGGTAAAATTTTCCAACTGTTACACAGGCAAAATACTTACCACTTTAAAAACTACAATAATCATAAAAGAGAAGTTAATTTTTTGATGTAATAATACACAACTCATCCCACAATAAGGTTTGATTACCCTATTATAGGAATGGATTCCCCTTCTGTTGACACGTGCAAAAGTGTCGAAGGGTCTCATATCTGTGAGAGGTTTTATAGGTAAAATTTTCCAACTGTTACACAGGCAAAATAGTTACCACTTTAAAAACTACAATAATCATAAAAGAGAAGTTAATTTTTCGATGTAATAATATACAACTCGCCCCACAATAAGGTTTGATTACCCTATTATCGGAATGGATTCTCCTTCTGTTGACACTGGCGAAAGCGTCGAAGGGGCTCGTATCTGTGAGAGTTCTACAAATTCCTGCCATGTACTATCATATCCTGCACACCTCTTGATGGGTGTACACGATAAGTTAGTACTACATGAAAAATTTACATCATTACTAACTTCCTATCTACAATTTTCCTCCAAATCACTCTGTTACTTTCATGCCGGCTGGGGCATCGCCCGGTTAAACAAGGTACCCCAGTTGTTTTCGCCAGGAAACAAGGGCGAACATTGAAAAGTCAGCTACTGGAACAAATCTGAAAGCACACCCTAACTCAACATCACCAGAGTTAAAGATCGGTACAATCAACATAAGAAGCCTGAACAGCAAAGAAATGGAGCTAGCTGAGGAATTAGATAAGTACCAGATCAACAAAATAGGGGAGACTGAAACAAAAAAGACAAAAACTAGCGAGATCTTTCTGAGCAATAAATACAAAATGTTATATTCAGGAAATGACAATCAAGGAAAAGAAGGAGTAGCCATAGTATTCAACACAAAATATGAGGCTAATCTTTTTGAATGGCAGGCAGTCTCAAGTAGAGTGATGTGGACAAATATCAGAATGGGGAATTGGACAATGAGACTTATTTGTGCCTATGATACCACAGAAGGTTCTACTAAGGTAGAAATGGAGGAATTTTTTGATACTTTAGAAAAAGTAACTGACACAATGAAAAAGGAAAAGTTGGTCCTTGTTGGGGATCTAAACAGCAGAGTAGGAAATGATTGTCAGATATACAAAATTTTTTGGGAAAATTTGGAGAAAAGAGCAAAGCTAATAATAATGGCAAATACCTGTTGGATTTCTGCTCAGGATATGGACTGGTTATTACTAACACCATGTTCCAACATAAAAATGTGCACAAATTCACATGGTGAGAAGAGGCAAGGAATAAGAAAAGTCTCCTTGACTATGTTATTGTTGATAGTGATGTTTTCTCCCTGGTGCAGGACATCAGAGTGTACAGAGGATTTGAAATTGGAAGCGATCACTATTTAGTCTTGAGCAGGATAAAACTGAATTTCATATTGAAAAGAATAACATGTAAGAAAGTTTTAAAGCGAATAAAAGTTGAGCAGCTCTCAGATGTGAACAGTAGACTAAAATACACAAACACGATTGAAGAAAAAATGAAAGAGTTTGAGGACAGGAACCAAACCGTGGAGATTCAGTGGCAAGCCTTGAAGAAAGCCCTGATTGATTCTACAGAGGCATGTGGTGAGGTTGTCTGCAAGGATAAAAAAATCAGAACTCCCTGGTGGACACAGGAAGTTAAAGAGGCAGTGAAGGAAAAGAAGAAAGCATATCAAAAGCTCCTGTCAAATAAGTCAGCTTTTGCTCTTAGAGAATACAGAGACAAATGTAAGAAAACGAAACACTGTGGAAAACTAGCTAAACAAAAGTCATGGGAGGACTTTGGCAAGAACATAGAAAATAAATATCAAGAAGGTGGTAAGATATTCTGGAAGTTGTTGAAGAAGCTTAGATATGGAGAAAAGAGTGCTGTAAAAGGAGTTAGAGATGATAAAGGTGACATGAAAAAAGGAGAAAAAGATATCCTTGAAGTATGGAGTAATTACTTCGAAAAATTGGTAAATGAAACAAGCAGTGATAGCAGAGTGGTAAAAAACACTCAACAGGCATACAGTCACGAATACATATCCATACTTAAAGTAGAAAAAGCCATTGAAGGCTTGAAATGTGGAAAGGCAGCAGAAGTAGATGAAATTAGACCAGAAATGCTGAAGTATGGTGGTATAAAAGTCTTACAGTGGCTGCACTGCATAATTCAGAAAGCCTGGACAGAGGGACGAATTTTCAATGATTAGAGTAGAGCTGTAATAGTACCCATATATAAAAAGGGAAATAAAACTGAATGTGAGAATTACAGAGGTATTTCCCTACTAAGTATTCCTGGCAAGATCTATGCAAGTATACTTGAGAAACGGTTGAGAAGAATTGTTGAAGAAAAGCTTGGTGAAGAACAACCTGGATTCAGGCCAAATAGAGGCTATCAGGATCTGATCTTCACTTTACGACAAATAGTTGAGAAAGCGTGGGAATATAATAAAGATCTATATTTTTTAAGTTTTGTCGATCTGGAAAAGGCATATGACAAGGTGCCAAGAGAGAAGCTATTCAATACGCTACAGTTATTTGGTGTCAATGGAGCATTACATCGAGCAATACTTAGTCTGTATTTGAGTTGTAAGTCAGCAGTTAGAAATGAAGGAAATACAGGAAGATGGTTTAATGTTATATCTGGTGTGAGACAAGGATGTACATTATCCCCTCTGTTATTCATTATCTATATGGATCACATTATGAAAGAAAGTGGTATTAAACATGATATCAGAATTGGAGATGTTAATGTCAGCTCTTTGCTTTATGCAGATGATGTTATACTTTGAAATAAATCCGCTACAAGTTTGCAAGATTCTCTGACTAAATTGAATAACTGTTGTAATAGATATGGTATGAAGGTCAGCATTAAAAAGACAAAGACAATGAAAATAGGTAGAATTGTTGAAAATGTCAACTGTCTTATGAATGGGGAACCTGTGGAACAATTAAAATATTTCAGCTACTTAGGCACGATTTTTAGTGAAGATGGTAAATTAAATATGGAAATAAACAACAGAATCAACAAAGCTGGTATTGTGGGAAGTCAATTGAATAAATTCATATGGAATAAGAGAGAAATTAGTTGGAACACTAAATTAGCTGTATACAAGACAGAATTCAAGCCAATTTTAACTTATGGATCTGAGAGCTGGGTCAGAAGTAAAACACTTGACTACAGACTAGAGACCGCAGATATGAGAGTCCTGAGAAAGATTATAGGCATGAACAGATGGCATCAATGGCAATATCATATTAAAAACGAGGATATCAGGAAAGGACTTGACATTGCTGGCATCCAGGAACGTGTTAGTAGAGCTAATCTCAGGTGGTATGGTCACGTAAACAAAATGGGCGAGGAAAGATTAGCAAAACAAGTGTTCTCTGCCAAGTTGGCAGGAAAACGACCCAGAGGAAGACCAAGATATAACTGGATTGATAAGGTACAATGTGACTTAGACGATTTAAATATAAGATCTGATAATGATAATATTGGAGTCTTGACAAGTAGCAGACTGATTTGAAGGAAAATTGTAGATAGGAAGTTAGTAAAGATGTAAATTTTTCATGTAGTACTATCATATCATGTACACCACTTTTGATGATGATGATGACTCCTTTTACAGAACTCTTTCCTCCATTTCTAAGCTTCTTCAACAACCTCCAGAATATTTTACCACCTTCTTGATATTTATTTTCTATGTTCTTGCCAAAATCCTCTCATGACTTTTGTTTAGCAAGTTTGACACAGTGTTTCGCTTTCTTACATTTGTCTCTGTATTCTCTAAGAGAACAAGTTGACTGATATGACAGGAACCATTGATGTGCTTTCTTCTTTTTCTTCACTGCCTCTTTAACTTCCTGTGTCCACCAGGGAGTTCTGATTTTTTTATCCTTGCAGAAAACCTAACCACATGCCTCTCTGGTAGAATCAATCAGGGCTTTCTTCAAGGCTTGCCACTGAATCTCCAAGGTTTGGTTCCTGTTCTCAAACTCCTTCAATTTTTCTTCAATAATCTTTGTGTATTTTAGTCTACAGTTCACATCTGAGAACTGATCAACTTTTATTCGCTTTAAAACTTTCTTACATGTTTTTCTTTTCAAAATGAAATTCAATTTTATCCTGCTGAAGACTAAATAGTGATCGCTTCCAATTTCAAATACTCTGTACAGTCTGGCGTCCTGCACCAGGGAGTAAACATCACTATCAACAATAACATAGTCAATGAGACTTTTTTTATTCCTTGCCTCTTCTCTCTGTGTGAATTTGTGCACATTTTTATGTTGGAATATGGTGTTAGTAATAACCAGTCCATGTCCTGAGCAGAAATTCAACAGGTATTTGCCATTATTATTTGCTTTGCTCTTTTCTCCAAATTTTCCCCAAAATATTTTTGTATGTCTGACAATGATTTCCTACTCTGCTATTTAAATCCCCAAAAAGGACCAACTTTTCTTTTTTTATTGTGTCAGTTGCTTTCTCTAAAGCACCTCAAAAAATCCTCCACTTGAACTGTAGTAGAACCACAGGCACAATTAAGTCTCTTTATCCAGTTCCCCATTCTGATATTTGCCCACACTCTGCTTGAGACTGCCTGCTATTCAAGATTAGTCTCGTACTTAGTGTTGAATACCTTGATTTTCGTTGCCTGAATATAACATTTTGTATTTATTGCTCAGAAAGATCTCACCAATTTTTGTCTTTTTGTTTCAGTCACTCCTATTATGTCAATCTGCTGCTTATTTAATTCCTCAGCTAGCTCCATTTCTTTGCCGTTCAGGCTTCTAATGTTGATAGTACCGATCCTTAACACTGGTGATGTTGAGTTGGGGTGTGTTTTCAGATTTGTTCCAGTAGCTGACTTTTCACTGTTCACTCTGGTTCCCCTGGCAAAAACAACGGGGACCTTGTTTAACCTGGCAACGCCCCACCTAGCATGAAATATTGTCATGTTGTACCATCATTTTGCGTTTTAGTTTAAGCAAATAAGAATAGAATTTGGTCAGCTAAATCCCAAATAGCTAGCCCATCTTCGTTTGTTCAGTATCCAAGTAGATACCCAACAGGATGCACCACGAGAAGGTAAGGATTGGACATTAGGTCAGAAGCCTTGGTCGGTTCTCTGCATTTCTTTAAAGGCTATGTGGAGATCTCCCCTCAGTTATACAGCTTTGTCCCTTAAGCACCCCTAGTGGTGAGCACAAACAACTGGAATAGTGAGATAAAGAATGTAGAAAGGGATTTGAAGAAGTTGTTACAGGAAGTGGAAACTAACCACTTTCCCAATAGTCATTGGGTAAGTGGTTAGTTTGTTGTCCAGATACAAGAGTAGTGAACCGAGAAGGAGAGCAATGATACTGAATGGCATGATGGCTGAATTCTGTTAGATGGAGAAAGTGTTCAATTTGTGAATGTATGGAATGAATTAGAAAGGAAGTAAGAATGGTTGAAAGCTGATGGAAGAATGCATTTGAATGGGATTGGTGGGCCATTTGGAGCTATCTGTTTTTTCACACAGGGTTCATACAAAATTAGTACCACTACGAGTTCAGACAAAGAGTGGAGAATTGTTATGCTTGTATACCGTGGAGCATTCAGGATCTGATCTTTGGTGGTGGTGGGGAGTGGGGGGAGTTGAGAATAGACACTACATTCTTTTCTTTTAGGCTTACACGGTGATCAGAATACATTTTGGAAAATTATGGAGACAACTACATTATTTGAGTAAAATTTTAGTTTAATATAAACCAAAATCCACATACGTTTTGACCTTTATATCAAGGTCATCTTCTGGAGCATATATCTACTCTATAATATAAAATGATAAGCTTCTTTTGTAACGTTTTTTGTAATGTTTCAAGTTATTTGAAACATTTTGAAACTCACAGGCTACACTGAGTGTTTAGTCTTCAAAATTCAAGTCATCAGAATTCAAGGAGAACCGGCCTACCAGTCCGGAACACTGGGGGGGGGGGGGGGGGGGTCTGGGCACTATAGGCATCAGAGCCCCACACTAGTAATATATATAGAGAAACAAGCTGCACTACAATCTACATGGTTTACTAAAGTTACTGACCAACCATTACAACAATTATTGGCCTGACCTCTGGTGGACAAAAAGAAAAAAAAACTTTACTACGTCCTGTTATTAATATTATCCATTGGTTATAAAATTACATTGGGAGCAACAAAGTCTACATCATCATATCGTCAATCATCAAATTCCTGCCATGTACCCTCAAGGGGGTATAGAGGATATGATAGTACTACATGAAAAAATTACATCATTACTAACTTCCTATCTACAATTTTCCTCCAAGTCAGTCTGTTACTTGTCAAGACTCCAACATTATCAAATCTTATATTTCTATCATCTAAGGCACTTTTTACCGTATCAATCCACCTGTATCTTGGTCTTCCTCTGGGTCATTTTTGCTGCCAACCTGGGAGAGAACACTTGTTTTGCTAATCTTTCTTCACCCATTCTGTTTAAGTGACCATACCACCTGAGATTAGCTCTACTAACGCATTCCTGGATGCTGACAATGTCAAGTTCTTTCCTAATATCCTCGTTTTTAATATGATATTGCCATTGATGCCATCTGTTCACCCCTCTAATTTTTCTCAGGACTCTCATATCTGCGGTCTCTAGTCTTTGGTCAAGTGTTTTACTTCTGACCCAGCTCTCAGATCCATAAGTTAAAACTGGTTTGAACACTGGTATATAGCTAATTTAGTGTTCCGACTAATTTCTCTCTTATTCCATATGAATTTATTCAATTGACTTTCTACCATATGAGCTTTGTTGATTCTATTGTCTATTTCTATATTGAATTTACCATCTTCACTAAAAATCGTGCCTAAGTAGATGATATGTTTTACTTATTCCACAGGTTCTCCATTCACAACACAGTTGACATTTTCAATGATTCTGCCTATTTTCATTGTCTTTGTCTTTTTATTGCTGACCTTAATACCATATCTATTACAACAGTTATTCAATTTAGTCAGAGAATCTTGCAGACTTGTAGCAGATTTATTTAGAAGTATAACATCATCCGCATAAAGCAAAGAGCTGACATTAACATCTCCAATTGTGATGTCATGTTTAATACCGCTTTCCTTCATAATGTGATCCATATAGATAATGAATAACAGAGGGGATAATGTACATCCTTGTCTCACACCAGATTTAACATTAAACCATCTTCCTGTACTTCCTTCAATTCTAACTGCTGACTTACAACTCAAATAAAGACTAAGTATTGCTTGTTATAATGCCCCATTGACACCATATAACTGTAGCGTATTGAACAGCTTCTCTCTTAGCACCTTGTCATATGCCTTTTCCAAATCAACAAAACTTAAATATAGATCTTTATTATATTCCCATGCTTTCTCAATTATTTGTTGTAAAGTGAAGATCAGGGTTTAGCATTCTTGCATTTGTTTCTGTATTCTCTAAGAGCAAAAGCTGACTTATTTGGCAGGAACTTTTGATTCACTGCCTCTTTAACTTCTTGTGTCCACCATAGAGTTCTAATTTTTCTATCCTTGCGGACAGCTTCACCACATGCCTCTCTAGCTGAGTCAATCAGTGATTTCTTCAAGGCTTGCCACTGAATCTCAAAGGTTTTGTCCCTGTTCTCAAACTCTTTCATTTTTTCTTCAATAATCTTTGTGTATTTTAATCTGCAGTTCACATCTGAGAGTGCTCAACTTTTATTCGCTTTAAAACTTTCTTACATGTTATTCTTTTCAATATGAAATTCAATTTTATCCTGCTCAAGACTAAATAGTTGGCGATATAGTTAGGCCTAACCATATTGCCAACAACGTTAGACTGGATGTAGTCGGTGTTCTCACTAAAGCCAACCCTCAAAAAACCAACTTATCCAAAAACGAATATGCTGCCCTACAAGAATTGAAAAACAACAAAAAAATAGTAATCACCAAGGCGGATAAGGGAAACGCCACTGTAGTGCTCAATCAAAAAGACTACAAAGGTAAGCTAACTGCTTTAGTACTAGACCGTACAACTTACCTCCCCATTGAATATAATCCGACCAGCTCTCAGATTAGAACTCTCCACAGACTCCTTAAGAAGGTCACTTCTTGGCCTGTGGAAGTCACCAACAAACTAAAACCTTGTAACTCTAGACCCCTCCGATTATATGGACTCCCAAAAATACATGAACAAAATGTGCCATTGCGTCCCATAGTGGATGGCATTGATTCCCCAACATATAAATTAGCCAAACATTTAGCCAAAACGCTCACACACTACACTGGCAACACACCATCACACATAAAAAACTTAGCCCACTTTAAAGCCAGTATAGAAAACCTCACACTCCAACACACTGACATAATGGTCAGTTTTGACGTCTCCTCCCTATTCACTAATGTCCCACTCAAAGAAACCCTAGAGCTCATCCAAGCCAAGTTTCCTCCCGATATCTCAGCCCTATTTCAGTTCACAATGAACTCGGGCTATTTTGTTTGGCAAGGAAAGTTCTACAAACAGATAAAGGTACAGCCATGGGTTCACCGCTTTCCCCACCCTTGGCCAATTTCTTTATGGAGACATTTGAAGAGAAAGCCTTAAACTCCGCCCCACAAAAACCCACTATTTGGCTTCGTTATGTGGATGATGTGTTTGCTATTTGGCCACATGGCCCAGACACACTCCACTCCTTCCTAACACATTTAAACAACCAACACCCCAGAGTCCAGCTCACCTTAGAAAAAGAGGAAAACAACACCCTCCCCTTCCTAGACACTTTAATCACCCACCAGCTTGATAGATCTTTGGTTTTCTCTGTTCACAGAAAACTCACCCATACTGGCAGATACATTCACCAGCAGTCCCCCCCCCCCCCACAACAATATGGGGTTATAAAAACACTATATAACAGGGCAAAATTAATCTGCTCAGATGACAAGGCCCTAACTACTGAACTAAACCACATCCTCAACACTTTCTTAGCCAATGGCTATAACCCCAAAAAAATCCAAAAAATACTAAAACCAGTAAACCACAACACCCCCCCCCTCCACAATAAAGATTACACCAAGTCTATCACCATCCCCTACATCCAGGGCACCTCTGAGAAAATAACCAATATCCTCAAAAAATATGACCTTACTTCCTGTTACAGACCATATAAAAAGTTGGCATCCCTTATCCGCTCTACCAAAGACCAACCACTTCCCCTAGACCTACCTGGTGTATACCATGTCCCTTGCAGCTGCAAATTGTCCTACTTTGGCCAAACAGGCAGAACAACAAATATCAGGATTTCAGAACACCAAGACTACATCCGGTTCCACCAGTACAGCCGCTCTGGGCTGGCAGACCATGCCTTAGATACCCACCATAAAATTCGTTGGAAGAAAACAAAAATAATTCATCGCAGCAAGTTTAAATACGAAAGATTATTCAAAGAATCTTCAGCAGCTCTAAAAAACGTTCCTAACCTCAACAAATTTGGGTGCATGAAACTACTCCAAATTTGGGAGACTTACATTATGAGAACTTCAGCCCAACTGCCAAGACTACCAATTTAGCCTGCCAGAGGGCACCATTAGGACTTTAGGAACAATATTAGTTTCTTGCTTTCTTCCTCATTTGCTTTGTGTTAGTGTCTGCGTGCACATACCATATCTTTATGTTCCTGAAGATGGCAATGTGACGTTGCCGAAATATAGAAGTTATTCATTAAAGTTACCTTTAATTAATATACTTTATATGCGTTGTTAATTCCGTAAACTACAATAGATTTGTTGGCATTATTATTGGTGCTGCCAAACGAACTATTCCAAGATGTTTTAGGAGAGATTATATTCCAAGCTGGAATATAATCCAGCCTGGAAAGACAATATAAAGAATTCTCTTCTAGTAATAACCCTACAGTAGCCACTGAGCTGCTGAAGTCTCTCAACAATGCTAGGAAAGACAAGTGGATTAAGACAATGAACAATTTTAATTTTACTCATTCCAGCGAAAAGCTTCATCCCTGATTAGAAAGCTTGATGCTAATACAAGGACTTCTGGTAAACTGCTCTCCATAAATCCAAAACACATTACAAAGCATATAGTTTCAATGACTAAATATCCTCAAGATAGAACAGCTACGAGAGAGGTGAAACAAAAACTAAAAAATCTTAAAACAGATTTTCCACCATTGTCACTATTTCAGGCTTTCACTTCCCAGGAACTTACCCAGGCAGTTAACTCACTGAGGACCGGGAAGGCAGTCGGATTGGATGTCTACCCTGAATTCATTAAGAACTGTGGACCAAAAACTATTAAATGACTTACTACTTTGTATAATAATATCTTGGAATCTGGCATGCTTCCATCAATTTTTAAAAGATCTAAAATCATTGCTGTCTTAAAACCTGGCAAAGACCCTACAATTGCTTCCAACTATCATCCTTTCACCTTGTTAAGCATCAGCCTGAAACTTCTGGAAAGAATAATTTACAACAGAATTTCTCTAAGCATACATATTAGAACTCCTCAGGAACAGGCTGGCTTCAAACCTGACAGAAGTTGTTATGATCAAGTGCTAGCCTTGACAACCTTCATAGAGAATGGTTTTGAAAAACAATTGAAAACAACAACAGTATTCATGGACCTCTCTGCTGCCTATGACACAGTGTGGAGAGAGGATCTTATTTTAAAATTCTTAGAAACTATCCCATCACCAAAACTAGTCAACCTAATTAATCAAATGCTAGCAGACAGATGGATACAAGTATCTCTCAATGAATCCAAAAGTAAATTCTTTAAGATTAAAAATGGCCTACCTCAGGCGTCAGTTCTCGCCTCATTGCTTTTTAACTTATATATTAATGATATCCCAGTGACAACATCACAGAGATTCATGTATGCTGACAATATTGCCATTGCAACTCAACATTCTACATTCCAAAAAGCTTAGAACATCTTAACTGAAGATCTAGCTGTACTTGATAAATACTTTAGACGATGGCAATTACAACCCAACCTGAACAAAACTGAAGTTGCATCCTTTCATTAAAGTAATATCCAGACCAACTATATCCCAAAGGTTTACTTCAGAAATAACCTGGTGAAATATAATAATCATCCAAAATACTTAGGAGTTACCCTAGACAGAAGTTTGACATTTAAATATCATCTAGAAAATATCGCTGGAAAATTAAAAACTTATAATATAATGCACAAACTTGCTGGAACTTCTTTGGGTGCTGATGCAAACACACTGCGTACTACCGCACTGTCTTTAGTCGATGTCCAGCTGAATCAAACTAAGAGGATAATTTCTGGTGCTCTAAGATCTACTCCTGGCTACTGGCTCCCAACTCTCAGTAATATAGCCCCTCCCTCACTTCATAGGACCCAATTCAAAATTAAAAACTCATAATAATATAATGCATAAACTTGCTGGTACATCTTGGGGTGCTGATGCCAACACACTGCGTACTGCTGCACTGTCTTTGGTCTATTCTACGCTGGTACTTCTTGGGATGCTGATCCCAACACACTGCATACTATTACATTGTCTTTGGTCTACAGCAGAGTACTGTGCTCCTGTGTGGCTGAACAGCACACATGCTTCTTTAGTTGATGTCCAGCTGAATCAAACTATGATAATCTCTGGTGCTCTAAGATCTACTCCTGGCTCCCAACTCTCAGTAATATAGCTCCTCCCTCACTTCATAGGACCTGAAGCCTTAAACAAATTATGGATAAAAATAATTGGAAACAGTTCCTTGCCTATCCACCAAGACATTTCCTTCCATACCTCACAAAGATGGAAATCCAGGTGCACTACCTGGAGGAGTGCAATAAAAATGAACACCCAGAACTTCGACCTATGCGCATCATGGGGAGAGTATTGGCTTCAACATATCTGCAATCTTCAAATACCCATTTCAAATCCAACACCTCGTTTGGAGGGCTTCAATCTCCAAAGACATGTATGAACCACTTTAAATCGGACCAGAACAGGACATGTAAGCATCTCTTGCTTAAATGGAACTGGTCCGATACTCCAAACTGTGAATGCAGAAGTGGGATCCAGACTATCGATCACATTGTACTTGAGTGCCCTATCTACTCATTCGTAGGCACTAAAGAAGACTTTTTTAAACTGACCCCAAAATCCATGGAATGGATCTGGAATTTATGGATTAAGCTCTGATTCCTGACTCTTAATTTTTAATGTTTAATCATTTGAACCTATTGTACCCTTTTAATATGATTTTTAAAATTGTTTTTGTGTTGTTTTATGTAATATGTATGTAATACCCTGAGACCTGTACATCATATGCTAATAATAATAATAGTAAATAAATAAAGTAGGAGTGAGATAGATAAATGGTGAAATCAAACAAGCAGCATAACAAAAGAAGTTGTCATGAAGGATGTACAAAACAGTTCGCAGTGAACAGGTGCATGAAGAATATAAAGTGCAGGCCAGAAAAGTGACAAGCATGGTTAAAAAAGAAAAAGTAGAATATGAGAGGAGATGGGCCAGTCAGGTCAAAGCTAATCCAAGGGAATTTTTCTGCTATGTGGGAAACAAGAGGAAAAATAATTATAGCAGTTTGATGCTGGTGGATAGTAATGGTAGCAGAGTAACCATAGAAAATGATATAGTGGAATTATTTAACAAACACTTCAGTCTATGTCATAGTGGTGTGAATGATGCTGTGCAATATGTAGAAGGGAAGCAAGAATTAGGAGAATTAGAGGTGTATTAAGTGTTGCTTGGGTTAGATACTAATAAGGCTGTGGGAATAGATAACATATTACCATGGATTTTTAAAGAATCTGCAAAAGAGTTAGCAATACCCTTGTCTTGGTTATTTAATGAAAAGCTTGCAGTGAGGAAGATTCCTAAGGAGCGGAAAGAAGGCAAAATAATGCCTATCCACAAGTATGGTTTGAGAACAGAAGTTTCAAATTATAGACCACTGTGTATGTCTATAATTTTCCAACACTTTGATCACATCAAAGTGTTGGAAAAATTGGTTAGAAATAGAATACAATATACCGAGTTGATCGCCATAAGATTCTCTATGATGGTCAGCATGGATATGTGAAGAGCAGATCTTGTTCTACCAATCTGCTTATGGTTTACGATAAGGTGACGAATGTGTTGGCTAAGGGAAAATCATATACAGTGATATTCTTGGACTTTTGCAAAAACATTTGATAGATTATCACATAAGTTGGCACACAAGCTGCAGAGGATAGGAAGAGATGATATATTGGTTAGATGGATTGGAGATTGGCTCTCTGAATGATACCAGCAAGTTGTATATGATGGAGCAATGTCTCAGAAAAGTCGAGTGCTCAGGGTGTTCTTGTGCCTCTATTGTTTAACAACTAAGTTAAACAGTACAGGCACAAGAACAGAAACCTGAGGCACTCGACTTTTGCAATTTACTAGCCATTGCAAAATGCACTGGACTTTGCAATTTACTAGCCATTTGAAACCCTTCTTTAATTAATCCTGCAGTGATTGGAATCTCTTCATGATCACCTTTTTTCTTTTTCAAGATTCTCAAGGACAGCTTCTATTATTTCATCATCACTAACAACCTTGTCAACCATCAATTCTTCAATATCTGCAGACAAAAAAATCAAGTCCTTCTCCGTCAACTGCATGTGCTAATCTGATGATATTGGGATATTCAGTTGTATGCAAACGTACAGAGTTTTTCTTTTTCACACATTCTGGCCAAGTAGCCTTCCAGCATACATTTAAAGTTGATAGTTTCAATTTTGATAATGCCAATTTAGCAAATTTGATGCAATCCAAAATAAAAAATTTCTTCCACTCATCAATAACTGTCAGTAAATTATCCTTATCTAGTTTATCCAACATGTATTGGATATAATTTTTTTTTTATAGTAATTTTATAATTTGCAGAAAATAAAATAAAATTCCACGTTCAGGTGTTCTAAAACAGAATGGCCAGGCACATTGTCTATAATCAATAAAACTTTAAAGTCCAGATTTTTTTCCATCAAATAGCGTTTAACTTCTGGAACAAAACATTGATGGAACCATTCATTAAACATTTCTTTTGTAACCCAGTTGTCTACATTCTGTAGCGTAGAGTAATCCCTGATATTTAAAACATCGGGGGGGTACCGAAATTCAAGTTTAAGTACATATGTACCATTCTAGGAAATGATAATTATAATGGAAATACCCTTTTTAACAGAAGTGAATTCAAACAGAAATTTTAAAAATAAGCACCATTTGAACCATATTAAATCAAAACGTATTGTGTAAAAAGAGAATTAGTGTAAAATCTTGTATAGAAGGAATTTTGTTCAAAAATTCCTTTTATACCGATTTTACTGGAAAACGAAAATCCATACAAAAATACTTGTGGTTAATCGTGTTATAGTTAGGTAACATGGAATTAATTTAAAGTGAATTGTTAAATAATGTAACTGCCAAAATTCTGTAAAGAACAAAGAAAGTTTAAGTGTAAATTAAATTGTGACAAAGGAAAGTTCCAGATGGATTAACTTATGACCTAAGGCAATCACTATCGCGAAGGTCAAGTATATATGGGGTTTCCCTCCTTATCGCAACGACAAAAAAAGTGGTGAGTGCAGACCCACGAAATACCCAAGGGAATAAAATTGTGGAAGGACCCAAGGTCGATGGAGAGATATAAAAGGGGAGACATCAACCAGAAAAGAAAAACCTCGCCTGAGTTTTTTTTCAAGAAAGACAGTTCCGGAATTCAAGCTGCCACGTTTCCAGATGATCTCAGAAATAAAAAGTGACCTCATCATTCCCAGAAAAAGGTATCCGTGTGTGTAGTCAAGAAAGGGAAAGAAGCAGCAGATAGTGATTTCAAGAATCTATTAGTGCTGACAAACAAGACGACTATATACAAAGTAAGATTTAATATATTGTTTTTCATTAAAGGCAGAATTTGTGATGGAGATTTCTTTAAAGTTTTTATGTTAAAAGTATTTGAGGACTGAAGGCATTTAGCTAATCATTGAATTAAGGTGAAGTGTCAATATGCTTAGAATTGTTTATTAGCTAAGCCTGCCTTTTGTTTAGCATGTGTAAAATTGCTCTGTGTGCAACTAAGTGACAGCTAAAGTAGTACCATAGACAAGGTGTGTTAACAGAGAATTGTTTTAATTAAAAGAAACACACATATTAACCACAGTGAAAATTATTTAATTGTAAGTATTTCATCCTAAGTATCTTAGGACATCATCAGTACAGTAGTTTAAAACAAACAATAATATACAGTTAGAGCACATGATTATAACAGAATCTCATTAAACGTGTGTAATGTGTTACCAAAAAAAAAAAAAAATTAATTATTTAACACAATTTTGTATGACAATTTCCCATACTTTTGGAATAATAAGAACGTCGTTGCGGTTTAAGTTTGGTCTGTGTAGTAGGACTTCAGAACTATCTTTGTACAAATGTTCATGTTTATATAAAGATCTATGTAAAAGTTTAGACTTTTCCCAATGGATCCTATGGTTTGGATTTTCAATTCCGTGTTGAGAGAGGCCAGATTTCTGCGGTTTAAAAAGACGAATGTGGTCTTGATGTTCCGAGACGCGTTTCTGAACAGACCTACTTGTCTGTCCAAAGTAAGACAATTTGCATGAGCATGGAATTTCATAAACACCAGGCAACATCAAAGGTGAGAGTTTGTCCTTAGGAGAAAGTAACAAGTTGTGAATTTGGATGATAGGTTTGTAAGTAGTGGCAAAATTGTATTTCTTCATAATTTTAGAAAGACGTTTGGAGATTACCTTCTCCTAAGGACAAACTCTCACCTTTGATGTTGCCTGGTGTTTATGAAATTCTATGTTCATGCAAATTGTCTTACTTTGGACAGACAGGTAGGTCTGTTCAGAAACGCATCTCGGAACATCAAGACCACATTCATCCTTTTAAACCACAGAAATCTGGCCTCTCTCAATACGGAATTGAAAATCCAAACCATAGGATCCATTGGGAAAAGTCTAAAACTTTTCATAGATCTTTATATAAACATGAACGTTTTGTTAAGTTCTGAATGAAGCAAAAATTAAATTAATTTACGTTTCCTTCAGATTTAACATGGGCTTGCAATTTTGAATCAATTATTGATATATCAGAATATACTAGACACTTGTAATTTCACTAAAATATTACTAAGCTGAGAATCCTTCATTTAATATGTTATATTGTAAAGTATTGTAAATTACTTAAACCTTACTGCTTAAGTGTAAGTACTTATAAATTGCTGGGAGAAAGAGATAATCTGATTAAATAAAAGTGGCCGGATTCTGAACATGTGCAACAAAGAGTACAGGTGCACCCTTTTGGTAAGCAAGAAGCTCCCCCCCACACACACACTCAGAAGAGTACGCTAAGGATTCCGTGTGTGGTGCTCAGTACTGTGTGACGTGATGTCACGTGAAAAATAGGAGGAGAAATGGATGACGTATAGTGAATGTGTGGCGCCAGAAAAGCTCTCTTATTCTTATGTTTATGCTCGCTTACGCTCTGGATTTCGTGCCTTCTTGATGTCCCCCTCGGATTCAAGACAATGACTGAGGAACTTTGCCGTGGATTTCCCGAAAATTTACCGGTTGGCGACCAGCCCAGCAGAAGATAATCACCGATGCTTATGGAGATATCGTTACAATGTTGAGTGAGTAAGTGCAGATTGAAACCTTGAAGAATGACTCAGAAAAAGACGAAGGAACGTGGAGTCGACGGTAATTGTCCAGACGAGATATGTAAGGTGGCCAGATAGTTTCCCAGCAATTGGTAACGGTCTATGTTTTTTATATGTAAATATGTATTAGAAGGATATCTGTAAATTTTAGGAAGGACTCTAGAGAATGTTTCTTTTAATGATAGAGTAAGTTATGAGAAATTTGAGTATTTTGTGAAGGAAATAGTGCAAGAGCACATGGAGCCTAGAAATTGTCTCTTTTAATGATTGAATGAGAATTATGAGAATTTTCTGAGAGAAATTGTATGAGAGCACGTGAAGCTAATTTAGTAATTCAGTTAACAAATGTCTTTAGTATTGACGAATAAGTGTGTTCTTTCATGTATAAGTTGAAAATCATAAACGAAGTTCTTTGTCATGCATTCTAAGACAGATATAGAGAATCTGAATAATTAGTGCTCATTCATTAGCAATTGCAGGATATTTAATCAGAGTGTATTCATAATGTGTAAAGTGTTTCAATTGAATTAAATGTTTTTGCTTTTTAAGTTTAACTGATGACTTGCCTGATTTTCTTCTCTATTGCACTTTCTCATAAAATATGGACCACAGCGGGAGATTAATTTATAGAGAGGCTACGACTTCAAACATAACCTACAGTAAAATAAGATTGTATGTTAAACTGTGTTCTGGTTCCTTGATTCTATATTCTTTGTTATTCTAGGATTTGGGGTGGAGCTGTGAAAAATAAATTTTCCCTGAATCCGAAAAAGGAATTTTGAACCAGTGAGAAGACAAAGGAAGTGATGTTAACCATTAGTATTCCCTTTGTCCCCCAAACCACTAGCATCGTTCTTATGTGTAAAGATCGGCCAAGAGAGATATTGAAGTTAAGAGAGATAAAGATTGTACTATAGAAGATTTTACTAAAGGAACACATACAAGTGCATTTAAGATTTAAGAATTAAGATTTGACAAAACGAAAGTATTAAGTGAAGAGAATAAAGATTTTACAATGGCACAATAATAAAAATTTTACAGTTTATACACAGAAAGTTCTGAAGCCCTACTACACAGACCAAACTTAAACCTCAACAACGTTCTTACTATTCCAAAAGTATGGGAAATTGTCATACAAAATTGTGTTAAAAAATTAATTTTTTTTAGGTAACACGTTACACACGTTTAATGAGATTCTATTGTAATCATGCGCCCTAACTGTATGTTATTCCTATTATTGTTTGTTTTAAACTACTGTACTGATGATGTCCTAAGATGCTTAGGATGAAATATTTACAATTAAATAATTTTCACTGTGGTTAATACGTGTGTTTCTTTTAATTATGATCGCACCACAGGTTTCGTTATTTATAAAAGAGAATTGTTTACTTAAGAGGATCAATTATAATTCCCAATATATCTTGCTGTAGAAGTATAGAGTCTGAGAAATATTTGCGTGTTTAGTATTAACCCTTTTGTACATTGAATTTGCATGAATAAATTGTTTTGTTGTTAAATAATTTGCCTGATTTCTGCTTACCAATGCACTGCTCATAAAAATCGAATCTGTGTGACCTAGAGTGTTAAGTAGCCACAAGTGAAAGTTAGTATTTTTGCGTTGCTAGATTTAGTAATAAGTAAGAAAGGAAAACTCCATGTTTTGTTGAGTGTTTTCTTTGGAAGGATATTCAATTCCTATCTATGATTTTTGATGGCACAGTCGATACACAAATAAGTTTTTAACATTCAATATAGAAAAACACCAGTAGTTCAGACAAAGAGATTGGCTCCAGCCAGAGGCAATTTCTTAGTTCTGAAATTTCGCGCATGTGTAAAAGCATAATTGCGGCCTTGAAACAAAGGGGGAATTAAAGTTGAATGAGAGGATTAAAAATGAGAGACTAATTCAGGCAACATATTAAGAAGACTGAGTCACGACTGTTAAGGGTAAAAGTAAAGTTAAATTAAAGTTAAGATAAGTTTTGAACAAAGAATAAAACAATTGTTTTATTCTTCTCTCTCTATATTTAAACCAAACCTAGTTCAAAAACAAACCAGACTAGAAGTATACAATACATTAGCCCTACCAGTCTTAATGTATGGAAGCAAAATCTGGACAATAAAACAAAAAAACAAACAAAGATTAACAACTACACAAACGAAGTTTATGAGAAAAACTACAAAGTATACCCTATTTGATCACAAAAGAAATGAATAAATTATGAAAGAATTAAACCAAGAACCAGTAATAGAAAAAATTAAAAAATATAAACATAAATGGAACATGTTCAAAGAATGAAAACAGAAAGATTACCAAAAAACAAGCCATTAGGAAAAAAAAAGAAAACCAGGACGTCCTCTTAAACAATGACTTCTAAGGCTGGAACAGGCCATGCTGGCCTAAATCCTTGATACGCATGATGATGATGATAAAACAATTGTAATAAAATTTTACAATGGCGTAGATAACAAAGATTTAATATAAACGACATATTTTTACATTAGCTATATATCTCCATATCCTAATGTGTAATACCTCGCATTTATTAACATTAAAACTATAACCCTACTCATTTATAGAAGTCAAAAGTCCATTCAGATCTTTCTGTAGAGAATCAACATCAGCACTACACCTGATAATTGTACCTAACCCTGCATCATCAGCAAACATTTGAAGATCCCCAGTGAATCCACATGAAATATCATTAACAACTAATCCTTTACTTACACATGATTCAAATACTAAATGAGCATGAACTGAAATGGTACGATAAGAAGAATTATACAAAGATCTAGTCAAAACGGGATCTCAATGATTAATTACAGAGTTTGTGATATATATATATAAAAAAAATCAACCTTCAGAATTATTGGAAATGAGTGCTAATTTAATTCCTTTTACTGAAGAAAACGTTTCGCCATTGCAGTGTTTCAAGTGATGGAAATGATTTAATTCCAGTCTCACACAAAAGAATGCAGCTACTGTCAGAAAGTGATGGCAAATACAATTCGACTAATAACCACATGCGTGGGTGTATTTGGGCCTTTTCGAATTTCTGTTTTATTAGTGACACACTATTTTCTTTAAGAAAGATACATATGTATATACTTTAAATAAGTATTTAAAATAAAAAATATTAAAATTAAAATTAAATAGTTTTATTCAATGATTTTCATATGTTTTGTTTGAAAATAACTTATTGTTCATATTGGGTTTTCACATCTGGAACCATTCTTCTATTTTTTCTTATGCACTGTATTCTTTTTTACATGGTTTTCATTTACAGAGTTTTTTTCCTGGACTTTACCATGTAAGCAGAGAATTGGGTGTATAATTGTATGTACTGTATTGGTGGAGATGTACTTCAGGAAGTGGATAAGATTTGAAATCTTGGAGTGATGGTGAACAGTGGACTAAAGTTCTGAGGGCAAATTGCATTGCAAAGACTGCACATCGTATAGCTGCTATCATAAAAGTACACTGACATGTAGGGATAAGGAGGTGTTGGTTTCTCTATATAAAGCATATGGACTATTGTGGTCAGATTTGGTAACCTAGTTTTCAATGTGATGTGGAAACACTACAGAGGATCCAAAGATGAATGATCAAAGTGATGTCAGAACTCTGGAGTGTTGCTAATGAAGAGCATTTGAGAGAATGTGATTTACATAGGTTGGTAGATAGGAGGAAAAGAGGAGTATGATAGAGACCTTCAAGTTAGTTAGGGGAGTCCATCAGATTAATATGGAACAAATTATAAAAAGAGTGGATGTTAAGATGGGAAGGAGGAGAGGCCATCCCTGGAGGTTGTATAAAGATGCCGGGGGGGGGGGGGTGAAGAAGGATGTGAGGAGTAGATTTTTTACATGGAGAGTTGTTAGGTGAGTGGAATACATTGCTTGAGTGTGTTGTAAGTACAGATAACGTAAATAACTTCAAAGCACATTATGATAGACATGTTGCTGATTGAGTAGGCCTCCCATGCATGACTCCATGGATGTTACCAAACAATAATAATTAAATAAAATAAATGATTATTATCCCTAAATCTGTTCCTGCCTTTAAATAAAAATATCAGGTCTAAGTATCCATATCAGGAAAGTACTAGTAAAGTATTTCAGAAATCTGATGAAATAATCCTAACAGTCAGTACTGTATATTAAATTACAAGGATTATCATATTAATTGACACAGAATACATAACGGAATACAAAAAATTATAATTCTCACCAGAAAAGCTCTTTTCAATAAAGAGTGCCATCGGTCGCAGAGGTTCTGCTGCAGAAGTCAAAATCACACTGGATGGCTCTTCTTGCTATTTAAAATTAAAAGTCATATTACTATATATTTTAATAAATTTTAAATGCCATAAACTAAAACATCAGCACAAACTTCATAATCTATCATCTTTAGTTTATGCTTGAAGTAAAAAAAAAAAAAAAAAATCCAGAATATTTCTATCTGTAATCATGATGAAAAAGTGTTAACTTTTTCATTATGATTACAGTAAACAATAAATGTTCAATATTTGAATATTTATTGTTATTAGCAAATCTCCAATGGAAAATAAACAAATTTGCATGTGAAAGATGTTCATGACATTGTATACAGACAGGTATCAACTTTACAACAAACTGCAACAGTATCAAAATGTAAACAACATACATTCTTCTGGACATGAATATTGCCATACATTATGAGAAGAATTACTGCAGAGACCAATTTTGACATTTAATTTGTTTAAGTATCCAAGAGTTCCAAAAACTGTAAAATAGATCACTCTCTCTTATACCTCTAAACCTGAATTGCTCCAGGGTCTGTATCTCCAGTGTCTATATTGGCTCCATGAAACTGTGCCAGCACTACACAGTTGCAGACAAACCCCCACTAATATGCTGGAGCTACACCCAAGCCAGTCACTCAAGCCTAGCTGGTCTCAAGATTTTGACTCATTGCTCTCTACAGTCCCAGGACTATAACATCTCAAGATACTCTTGTATTTATTTCAACTTTCATATGTATTGTTATTTTCCATCTGCACACTGAGTAGACATAGCTCCTCTACTATCATTAACAGGTACTTCTTGTCTTCTTTTCCTCCTTCCTATCACCTGGAAGATTCTATATTCTTCCATTTCTGTTCCTGCCTGGTCATCATCCTCAGATAACTAAGTTTTGGCAATGCCCATTATTCTTGGGCACACCAACTCAATGCTACAAACTATGCATCCTTTTTCTGATATACTATATGTTAGTATACAAATACAGTTAACTTCATAATTATCCTATCATATTGGGAAATCTATTACTTGGTCAGTTAAATGAAGGTAAGGTTAAAAGGATGTAATCATATAGTGATTCCCCCGTGTGGCAACCAGGGTTAAAGAATAGCCCAAGCATGTTGTAAGAGGCAGCTAAAATGGGTACCCAGTACCTTGGGGTACACCCTGCCTCCAGGGGACAAAAATTTGGAGGCCTAGTCCTCCAGGTTTGGGGTTTGGTAATGGGTAACAATCCATTCTTGTAAAAAACATCTCGTTAAGAAAGCTAAACAATTGAAAGCCAGACTGACTTCAAGACCATGAAAAGGTTAATGAATTTTGGAACATGGAATATTAGACAATGTTAAAGGTAGGGAAAATGCAAATTATAGCAAAAGAGTTAAAGAAATATGAATTGAATGTTAAAGCATTACAGGAGATAAGATGGAGAGGAAAAGGAAGAATAAATAAAAAAAAATTATATTATGTATTATAGTGGTGCTGAAGAACAAGGAAATTATGGAGTAGAATTTATAATTAGAAAGAAGATAGTAAATTCAATTTTAGGATTCATGCCAATAAATGAAAAAATTTGCAAGTTACGAATTAAAGGGAAATTCCATATCACTTTTATTAACGTATATGTACCGACTGAAAATGCCGATGAGATTGTGATAGATCAATTTTAAGAATTTACAAGAAACATGTGAAAAAAAAAATGATGCATGAAAATATTAGGGGATCTTAATGCAAAAATAGAGAAAGAAGACATATTTCAGAATATGTCTTCTTTAAAGTAGTTTACATGAAGAAACCAGTGAAAATGGAAATACTTATATAATTAGCAATATCAAATAAACTTAGAATAAATAATGAGTACATGTTTTCAACATAAGAAGATACATTTGGATATTCCAACAACCAAAGAATGTAATCAAATAGATCACGTCCTAATTTTGACATGATGGGTAAGTTCAGGTTATGATGTACGAGCATACAGAGGAGCAAATTGTAAATCTGATCATATGTTAGTTAAAATTAAATTTATAAATAGAACATCAAATGTAGACCAAAAGAAAACTGAAAAGATAAAGAAATAGAATACTGAAGCATTCCAAAATAGGGAAATAGTTGATAAATATAAGAAGAAAATAAAAGATAATATTAAAACAATAGAAAAAGGAAAGAATATGGAAGAAAAATGGGACTTAATCCAACAAACAGTCATAAATGCAGCTGAAGAAGAAATAGGCAAGTATAGCAAAAATAGAAATAATGTTGAAAGTTTATTTTTCACTTAGTTAGAGTATAATAAATTTAGTTTAATGCTTTATCCAAGTGTGAGCAAACAGGGTTTGCGCCTGAAAGTATCTTCAGGACTGGGGTAAGGTGGTACAACACCAGAAAAACTCCTTGCAAAGGTGGAGCAAGCTACCAACACTCCTGTCTCAGTATCTCCCCATAATGCAAAACACATCTCCTTGCGGATATGCCTAATGTTATGCATTAAGGGAAGGGCCACAACCCGATACTGAGACAGGAGTGTTGGTAGCTTGCTCCACCTTTGCAAGGAGTTTCCCTGGTGTTGTACCACCTTACCCCAGTCCTGAAGATACTTTCAGGCGCAAACCCTGTTTGTTCACACTTGGATAAAGGATTAAACTAAATTTAAAATAGAAATAATAGTTTGATGAAGAATGCAAGGAAATAATTGAATTAGAAAAAAAAAAAAAATATATATATATATATATTTAAAGGAGCACAAAAAATAATAGAGAAGAATATGAAGAGAAAAGAAAGCAGGCAAATAAAATTTGTAAAAAGAAGAAGAAAGGAACAAATAGTGCAGTATAATGAGAAAACAGAAACTAGAAAATTCTATAAAGAATTAAAACAGTTAATACACAATTTTGATACACAAATGATAGGATGTAAGGATAAAAAGGAAAAGTATTAACTGAGAAAGAATTAGTTAAAGAAAGATGGAAGGAATATTTTAAGGAATTATCTATGATGACAGCAGAAGAAAATAAGGAATATGAAAAACAAAATAATTGTAGAAATGTAGAAGAAAGAATTCAAGAAACAACTTATAAAGAAATAGTGGGAATAATAAAACAAATTAAAAGTTTTAAAGCACCAGGAGTAGATGAGATAACAGGAGAACTTATACAGAATGCAGGTGAAATCTTATGGAAAGAAATTTATTATTTGATATTAGATATATGAAAAGAAGAAAAAATCCCAAATAACTGGAAAATTGGAATAATCCAACCAATATATAAAAAAGGAGATAAGATGAATTGTCAAAACTATAGAGAAATTACATTATTGAATGTGACATACAAAATCTTATCAAGTATGATATATAAAATATTAGAACCATATATAGAAACAATAACAGGAGAGTACCAGTGTGTTTCAGAAATAAAAGATCCACAATTGAATATATTTATGCTACAAAATATATATGAAAAATGCCTATATGAATATGATACAGAACTTCATGATTTATATATTGATTTCCAACAAGGCATTTAATAAATTAAATAGACAAGAAATTATTCATACCTTGAAAACACTGGGAATACCAGGAAAATTAATTAGATTAATTAAAATTACACTAGAAGTATCCAGAGCAGTAGTTAAAATACAAGAGGAATTAATGGATCCCTTTGAAATAAACTGTGGAGTAAGACAAGGAGATATACTCTCAACAAGTTTATTTAATTTGGTACTTGAAGCAATAATAAGAAAGTTAAATATGATAGGATTTATTAATAATAAATTAATACAAATATGTGCATATGCAGATGATATAATAATAAGTCACAGGAGAAAAGATTTAGAAGAGAAATTTGAAGAACTTAATAGAAATGCTAAAGAAGTTCGATTACAAATTAACAAACAGAAGACAAATATATGCAATGTGGAAAGACAATAAATAAAAACATTACAAGATATAATATAGGTGAATACAGTTTTGAAGTTGTAGATAGTTTTAAATATTTAGATTCATTAATAACAACAAACAATAATATATCCAAAAAAATTAATAGCAGAATCATAGCTGAAAATAAGTGTTATTTATAAAAAAAAAAAAAAAAGATTAATGAGTAATAAGATTAATTTTAATTCTAAATTGAAATTATAAAACAATTATAAGACCTGTAACAACATATGGATGTGAAACGTGGCCATTAACACCAAAAGATATTGATAGATTGAGAATCTTTGAAAGGAAAATATTAAGGAAGTTATATGGATCAATAAAAGAAGGAAATGGGATATGGAGAATTAGAACAAATAATGAATTTGCACAACTAACTAATGGTTAAGATACAGTAAGATATATAAAGTCACAAAAATAATGTGGTTGGGGCATATAGAAAGAATGGAAAAAGATAGAGAAGTTAAAAAAATATTTGAATGGAAACCATTACAACAAAGGTAGAACCAAGAAAAAGATGGATTGACGATGTACAAAAAAATCTTACAACTCTAAAAGTTAATTGGAAGAATATTGCAAGCTAAAACTCATATAAAGAGCAGTAGAAATAATAATGTAACAATGTAGAAATAATGCTGGATCTAATATCCACTTGATTTTTATAATTTTAGTAAATAGTCAATGTAGTTTAAACTGCAACATATTACAAATTTATGGTTAATTACACTAGAGTCCAGCATTAAGAACATGGGCATGATGCATCAGAAATTTGTATTGCCAAGTGTGCCAGTCTGAAAAAGTTTTAGAACCATTGCTCTCTCTCTCTCCCCCCAGTCTGATTACTCTTGTGATCTCAACTAACTGGAGTTATTTTCAAGAATTCTTACTGCTAATGCAAAAAAAAAAAAAAAAAAAAACTTTAATGAACAATATATTAACACAACACACTACAGAACTATCTGTAACTATATTTTATGTCCTTCATTCTTACTATTTATTCTTCTAACCTTGAAATACTATCTTTGAAAATTGTCATAAATCTCTGACCTTATAATTCCACATACATCTTTATCCCTAAGATCTCAACCCCATGACTCTTCATTTCTGAAGTAAGAATCATATGATCACTTTCTTTCCTAATAGAGACAAAAATGATATTTCCTTCAAAATCATATTTTCATAATAAGTCCACAATTCTTAATCTTCTTGTTCCCTCCTATGTGTGTGAAAATTCTCTCTCAGAAATTCATTACCTTTATTCCCAGTAGTTGAAATTAATTCTCCCTTCCAGTTTATATTACTATGGTTAAAATCCTGCATAATAATTACTCTTACTCATTAACAAGTTTGTCTAAATATTTTCTTGTTTACTATTAAATATTTTATCCTGTTTACCTGCACCACAGATAATACACTGTCAGTCATTTTCTGTTCTTTCGTCATTATCATCCTTCTTTCAGGGATTTAGATCCAATAGTCCATTCTGGTCTTTTCCTTGGCCATCTCTGACCACTATATGCTCTAACTGAGTGGTAGCAGAGTAGTTTCAAACTGTCCATTCTTTCAAGATGTTCAATATATACTTTGTAGTATACTGAGTCTATTTTTAGTTCTTTACATATTTCTGTGCTTCTTCTTTGGTTCCAGAGTATAGCCTGCTGTCCTTTCCTTGGCAGGAATTTCATTTCTCCAGTTTCTATTTGTTTTTTTCTTCTGCAGTTTTTATGGTCCATAATAACCTGAGCCAGCACTAAGGACAAAAAATGGGAATGGGACATTTAGAATAATGCATCAAGATAGGGGTGGGACAAAGGGATCACTGCATTTCATGATTACTAATGCCAGGAGTATTAGGAACAAGAAGGAAGAATTTTTGGCCTTGATTGGCTCTTCCTGGCCACAGGTTATTGGCATTAGTGAAACATGGCTGACAAAAGATGATATAGTTAGTGGGATAGAATGGGTAGGTTATAGTGTGTTTGGGAGGGACACAGAGAATAAAATGGGGGGGGGTGTTATTGATGATAGCTGATGAACTGCAGCCAAGGGGATTTGTAGTTGTATTGCAGGATAGTGAAAGGAGCTCATTTGAGGCTATTTGGTGTGAGATTGAGACTGGCAGAATAAAATATACGGTTGGGTGCTGCTATAGACCAGGTGATAGAATAGATGGTGGAGATAGTATGCATAAACAAATTGATGAAATGAGTGGAAGGAGGGTAATTATTATGGGGGATTTTAATTATGGTAACATTGATTGGAAGGAGGAGAGGACACATGTGAGGAAGGAAATGGATTTTATTCAATTATTAAGGGATAACTATCTGAGACAGCGTGTAATTGAAAATACTAGGGGTGTGAGAGTGCTTGACCTGGTAATAGCATCTCACAATTTGACTGTAATGAATATGACCATGTTGCCACCTATTGGTGAGAGTGATCATAAGGTCTTGATCTGGGAGGTGGCTAAAAGGTGTGGAATTTTTGGTGGAATTACCATGCTGGCAAGTATGACAAGCTTAGGAGATTGCTTGGATGTGCCATGGCATGTACAACTGCAAGGGCTGGATGTCGATAGAGCATGGGAAGTGGTCAAGGAGCATTTACAGGAGGTTATGGCTGATTGTATACCTAGGGTCCGAATAGTAAAACAAGTAGGGGTTAAATGGATGAATAACAACATTAAGCTTGAGCTGCAAAAAAAGAAACAACTGTGAAGGGAATTTAAAGAAAGGGGTGACCTGCAGGCACACGAACGGTATAAAGTGCAGGCCAGAAGAGTAACGAGTGAGGTAAAAACAGCAAAAGCCGATTATGAAAGGAAACTAGCTATGCAAGCAAAAGAGAATCCCAAATAGTTCTTTCAATATGCTGCAAGTAAGAAAAAACTGTACATGGCAAAATGATTTTAAGGAATGACGATGGTAGGGAGGTCACTGAACCAGTTGATATAGTGGAGTTACTGAGCGCGCACTTTGCAAAAGTATATCATCCAGGTAGTGACATTGAAAAAATGAAGGAGCCATTAGTTTATATGGGAATTGTGATGAATGAAGTGGAGGTGAATAGTCTATTACAGAACCTTAATGTGAATACATCTATGGGATTGGATGGTATACTGACACGGGTCTTGCGTGAAGCGGCTAAGGAATTATCAGTGCCCTTGACCATGTTGTTTAATCTGAGTCTCGGGTCTGGTTTAGTCCCGAAGGCATGGAAAGAGGGGAAAATAGTTTCACTGCATAAAGGAAGATCCAAGGCTACGGTTGCAAATTACCGACCGATCAGCATATCAGGAGTCATTGTCAAGTTCTTGGAGAAAGTAGTCAAAGGAAAAATACAGGAATGGATTGATGAAAATGAGATACTGTACAGGGGACAGCATGGCTTCGTAAAGGGTAGATCATGCCTGAGTAACTTGCTCAAGTTTTATAACAAGGTGACAGCTGAACTGGATAAGAGAAATGGGTTTACAGTGATACTGCTGGACCTGGCAAAGGCGTTTGACAGGATACCACATGGAATTCTAATCCATAAACTACAACATATGGGAATGGATATAGGGTTGGTGAGATGGATAGATGGGTGGTTGATGGAGAGATATCAAAGAGTGGTTTATTCAGGAGTGGAGTCCAAAAGACGGTCTGTGACTAGTGGGGTGCCGCAGAGTTCTGTTCTTGGACCACTGCTGTTTAATCTGTTTATTAATGATATAGGGAAGGATCTAAGTGGAACAGTTCATTTGTTCGCTGATGATGCAAAGTTGGGGAGGGCGATAGTGAATGCAGAAGATGTCAAAGTCTTGCAGGATGACTTAGATAGATTGGAGTTCTGGGCTAAGGAGAATGGATGTCAATTTAATGTGACAAAATGTAAGGTTATGCATTTTGGGGTGAAAAGATTAGCAGCAGTATACCACATGGGTGGAACTGTACTCCAAGAGATTGATGAGGCCAGGGACTTGGGAGTGTTGGTGGATAGGGAGATGAAGTTTAGGGGGCACATTGCGAAAGTAGCTAAATCAGCTCATCAACTCACTTGGTTGTTGAAAAATACCTTAATGAGCAGAGACAAGCAAGTTATTGTACCTCTGTACCGAGCCTTGATAAGACCTCATCTTGACTACTGTGCCCAGATTTGGTGACCTCGGTTCTTTCTTGATGGGGAGGAGGTGAAGAGGATCCAGAGGCGAGTGACTAAGATGATAGCAGATCTATGGAATGAACCATATGAAATTTTGATATTAATGTCAGCTTCTTTTGTATATGATACAGCACATCCAAGGTATTTGAAGCAATTAATTTGTTCTAAAATAGCGGTGGTCACAAGCCACCACATGAGGCCAGTAGACAACAATTGTGGCCAATGGTGTTTTTGGAAAAAGTTGAATTAAATTATTTTATGTTTTTTATATATTTTCATTGCTAAAATCTTATTTTCTTAATTCATGAGTTTAGGAATTGCAACTTTTTACAGCATTTATTTTTTTTTATCACCAATTTGGTAATGTGTAGCACTGAACTGCCTTGAGCAAACTGTTTTTGTACGTGACTCAGCACATTTTGTAGCAGCAGTAGTCTGGCTTAGCTGTTTTTCAGTGTGTGTAGATGGGCAATTCTGTACCTTTTGCATACTCTTGTAAACATATTCAAATTGTGCAACTTTAAGTGTTTAAATATATTCTTTAAAAAAAGCCAGTGTGCCTTTTGTGTAACAAAGTTTTTAGTGATTAAAAAAAAACTATACAACGTTAGCAACACTTTAACAATTTTTGCAATGAATTTGATGTGAAATTTTCGAGTTGATAGCCAAAATCAGTTCAATGAATTTAGCAACCTCAAAGCAGAACTTCATGAACAAAAGAGAGGCCTAAAAAAGATTTTTTTTATCATCGATGGAGGTAGTTATATTACCTAGCTATAAAGAAGTTTGGATTATAGCTCAAAAAAAGAAACATTTTCTGATGCTGAACTAGTAAAAGAAATACTGATTGTGGTCACTGAAACTCTGTTGAAGAATTATGACTCAAAAATAAAAGATGATATTCTTCAAAAGGTGAATAATTTAAAATTAAGTCAAAGAACAATTATCTGCAGAATGCCAGAGTTAGCAAAAGACAGAAAATTAGAACAACTAAGAGACTGTTTGTTTAGCACCAGATGAGTCAACACGTTAGTGACACTGTGCAGTTGATATTTCCGGTTCACTATGTGATTTCGGATATTCAAGTTAGGGAAGAAATGCCTGGTATTTGTGGATTAAGAGATCAAACAAGTGGAAAAGACATCTTTGAAAACTTTATTGAAATGTTAAAAAAATTTTATCTGGATTTAAAAAATTGGTTTCTGTCAGTGCTCCCACCACGATTAGGGCAAAATTAGGATTTGTTTTTCTTTTGAAGCAGCATTTAAATGAAAGCAATGTGAAGTCCATGCTGTCATCTTTCCACTGCATTTTGCATCAGGAAAATTTGTGTTGAGATGTCTAAAAGTAACGAATTGAAAAATGTGATGAAAATTGTAAAATTTATGAATTATATTAGAAGTGGAAGCTCTCTCATTCATTGACAGTTTGGTGACTGTCAAAAAAAATTGGTGACTGCACTTTTGATGATTTCGGAAAAGTTTATTTCATTATATTCTCAAATAAAAGAGTATCTTGATGAAAAAGGTAAGATTGAAAATTTCCCTGAAATCGAAACTTTTTTTCATGGTAGTGTGATTTGCACTTTCTGTGTGACATGATGGCTCACTTGAATAATTTGAATATGAAGCTTCAGGGAATAGGTAAGATAATAAGAGGGCAATCAGTCTAATCATGAATTTCATTTAAAGATGAACCTCCATGCAGAAAAATTCCAAAAGAATGATTTGACACTTTTTTCAAAGTTGAATAGTTTTCTAAAAAATAATGACTATGATTTCTCTGACACTAAAGATTTTCAATAACATTTCTCCAATTTGAAAATTTGAAATTGATATTTGATTTTTTGCATGATCCATTTCAATTTGACTTCCAGCAAATTTCAGTAAGGAAATTACAATTTTTTTTTTGTCTTTGGATAAGTGTGGATTTCAAGATGAAATGCTTACCTTGCAAAGTGTAGAACACATAAAAGGTAAACAAAAAGGTTGAGTCTTCCAAATTTAAAGATATCAATTTCAAAATTATTGTTCATGTTTGGATCTACATGGGTATGTAAGTTAGGCATTTTCTATTCTAGATTTCCCTAAGCCTAGACAGTCTCAGTTTACTGACATAAATTAATTCAAATTTCATGAAACTTGATGAAAAATCCATCAATTTTCACATTCAAAGCAAGCTGAAATGCAATTATTCTAATTAAACTAACATGTTTCAATTATTTTTTATTTTTGCATAATCACTTTCATCAGGCACAATTGGCCACTATGAAAAATAAGTTGACTTATTGACACCCCTGTTCTAAAATTTTATTTTCAATCATGATTTTACTTTTGACTGGAGATGTCCTTTAAAAGACAATTTTTATTTTGTCTATTTTATTTTGATATTTGCATTCAAAATTTTTTAGCAATTATTTAAGGAGTATATTATTATTATTACATGACACCTACAGAGAGTCCAAAGACTCATTGAGGGAGGGCAATCTACTCTACTACTACTATGTCTTCACCACTCACTCAATCCACGAACTACAATGAACTGCAACTACACCAATGCCATCTACCTCCCACCACCACTAGTATTACAGACAATCACAAACATCCACGTCCATGCCAGGATTCGAACCCACAGCCTTTTGGCTGGAGAGCAGATAAACTAACCACTCGACCAAATTGTATTGATGCTCCAAATTAGAACAGGTTACATGTTACTATTACTATTACTATTATTATTACGGGAAACTCCAGGGAGTCATTAGACTCATCGAGGGAGGCCCAAATCATATTCATCACAACTATTTGACATTCATACAGTATCTATCATACCTCGCCTTAAACTCATTCACTGTCACAGCATCCACCACAGACTCAGGGAGTGCATTCCACTCATTCACTACTCTAAAAGTAAAGAACCCACCTTTACTAACCACACTTTTGCCCAGTTTCCATGGATGTCCCCTAGTCCTCCCACAACCAGCCCTGTTCTCAAAAATATCTTCTGAATTAATTTTATAGAAACCCTTCAGTAATTTGAATGTCTCAATCATATCTCCCCTCCTCCGCCTATCAACCAATTTTTGCAACCCACAAATCCTCAACCTGTTCTCATACTGTTCATTCCACAGACCTGCTATCATCTTGGTCACTCGCCTCTGTATCCTCTCCACCTCCTCCCCATCAAGAAGAAACCTAGGTGACCAAATCTGAGCACAGTAGTCTAGATGGGGTCTTATCAAGGCTCAATACAGAGGAACAATAACCTGCTAGTCTCTGCTTGTCAACGTATTCTTCAGCAACCAATGTGTTTTGCAATGTGTCCGCTAAATTTCAATTCCTTATCTACCAACACTCCTAAATCTCGTTCCTCGTCAATTTCCTGGAGCACGGTTCCACCAATGCAGTAAGCTGCCGCCAATCTTTTCACCCCAAAATGCATAACCTTACATTTTGCCACATTAAACTGACATCCATTCTCCTTAGCCCAGACCTCCAATCTATCCAAATCATCCTGCAAAATTTTGACGTCATCTGCATTCACTATTGCCCTACCCAACTTCGCATCATCCGCAAACAAATGAACTGTTCCTCTCAGATCATTTCCTATATCATTTATGAACAAATTAAACAGCAGTGGTCCAAGAACAGATCCTTGTGGCACACCACTAGTCACAGGCCGTCTTGTGGACTCTACTCCTGAGTAAACCACTCTCTGATATCTCTCCGTCAACCACCCTCCTATCCATCTCACCAACCCTATGTCCATTCCCATATGCTGCAATTTACTGATTAGAATTCCATGTGGAATCCTGTCAATCCTGTTGAACTACAAAGTGGGAAATTATGATCAACTTAGGAGAATATTATCTTTGGTCCCATGGTATCAGTTACTGAAGGGGAAAATGTCAGCAATGCATGGGAATCTTTGATAAAGTACTTAAATGAAATGGTATCTGAATGCATCCTGGGTTCGAAGAATAAATAGGTTGGGAGTGAAATGGATGCGCAACTTATTAAGCAAGAGATCTACAAGAAAAAGAAGATGATGTGGAAAGAATATCATGAGAATAAGAGTGACAGGAGTTATAAAATATATAAAGCTCAGGCCAGAAAAGTAACAAGTATTGTGTGGAAAGATAAATCGGAGTATTAAAAGAAATTGGCCATACAAGCTAAAGAAAGAAAGAATGTGAAATAATAACTTTACCGAATGCAGATGGTACTCTAGTGTCAGAAGCTAATGAGATTGTTCAATTAATGAGTGTTCACTTTGCTAAGATATATCAATCATATGTATGTAACATGGCACACAGTGCTATTGCTACACTAGATGAAGAGCTAAAGGTTCGTGAAATTGCGGTTGAAGAGCTGTTGCATAACCTATATAAGAATTTATCAATAGGGACAGATGGAATATCAGCCAGTTTGCTAAAGGAATGTTCATCTGAATTGGCTAGGCCTTTCACATTGTATAACTTGAGTCTCAGCTCAGGAACGGAAGGAATTTATGACAGTTCCATTGTGCAAGGGTGGTGCAAAAACTGATGTGTAACTACTGACCTATCAGTATCTCTGTTGTGGTAGTGAACTTTTAGAGAAGCTGGTAAGAACTCGCATACAGAAATGGGTAGACCAACAAGGGGTAACATAGGTTTACTCAAGGAAGGCAATTCTAGCAATTTGCTCATATTTTATAACAATGCTATGGGCAAGTTGGATAAAGGGAATGAATACATAGATTTTTCTAAGGCATTTGATAGGATACCACATGAAAGGCGGTTGCATAAATTGGAGAACATAGAATTGGAATATAAACTCTTGACTTGGATCATGAGATGGTTGATACAGATATCAAAAAGTGGTATACAATGGGCGTGAATCTGCCAGATTTAAGGTGACCAGGGTTCAGTCCTTGTGCTATTATTGTTCAATTTATACATTAATGAAATCAGACAGGATCTAATGTCAGATGTGCAATTGTTTGCTGATGAGGCGAAGATAGGCAGGCCAATCAGAGATGCTACTGATATTTAGCACTTACAAAATGATTTGAATAGGCTAGAAATTTGAGCAAATGGAAATGGCTATCATTTTAATGTTAGTAAGTGTAAAGTTATGCACTTTGGAGTGATGAGATTCCAGTGGCATATTATATTAGCAGGGTTTTGCTACAAGAAACTGAGGAGGCGAGGGATCTTAGATACTGTTGGATAGGAATTCGAAGTTCAAAGGTCACATAGAAAAAGTTGCAAATACAACTTAGAGGATAATTGTGATGTTGAAGCAAACCTGACATCTAAGGATAAATAAGTCATTTTGTGTCTTTATAAGGCTTTAATAAGCCTACACCTGGACTATTGTGTGCAGATTTGGTATCCCAGGTAATAAAGAAGCTGTGGAAACGGTGCAAAGAAGAGTTACAAAGATTATATCTGGATTATGATATTTAGATTATGAAGACAGATTGTATGTGGATTACAGATTCTGGTTAGCAGGAGAAAGAGGGAGTAATATGATAGAGGCCTATAAACTTTTGAATGGGTATTACAAGATTGTCTGATGAAATTTCTTTTTATATGAAAGGCAGGGAGAAGTCATTTTGTCTTTATAAGGCTTTAATAAGACTACCTGGACTATTGTGTGCAGATTTGGTATCCCAGGAGTAAGAGCTAGGTTTTTCTCTCACGGAGCGGTGAATGCATCTAGTGTGAATGATGCACTCACTTATTTAAAGGAAGGTATGACAGCTGGTTTGGTTTATAGCTTCCCTCAATGAGTCCTTGACTTCCTGGAGGTATCAGATAATAATAATAATATTGATCTTTGAAGTTAATCTTCACTTCTTGCTGATTATTTTGTCATCTGCAAACAAAAAGGTATTAAGTATGGTTCCATGATCCAGTTAAAATGCTGGTTTTATATTTTTCTTCCATTTCTTTACTACATCTATATAGATATTAAATAACAGCAGCGACAATTGGCATCCTCGATGGATGCGTCTCTTTATTGATTTCCATTCTGTAATTCTTTCATTGATTCTTACAGCTATTTAGTTGTTTTGATACATTAGTTATTGCAGCAAGCAAGCAGCTAATTTATGTTTAGATTGTTGAGTACAGTCCAGTTTGTTCCATAAGACTGTCAAAGGTTTGTTTGATATTCTACAAATGCAATGTATGTTTCTATGTTGAATTCACAATGTTTTTTTATGTAAAGCTGGGTCAATGCATGATCATTTTTTTTGGAAGCAGTTTGACTCAATGTTTCAGCAAACATCTGTATATAGCTGTTATATGAGATGTAAGACATTTTGATTTATCAAATAACAAGCACAAAAATATCTTGTAAACACAGCTGCCATTTTTAGCAGTTGATGAGATAGCTTTAATGATTATTATATAGTGGATACTTTTTTTTACAGAGTGAGAGTAATTTTTATATTATGTTGTTTCAAGATTTGTGCTATTCTGTCAATCATGTGTAAGGCAATAGTATGGCTCTATAATTAATTTTATTGACTACCTGATAGGTTTCTCTGGGTTCTTCACATATTTAATAACTTTTTTTTTTTTTTTTTTCATTTTTATTAAGGTATCCAGATAATGCAGCAGCATCATTAGCACCCTGAGGGAACTGGAAATACCTAAAAGATATAATTCAAACTAGATACAATACAAAAGTAGTTATTAACATACTGTCACAAGAATCCGTATACAACAGTTAAGAAAATCACAGTTACAGATGTTCCCTCTCTCACACGCAATAAAAATAAATATAACTGACAGAATAACAAAAATCTCGAACCAACACAATATAAATTTGTCATTACTCTCAAAATGAAGTATCAACTATACCATGATTACCAAAGTCACCTTATGTACTTTTAAATAAATGAAAAGTTGAGTTTATAAAATATACCAGGTTTGCAGAATTTGTTATGTAGGAGAGGCAACTGTAGAGAAACTGGCATAGGCAAACATATTATAAAGATGTAAAAATCAGGTTTAGCCTTTCATACAAAGAAGAAACAATACTATCTGGCAGAAAATCATAATGGCATACATCTCTTATAACAACGATATCATTATAGTTATAGTCGATCTGGCTGGCTGAGTGGTTAGCGTATCCACTCTCCAGCCAAAAGGCTGCAGGTTCGAATTCCGCCATGGGCATGGATGTTTGTGATTGTCTGTGGAAAAACTAGTGGTGGTGGTTGATGGCATTGCGGTCAGTTGGTGGAGACAGAGCTATAGAGCAGGTGCCCTCCCTCGATGAGTCTTTGGAATCCCTGGAGATGTCGAATAATAATAATAATAATTTGCACATATAGTCCATTCTGATAAAACGCAACTTAACATGAGATATGAAAGGCCACTTCAATGATGTTTGATATTAATCTTTCATGTTAATGAAATTATTAATATGTACACTAATTGTTATAAGAGAAACTATTTGTGACAGTCTTTAGCTTTTGAATGATGTGAAAGACATCCTACGTAGTATACATCTTTTTTAAGTGTATTTTTTAATTTTTTTTTTGCAAACATATAATTCAGCAGCCCAAAGAGTCTATGAAATTAGCATATTTAATAAAATTAATTTGTTTTGCAAATAAGTGAAAAACATAATCCACTTTATGAGTTTTAGCTACACATCATTACCTTGTAAAATGCTTAATGATCAAACCACAATGGCACAAACAGCAGTTAGTGAGAAATTTAGAGATTCATTATTGCCAGCAAAGGTTGGTCGATTGGTAGAGCCTCTGCGACTAATGGCTCACGCAAAAAGTCAAGCAAGTTTGAGTGCAGTTAGTAATTGGAAGCGGATCAATCGTTCGATGCTGTTGGCACACTCTGCCTTGATGAGTCTTTGGACTCCGTGGAGGTGTCACATAATAATATTTATATTAAGTTTATGAAATCGACTACTATTTTTGAGTTAACTAATGAAATTTAAAATAAAAATATATTCTATGTTTTGACCTAGGGGTCATCTTCAGGAGTGTACACGTACACACACACACACACACACACACACACACACACACACACACACACACACACAGTAATCTACTGTTTATCTGGCCCTTCAATTATCAGCATGGCATGTTCTGATAACTAAAGGGTAGTTAACTGAAATACAATTACATGCTGCTCTATCAGAAGTCAGTTGATATTACAAGGATTGGTTAATTGAAGGATTGTTGTTTTGAAGATCATATAAATGGTACTTTACTTTGTGTGTGTAAAGAAATCTGCATAGCCTGATCTCTATCAGTGAAAACAATAAATTAAAAAATAAATAAACTAAATTGCATCAGCCCAATTCAGAAATTATTCTTCAACATCTTATTAGGAATCCTTGTACAAATTAGTTCTGCAACATTATATTAATGTAATAATTCTCCTTTTTATTTAAAGGTACTTAGCAGAGATTCCTTTTGGCATGCCAATGGGAAAGAATTTATACAGGTTTACTGACAGCTGCTGGCATGTCAATGGAAAAGAATTTATATAGGTTTACTGACAGCTGCTTTATCCAGTCACCTTTGTCTTGTGCAACTAATTCTGCTGGTCTCCAGCTTTCCGAACTAGCCATTTTTCTTTCTGGGATCCATGTCAATGCTATCCTTGGAATTTCTCTTCTCCATGTTCAATCTCAATACATGTTCAATATGTTTCTATTTGCATTTTTTTTTTTTTCAATGGTGATACTGTTTTGCTCAGTCCACTTATATATTCAACATGGCTGGGCCAAAATATTTTTAATATTTTACACAAACACTTTGTCTGAAAACTATTTAACTTTTTTTTTTTTTTTTTAGCTCCCAAGTATGTAAAAGTCGTAACTACTTCTACTGAAAGTGGGCCAATTAAGAACGTTTATTTTATTCTTAGCTATTTTAAGTGCAACTTTTTTCAGCTGTTTTATAAAATGCTTCAATTTTATTTATATATATCAGTGTTTTAAGGATATCAAAACTATGTTGTCTACATAACATACAAATCATCCAGATGTGATCTGGAATTCCACTTTTCCCCCCCTCTCCTTATACTTGGTAACTTTTCTCATAATCTAGTAAATGACAATGCTAAAATGTAGTCATATCAGTTTCATACAAACTCAGCATATAATGCTTCAATTTTGTTTATATATTAGTGTTTTGAGGATATCAAAACTATGTTGTCTACATAACATAAAAATCATCCAGATGTGATCTGGAATTCCACTTTTTTTCCCCTCTCCTTATACTTGGTAACTTTTCTCATAATCTAGTAAATGACAATGCTAAAATGTAGTCATATCAGTTTCATACAAACTCAGCATCCCTTCTCATAATTCTCTCCAACTTTGTATTAACAGCAGTGTCAAACCTGTTGGCTAAATGTATTACTTACTTGCTCTCCAAATAAAAGACTGGGTTTGAATTTTCTGCAATGGAATGAATAAGTGGGACACAGTTGTCTCACATCAGGTAATGAATTTCATCATCCAGTATGAGACCACTTCAAGTGGTCTCATACTGGATGATGAAGACTGGATTATGAGACTGTTTCAAGTTCATCATGCATGCAGACCACTCAAAATCGAAGTATTATAATGACTGAATTAGCGAGAGACTTCTTTCCACATGGATTGAAGAGTAATCAAAAACGGATCCCACTAAGCACCGACCTTATTAAATCAAATTAAACCTTATTAATGCATGCTACCAGAGGATAGCATGCATTAGCAAATAGAGAGCATGAGAGTGGAGGGTGGGTAATTATTATTAATTCAACTATAAGAACATACAAGGCGGGAATGAAAAGTTCTGATAAACACCTGGTCCAAAAATGATATTAAAGCAATGGATATAACCACAAGAAAGAACATATCTTAAAACAATTTAACTGCCATGTTTCATCAATTTGTTCTTTTTCTTTCAGGATATATATAAGTTGCTTTAATATAATTTTTGTTCTAGGAGTTTATCAGAACTTTTCAACCCTCCCCTCATAGATTGGAAGGAGAGGCCACATGGGAGGAAGGAAATGGAATTTATGCAGCTACCTAGGGAATAATTCCCTGAGACAGCATGTGATGGAATATACTGGAGGTTTGAGAATGCTTGATCTAGTAATTGCATCTGAGAATTTATCTATAAACAATATGACCACATTGCCATCAATTGGTGAGAGTAAATCATATGATCTTTACTTGAGAAGTGGCTAAATATGTGGAATTTTAAGTTAAAGGAGGGGGGGGGGGGGAAATTACATTATATGTGGAATTACAGAGCTGGTATAACAATCTTAGGTGACTACTTGGATCAGTGCCTTGGCATGTGAAACTGCAGAGACTGAATGATGGTGCATGGGAAGTGGTAAAGGAGTGTTTGAGTCAGGAGAGTAAATTGAGTGAGAGTTAAATGGATAAATATCATCATTAAGCTGCAGCTGCAAAAAGAAAAAAAGCACAGGTCCAGAAGGGTAACCAGCATGGTAAGAAAGGCAAAAGCGGAGTATGAAAGAAAATTTATAGTGCAGGCCAAAGGTAATCACAAACATTTCTTTTAATATGCTGCAAGTCAAAGAAAGAATGTTTATGGCAGAATGATTTTAATGAATGCTGATGGTAGGGAGGTAACTGAATCAGTCAAAATAGTAGAATTACTAAGTGAATACTTTGTAAGAGTATATCATCCAGGTCGAAATATTGGAGTAACGAGAGATGCAAAGGCTTATATAGGAACTGAGTTAAATGAAATGGAGGTGCATAGCATATTAGAAACTTAATGTGAATACAGCTGTGAGATTGGATGGTATACCAGCTCGAGTTTTATGTGAAGCGGCAAAGGAATTTTCACAGCCCTTGATTATATTGTTTAATCTAAGTCTCAGCTCCAGATTAGTCCTGATGGGGTAGAAAATAGTTCGATTGCATAAAGGAGGCTTCAAGACTGATGCAGCAAATTATTGACTTACCAGCATATCAGGAGATACTGTCAAAGTATTGGAGAAGTTGGTCAAGAGCAAAATACTGGAATGGATAGATGGAAATGGGGTACGTATGGGGGGGGGGGGGAGAATGGTTTTGTGAAGGGTAGGTCATGTCTCAGTAACTTGCTCATGTTTTATAATACAGTGACAGCTGTACTGGATAAAGCTAATCAGTTTACAGTGATACTGCTGGACTTTGCAATTTCCATGTAGCATCCTGTCAAAGGATGCTACATGAATTCTAATCAGTAAACTATAGCATATGGGATTGATATAGGGTTGGCGAGGTGGATAACAGGGTGATCGAATGGTGAGATATCAGAGATTAGTTTATTCAGGAGTAGTTTAGAAGGTCTATGACTATTGTTTAGTTTCTACATTAATGATATAGGAAAGGATCTGAGAGGAACTGTTCAGTTGTTTGCTGAACAGTTCCTCTGAACAGTCAATTTGGTATGCAGCTGATAATCTTTTCCCCCTAAATGCATAACTTTACATTTTGCCACGTTAGTAGTGCAATAGTTAATACAGAAGATGTTAAAATTTTTCAGGATGATTTGGATAGACTGGCAGTCTGGGCAGAGGAGAATGAATGTCAGTCTAACGTGGCAAAATGTAAAGTTATGCATTTAGGGGTGAAAAGATTATCAGCTGTATACTAAATTGATGGAACTGTACTCCAACAAAGTCAGAGATTTGGGAATGTTAGTGGATAGAGAGTTAAAGTTTAGAGGGCACATAGCAAAAGTGGCTAAAGCTGTTCATCAGATTACTTGATTACTGAAGAATACTTTGAGACATTATAAATACTTTGATGAGCAGATGCTAGCAGGTTATTGTTCCTCTTTATCAAGCCTTAATTAGATCCCATCTTGACTACTATCTACCTGGCATCCACATAGATCTGGATGCCAGGGTTTCTTGATGATAAGGAGGAAGTTGAGAAGATCCTGGGGTGAGTGACCAAGATGGAAGCTGGTGTATAGAGAACCCTATGATGACAGGTTGAAGATTTGTGGGTTACAGAAATTGGTTATAGACAGAAAATGAGTGATATGATTGAGACATACAAATTACTGAAGGGTTTTTACAAGATTAATTCAGAGGAAATTTTTCAGAACCTGGTGGTGGAAAAACTATCCATGGAATTTATTTTACCTTATCTTACCCAATTTCCATGGATAGCCCATGGAAATTGGGTAAGAGTGGAGCAAGAGTGTTAGGACTAGGTTTTTTTTTTTTTTTGCTTTGAGAATAGTGAATGAGTGGAATACGTCGCCAAAGTCTGTTGTGGGTGACATGATTGTGAATGAGTTCAAAGCAAAGTGTGACAGATACTGCTCACATGTTGAATAGTTCTTGACATGATCTTTACGGCCTCCCTTGATGAGTCTATGGACTCCTTAGAATTGGCCATAATAATAATAATAATTAATACTGTAGATGTACTGAGTTTTTGATTTGAAAACTCTTTTCTGGAGAAAGGTTTCAAAAAAAAAAAAAAAAAAGTGCGGGGGGGGGGGGGACCAGAAGTAGCATATTTGAGGTTAAGGGATTGCCGCAGAACCATGGGAGCTCAACAAATCTGAAGCTGTTACATGGGTGCCTCACTTAACCAAAAATTTCAAGGATTATCAACAAATATTTAAGATCCTCAAATCCATAGTGGTGCTTGCTGTTAACACTGTAGGATACACCATTTTGAACTTAGTCTATGTTGGTCTTCCTGCTCTTGTGTCTATGAAGATGCCTGTGATCCAAAGCAAAATATTTACTAACTAAAAGTGAATTTAGATTATATGTTTGCTTCCACCTTTAAATGAAAACACGAGTGATATAATGCTACAAGTTGAATAAATCAATCAATTTCACTATTTCTTGAAGGAGATACTTGGCTGATAATGTTTCAGTTCTTCAATATGTAAGATCTAAAATTCAAACATTTTCATACTATAACAATACCATCAAGAAAAATGAAATTCCTGTATAAGCTTGACAGTTTTATATGCGTTTCCAGATACCAAATCCAGATAACACTATCCTGCAAGAGTCCCTGAGTCAGTTAAATTACAGACCTCTTCTGGCTTTCTCAATACTTGTCCCACTATTTTTATGGATGTTTCACAAAATGCAAAAGCACCTATAAGAGTCTTATCCATCAAATTTATTCAGGGACTTTTGCAGGATACTGTTATCTGGAAACTCATACAAAACTGTCAAGCTATTTCAGTTTTTGTTTCAATCAAACAATTTGCTGAGAGGAGCCATATTTTTGGCGTTTTTCAAGTTTTTGGCATTTGCCAGTAGGTTGGGATTGATTTCAGTTCCAGAAATGAGGCAATAAGCCTTCTATGGATCACCCCACTGAGCATCGACCAAGTACACATGGGAACTGTTCAGCCATACAGGTGAGCAGTATTCAGCTGCAGAGTAAATGAGACCAAGAGCAGTGCAGCAAAGCATTGCTGTGGAGGCACCCCAAGTTGTTCTGCAGAGTTTTTGTGGTGTGTTGTTTCATTTTTTAATTCAGATGATACATTAATGAGATGTGGTTTTTAAGGATAGAGTTCTATCCAAAATGATGCCCAGATATTTTTAGAATCTGTTGTAGCATAGCAGTTACTGATTGAAATCGACTATCAGTTATATTATTGTTCAAGTGGAAGCATGAAACTTATGTTTTACTAAGGTTTGGGTGTAATCTCCATTTGCAGAAGTATGCATCAAGAATTGCAAGATCATTTGTTGTATGTCTCCCATTGGAGTAAAGATGGTGTGAAAAAAAAAAGAAGGGGAAACCAGGACTGACCCTTGTGGTAATCCATTATCTAATGTTACTTCTATTCTTGTCCATAAGCACATGGAACAGGCAGTTGCTTAGCATGTTTTCGATTAGTATAGCTATTGTTTGGCATGGGACCACACAGAGTAACTTGCAGTTGTGCCTTGCCTCCAGGTGATATCATAAGCTGCAGGAAGGTCTACAAAAGCTACAGCTGCTTTCAGGAATCATTAACCTGCCTCTATATGTGTGGTGGGTGACAAAACCAGGTTCATTTATGTCTGCATTCAACCTATTCCACTGCTACTTGTTCATTATTTTAGGGGCAAGTATTGAGGATAAGCCTTTCTAGGCGCTTACAACAGGCAGTAAGCAGGGTGACCGGTCGGTAATTTTCTGGTTGGTTGTTAATTTTCCCTTAATTTTTGTTCTCTTAAACTCTTTTGGAAGTCTACCAGTCAGAAAGGTGCTAGAGAAGAAACAGCCACCCACTATCAAGCTTTTTGTTCTGACTTCAGTAGGAAGTCTGGATGAATACCATCAAAACCTACAGCCTTGCCTGGTTTCATATCTGTTAAAGCAATGTTATATTATCATTATTATTATATAGGTACCACCACGGAGTCCGAAGACTCATCGCATGAGACCCAATCTATCATACCTCTCCTTGAATCCATTAACAGACAAAGCACACTCAAAACCGACTCTGGCAACCCAATCCACTCAGTCACCACTCTCCAAGCAAAAAATCTAGTCCTCACAACCCTACTGACCACACCTTTATTCAACTTCCAGGGATGACCCCTTGTTCTGATCCCTCTAGCCAAGTGCCGAAACATTTCCCCTGCATCTATCTTATACGAGGGTGGTATGAAAGGTTCTCGGCCTAACAATGAAAAAATGAATTTATAATTTCAAAATTATTTTTATTTTCCAACATAATCTCCCTTAAGACTAATACATTTATTCCAGTGATGATCTAATGCCATTATCCCATCCCTGTAGTGATTCTCAGTAAGATCTTCAAAATAATCCTCTACAGCTGCAATCACCTCTTGATTCGAAGAAAAACGCAGACAACCGAGGAAGAGCTTTAGTTTTGGGAGAGATAGCAGTCAAAGGACCAAATCTGGGGAATAGGGTGGATGTTCCAACAATTCAATAGTGTAGATCCCTTAATTTTCCCATTGCCGAAACACTTTTGTGGGCAGATGCATTGTACAAATGAAAGATAATTTTTTTCTTCTGCAAACCGGGGTGGGTCTTTTCTCACGAATTTTTTCATCTAGTCTGGTTAAAAAGATCGAAATAATATTACCCAGTTATTGTTTTACCTTTTCGAGATAATTAATAAGCAAAATGTCTTTAGCATCACAAAACACTGATGCCGTGACCTTTTCTGCTGATGGAACCAATTTTGTCTTCTTTGGCTGAACAACCGGCTTCTGTCCACTGTTTTGACTGCTGTTTGGATTCTGGTGTGTAATGTGAATCCAAGTCTCATCAATACTAATAGATCGATGCACAAAATCTGTTTTATTCTTGTTAAAATGCTCCAAGCACTGTTCAGATTTTCATGCAAGTGCGTTTTTGATCTGCTGTGAGCAAGCACGGCACCCATGCGCAAAGCTTTTTCATATGCAATTCTTCATGCAAAATATATCCTATACTTTCTTTTGAAATGCCTATAGTCTCAGCAATTTCATGCGCTTTGACTAGCTGGTCACCCAATACTAAACTGGGTATTGGGTGACCAGCGAACGTGGCTGTACCAGCCACGTTTACTCGGCAGCCCATTTCTTAATTGTCTAAAACAAAGGAGAAGAGTGTCCATAAACTTTTATGAACTTCGAATGAATTTCTTTTAGCGTTAAACCTTGTTTTAAAAAGAATTTTATAACCACACGATACTTAATTTTATCCATTTCAAGGGAGACAGACAAATACAGATAACATTTTTGCTTCAAAAAGCTGTACAAAACAAGCTACTTAATAGAATGACTTGCAATTTCACATGGATGCTTATGACAGATGTAACAACTTAGAAAAAAAAACTTGTCGATAGTGTTGCCATCTATGGTCGAGGCTGAGAACATTTCAGACCACCCTGATATGTGTTTACATGGTTACCTACAAAGTATGTAGATTCAAATGATGTTAATTCATATTTGGTAATAATTATTTTTTGTGCAATAAATTATTATTATTACGGGCAACTCTGAGGAGTCAATAGACTCATCGAGGGAGGCCCTAACATCATGTCAAGAACAACTATTCAACATTCGCACAATATTTATCATACTTCCCCTTGAACTCATTTACAGTCATGGCACCCACAACAGACTCTGGCAGCTTATTCCACTCATTCACCACTCTCCAAGTAAAAAACACCCTTGCCCATCTTCCATGTAGCCCCTAGTCCTCCCACCACCAGTCCTATTCTCATAAATATCTTCTGAATTAATCTTATAGAAACCCTTCAGTAATTTGAATGTCTCAATCATATCATCCCTTTTCTGCCTATCAACCAATTTCTGCAACCCACAAATCTTCAACCTGTTCTCATAAGGTTCATTCCATAGACCTGCTATCATCTTGGTCACTTGTCTCTGGATCCTCTCCACCTCCTCCCTATCCAGAAGAAATCCTGGCACCCATATCTGGGCACAGTAGTCTAGATGGGGGTCTTATCAAGGCTTGATACAGAGGAACAATAACCTGTTTGTTAAAGTATTTTTCAGCAACCAAGTGATTTGATGAGCTGATTTAGCCACTTTTGTAAAGTGCCCCTAAACTTCAACTCCCTATCCACCAACACTCCCAAATCCCTGGCCTCGTCAATCTCCTGGAGTACGGTTCCACCAATGTGATATACTGCTGCTAATCTTTTCACCCCAAAATGCATAACTACATTTTGCCACATTAAATTGACATCCATTCTCCTTAGCCCAGTCCTCAAAACTATCCAAATCATCCTGCAAAATTTTGACATCCTGTGCACTCACTATTGCTCTACCCAACTTTGCATCATCAGCAAACAAACGAACAGTTCCTCTCAGATCCTTTCCTATTTCGTTAATGAACAGTAGTGGTCCAAGAACAGAACCCTGTCACACACACCACTAGTTACAGGCCGCCTTTTGGACTCTACTCCTGAATAAACCACTCTCTGATATCTCTCCATCAACCACTCTCTGATATCTCTCCATCAACCACCCTCCTATCCAACTGACCAACCCTATATCCATCCCCATATGCTGCTTAATTAGAATTGCAAATCATTCAACTCATTTTCCTTTGGTTATTCTAATTTTTTGATTCAGAGATGTACATCAGACATCAAAACATATTATTAATCAATAATTTTAAATTGCTGACTTGGAAAAAGCTTTAAAAAATGTTTTGTTGTGTACAATAAGTAAATCTCAATATAGCAAACATTATTACTATAAATTCACTTGCTACTGGAGAATCCTCCTTGGTCCCATAATTTCAAATGCACTTAAAAGAAATTATTACTACAGTCTTTCCATTCTAACAATGTTTTTTGATTTATAAAAACCCCAAAACATAATCCATAGTTAATAACAAAAATAACAGCAATGTTATTATTTTTCAATGAATTTAATTTCCATGGAAGATTGTCTCTAAACAACTTATGTCTTTGATTCCCACGCACTCACTATAGTGAAAGATGTGCGTAGTGTGCATAATCAAGATTTCAGAATGTGCAGCAACAAAATAACCTCAAAATTCTGCATTCCATGTATTATCACATGGAAACAGCCACAGAGTGCAAAGACTCATCACAGAAGGGCACAACAATTTGCAGACAATACTTATGTTTTCTTAAATTCATTACTGACAAAGCACTCGTGACCACCTATGACAGGGGTAGGGAACCCTTGGCACACATGCCAAACATGACACAATGACTTTTTCAACACGCAATCCAGAGCTCATCTTAAAAAATAATTAATTAAATAAATAAATACAAGTAGAGCAATACCAAATAAAAATGCATTAAAGAAACAAACACTATCAACTGTTTTAATAATAAGAAGAAAAAAATGAAACAAGCATACTATTTCCAAGCCATCTATCTCTGCTATATAATGATGTACAAGTTTTGTCCCGTTCAGTTGTTGCATTATTCGTCAGGCAGCCAGATGTGGTGTGACTCCTTCTTTACAATCATTTTATATATTTTTTTTCCTGTTTCATGTTATCCATTTTCACATTTTTGGATTTAATTAAATTGTAAGTCACTAAAATATGGATTGGAAGTATTTATTGTCAATTACCATGTTTAATTTATTAGATATAAATGCATATTTTCTTTACATTGCCATAAACAAAAGTTACTGTTAAAGCTAAGATGAGATTTTCTGAGTCCAAATTATAATTTTTTGTCAGTGTCCATATGTCCCTGTTCACATTTTTACATCCCTGATACAATTTTCATATATTATTTTTTTATGTACCTTGTGGTTGTACAACTTTGGTCATTCAGTTGTAATTCACTTTTTTTCGTTTACCTTTCACTTTATTCCCTTCTTGATTTCTTTTCTTTCTTCCTCCTTTTTTCTATTCATATTTATGCTATATATATATATATATACACACACCATTACAGTATATTTTTATTTGCTTCCTGCCCCTTACAGATTGTACAGACTGTCACAACCACCAGCAAGGAAACATACATTCAAATGAAGTGGATATTAGAGAATTCAAAGAATACTGAACTGAAAAATTTGGTATGATTAAGAAAGATAATAAAGCATTATGCATTTTATGTTCCGAATCACTTGTTTGTAGGACTTCTGTAAAGACGAAACTTTTCATAAGAACTTAGCAATAAAAGTGAGCAAGACCAAAAAAAAAAAAAAAACGGTCTGACACTTTGATGAAATTTATTTCAGGTAGGCCTAGTTCCAACTTAGTTGCTGTAAGTTTTGAGGTTTCCAAAGTTAATCCCCCACTCAGTGATGGGCAATATATTAAAGAAGCATGGCTAGAATGTGATCCTTTCCTTTTTGACAATCTTTCAGAAAAGGTAAAAATTATTCAGTGCATTAAAGATTTATCTGCGAGTAGAAAAACAGTTAAGGATAGGATACTTAAGTTGGAAAGGAATACAGTAGAAAAATTAAAAGATTTGACTTCATGTAATTTCTTTTCTATTTGTGTTGATGAGAGCACAGACATTACATCACCAGCTAAGCTTGCAACCTTTGCTTGCTTTTGTAGGGTTGATGAACTATGCAAAGAGATAATTAACCTTGTAACACTACCTGAGTGTATCACTAGGATTGAAATATGTAAAGCAGTTATGAACGAATTATCTATTTGGCAAATTGATAAAATCAAAAGTGGTATCCATCACAACAGATGGTATACACTCAGCATGATTGATAAGGACTGCATCATACATGAAGAGACTATGTGCAAAACCTGGTCTAAAGGAACTTCAAGAAGTGATGCAAACAGTAAATAAGGTTGTTAATTACATTTCTGCACATGCTTTGAATGAAAGTCAATTTCAGAATCTACTGAATGAGATGGATTCAGTATTCAAAGGACTAATAATGTATAACAATGTTCGTTGGCTTAGTCGAGGTCTTGTTTCGAAATGATTTGTTGAATGCCTGGATGAGATAAATCTCTTTTTGACTAATCAACAAATGTCTTATAAAGAAATATATGACATCGTGTGGGTTTGTAAATTGATGTTTCTGCAGATTTTTGCAAACATTTAAGGTCTCTGGTAAGACTCCTGATGTTATGTTCGAAAGGCATTCGAAATGAAACTAGGAGTTTTCAAGACTCCTAGAAAGTCTTGATTTTCAAGGAGATTTAAATATTTTCCAAACCTAAAGAAATACATCAATTGTTTCCAAAAAAGATGACAAAGCAGACTGGCAATGTCTTCAAAAGCTATTTTTAAATATGATTGAGTCAACTGTTGAGTAGTTCTAAAATTTGTTAAGTTCAGAGAATTAGAAGAGATTGCAAAATTCATTAAGTTTCCAGACTCTATAAAACTGGATGAATTAAACTTGCAGATGTTTTTGTGGGTAAATATGGATGATGCTGAAATGCAGTTGATTGATTTTCAAAGTAGCTCAAATTTGGAGGCAGAAATTGGTTGACCTCAATTCTGAGGTCAACCAATTTCTGCCTCCTTGGAAAATATTGAAAAGGAGCAATTAGAAAAGGGAGTAACAGATAAAAGAGCAGAATACGAGGTACTAAGGACTTTGAATACTATTCCATAAACTTGTATGTTTAAAAACTCTTGCAACAGCATTACTATCCATTTTTGCATCTACGTATTCTTGTGAATCATTGTTTGATTGTTCGCAGTGATGAACTTTGTTAAATCTTGTAATAGGAGTGGCCTTACAGATGAAACTAGTAGCACATGCATATCTCTAAAGGTTACAAAATATAAACCTGATATAAATTATCTGCCATCAGTGATGCAGCAGCAGAAGTCTCACTGATGCTAAATAAATAAAACGTTCACTATTTTTCTTTCTCTAGTTTTTATTTGATGTTTTCTGCTAAAAAAATTATAAAGATTAAGTTCTGTTTAATATATTATGTAGGTAAAATAACATTTTATCTGTACTTAAATTAAGGGGATATTAAATCCCACATAGTTTTAAAACTGAATAAGAAACTCAAAGATTGGAATCAGAGAGTTTCTTGCCGAATATAGTAAACTATAAAGTATCGGCGACACTAGCGTTAGCCAATGCAAGTGATCCTAGTACGTAGTACAATACCGGGCAACTCGTTGCAAAGGTAGGGGAAGTTCAGATCACTATTCTTAGGTATTTATACATTTCCTAGAAAATGTGTTTGTACATTATGGAAAATACCTAAGAATAGCGATCTGAACTTCCCCTACCTTTGCAACGAGTTGCCCGGTATTGTACTACGTACTAGGATCACTTGCATTGGCTAACGCTAGTGTCGCCGATACTTTATAGTTTACTATATTCGGCAAGAAACTCTCTGATTCCAATCTTTGAGTTTCTTATTCGGTTTTAAAACTATGTGGGATTTAATATCCCCTTAATTTAAGTAATGTTTTCATTGCCGAAATGAAGCTTATTAGCTCTTTATATTTAAGTAATTTTATCTGTAATTTTTATGTGTTACTCATAAGAGATTAAGAATTAATAGAAGAACATCTTTAATTTTATTTTCTTTTATTGTGCTTTAGTCAAGTAAAACGATTATGAGATTGTGCACTGTAATATACTGGAAAAACTTGAAAAAGTTTGTCTGATTGATCTTTATAAAAATAAATAAATAAAAAAATTCAGAATTATTGTTTACTCTTTTGCCGATATTAAAAATTACATTTTTAAATTGTGTGGCTGTATATGGCAGTCAGAATTACACTTAAAGACAAATAAAAAATATCCATGCTACCAAAAGGGTAGGACTTAAGTAAAAATTCCGTCACTAATTTTTACATTCATTCAATCTTACATGACTCACAATAATCACTCTTACAATATTCTTTGATTTTTCTGCTCAAGTAAAAGTTCTCCCACTACTTAAGGCACCAAATAATAATATGTTCCCCAAAATTTCAGTTGGCACACACACTTAAACATGTTGCCCAACCCTGATCTATGACAACCCAATCCACTCGTTTGCCACTCTCCAGGCAAATATTCTAGTCCTAATGCCATTTAATCATACTTACATAACTTCCAAGGACGATCTCTTCTTCTTTCCTGTATTGGAACATTTCTTCAGTATCTATTCTCCAAAATCCCTTTATATAATATCCCTCTGAAAACCTAATGCCCAGAAATAAGTTATATTCTTGTTTAATCCCTACAAAAGTCTAAGAAAAAGTTTTCACATGAAGTATCTTAATAACTAGGCTACTTTGTTTACTTCATTGGGTAAAGGATTAAACAAGAATATACTTTGTAAATGAGTGAGAAAACTTTTTACGCTAATCAACTGAATTCTGTAACCTACACACCTCCAGTCTATCCTCATAGGTAGCATGCCATGTAAATTCAACTACACTGCTAAAATAAAATGCAATATACTGCAATACATACATATTTAAGGTGTCAAATTATTGGAAAAGTAGTGGCAGCTGGAATTAAGTAGCAGCTACTGTTACTAATTGTATTATATGGGAATTCTGTTAAAATAAACAGTGGACAGCTGCTGGGCTAAGAATAAAAGATAGTTCATAAGGAAAAAATCCATAAAATTATATGATTAGTTAACAATCTACTTAATATATTACTAAATATGCAAGAACTTTGACACTGTAACTGTGAATTATTAAAATCACAGAAACTACTTCATCTCCACAATTTTTAAAGATCTTCCAAAATATTACAATGAATGAATAGATAATGAATGAGTGCAAATACAAATGTAGGTGTTAACATTTTAAATGGAAACTATTTCTCAAGATGAAATGGGTTATGTACAAAAGATATCCATACTACAAATTAGTTCAATTACATATTACTTTATTTATTGTTATTCAGATGATAATAGAAAATTGCTCACATGAAAGTTACAAAATTCCAACCATATATATATATATATATATATATATATATATTTTTTTTTTATAGCTTCAAATCTTCATTCTCAGTTACTGTATTGTTATTGCCTTGTGTGCACCTGCCTTTTTGTAAGTTCCTTTAGAAAATGGCAATGTGACATTGCTGAAATATCGGAAAAAATATCTATTAAAATATAATTTAATTTATATTCGGATCTACGTTGTTTCAATTCCCTAAGTTATTTAGAAATGCATAACCAACATATAAGCCTGTCTACGAGAATCCAACCATATATATGATAAAAATTGTCAAAATATGCTTCTGTAATTATGAACCCTCCCCGTTTTTTTTGCTTTGTTTCAAATTAATGAAAAATATTTTTAAAAACTGGTAAACTTGGACAGCAAAATTTTAAATGAAAAAAGAAATGAATGTTAATAAATCAGCTACAACTACTCAAGTTAAAAAATACTGGGAATATTTAAAGCTTGCTATAACATATTTCAAATAGAAAGGAAGTATATTTTTATAATGAGACTAGGGATTAAAGCTGGATTGTTCTATGAAACAACATTATTATATATACTATATTTAGTTGTAAATACAACACAACTTTTTTTTTTTTTTTTTTTGTAGAAATACAAACTATACATATCTACTATAAATTTGAGCCCAACTGTATCTTTCACTTGTCATTTTTATCATAACTTGAAATATCGTTAAATAACTGCTCTATTCTACTAATATTCCTTGACAATTATTTTTTTTAAATCAATTTTTTTTTTGCACTCGTATTAAAACAAAGGTAAAACATGTCAGAACTTACTGGTGGATTATCAACAGTATGAGATATTACAGTATATTTTAAATTTAATTTTCTTTCTCTGTCTCTGATGGAAAATGCTGTCATATAATTTAACAGCTAATCAGATAACTCTCCCTTCCAGTATATAATATCAAGCCTTGTTTAAGAGATAAGAAAACTTAAATATATATAATGGACAATATCATTTCCATTATATAAGATGGCCCAGCAGCAACTTGTGTCCAATTTGCTAGACAATTAGATGTGTTTTCACCAAATGCTGCTTTCCATGAATGTTTTAATTTTTTTTTTCTTCTTGAATTTCTGGAGATTAACAAAAAAAAAAATAAATAAATAAATAAAAAAAAAATACAACTTTGTTAATTAATACAAAGAACATAAATGGTGCACACAATAACCAATACTAAACTTAATTGATTACTGTCCTTAGGACAATAAGATCCAGATTCACTATGACTACAAGTGTTAATTAGTCAAGTTCTAAAATTTTAGAAAAAAAGGAATAGTGATATTAAATTTAAACTGGATGAGTGTAGTATATAATAATATAATAGATTTAGTTTAATCCTTTATCCCAGTGAGAGCAAACAAAGTTTGCGCCTGAAAATATCTTCAGGACTAAATTCAGGACTAAGTGCCTGGTAGCTTGCTCCACCTTTGCCACGAGTTGCCTTGGTGTTGCACTACTTACTGGATAAGATAGTACAACACTATATTTAGTCCTGATGATATTTTCAGGCGCAAACTTTGTTTGCTCTCACTGGGATAAAGGATTAAACTAAATCTATTATAGTCTAACCTAGTGATAAATAAATTTTCAACATGGATGAGTGTAGATTGCTTGATACTGACAAATAATCCAAAATAAGCTACTAATTTCTGACTGACAAAACAAATTCTCGAGTACTACTATCACATTTGATTTAGGCCACCTAAAATGTAGTCCTCAGTTATTTGTGGAGATCTATTTAGAAAGAAGTATGCCTTCCAAGTGGCTGGTGTAAGTTGGCAGCAATCCTACCTACATTCTTTAAGTATGTGGAGGTGGACTAAGGGATAGATAATATGGAAATTGCTCTAGACCACCACAATAAAACTTTCTCAAGAAACTTCAGTCCTCCAAATAATCAAGATAGTCTCAAGCTGTGAGATGAAATTGATCTACTCCCTAAAAACATTCACAAAACATCTATACCTATGGTGGGATTCAAATCCACAGCCTGCTGGCTGGAGAGCAGATACTCCTATTCAGCTAACAAGGCTAGCAGATTGCCAATTTTGATGTTGCTCTTGTAATTTATAACAGTAATGACTTTTTAATCTTTTTTTTCACTGACAAAAAAAAAAAAAACAACAGCAAAATTAATACTTACATTTATTCTGCACTGTACATCTCCAAAAAAAATTAAATTATTATTATTATTCGTGAACCCTCCAAGGAGTCCGAAGACTCATCGCAGGAGGACACCTACTGTACAACTCACTATCTCCACCACTACACCGAACCTCTACTATCAATCATCTACATCAATGCCATCTACCCACCACCAGAACTAGTACTTTTTGTCTGTAAATTGTGTGTGTTTTGAAGGGCTGATTTATCTGTATGTGGGATGAAAAACCTGAGTTTCCAGGAGAAACCCCCCCCCCTCCCCTGCTACCTCCATATGAGATTGGCTAACTCACCTTCAATTGAAAAAGTCCATATAAAGATTCCTCCTGTCAAAAAGAGAATCAAACTTAGGCCTTTTCTAAGTTTGATTCTCTTTTTGACAGGATGCAATGTACTAATTTCGAAGGGTGCAATGTACTGTCGTTCTTCCAATTGCACTACAGAGGTGCTTAATGCTTAGTAATCTCGCTTTTTTTTTTTTTTGAAAATGACAGGTGCTGGTATGCATTCTTCGATAGCTGGAAAAGTTGAATAAAAGGATACCACATCTGTATGTCACATGTCATTGTTGACATGTGACATACAGATGTGGTATCAGTATGCCATACCACTGTGTAATGATGAACTGCACTTAAGCAAAAAGCTGACTTGCACAATATAACAAACTATAAGCCATTATTTGTACATCCATTTATTTTGGAGAGAGTGGAGAATGTAGCAAATCTGCTGCAGGAATAATTTCTTTAATTATTTAAAAGCATTTGTATTTTTTTCAAAAAGAATCTCTACCTTAAAATAATTCTCCTTTATATTTCTACCCATAAAAGACCTGACAAAACATTTTTGGAGGCTTAATGGATTGTATACAGCACTCAGAAAGGATTAAAACAGAATTTAATACTTCCTTTATTTCGTCTCAGTCACTCAGACGTCTTCAGGGATTATAAAAAAACTAATGTAACATCTATACAAATACCACACAATACTAAGCCCAACCATGTGGGTGACTCTAAAGTTCTATCTAGGTGGAGCGCCCTCTAAGGGTGGTTGTAGGTGGCCTGGAATGTAAGGTGGAATCTCTGATGATAAGTGTTTCCCAAATCTTAGGATGCTTAATGCAACCATATTTATTAAGATTTGGTTGATTTCTGAGAGCTGCTGCTGATTCTAAAAATAGCCTGTCTTTTTTTTTTTGAATTTGCTGTGGTGGAGCATGGTGGTTTTTTCCCATGAGATCCTGTGGGTTGTATCCAAGACATGGTCAGTCAGGCCTGACTGACCATAGTCGGGGTTGCTGATCTGCCTGTCTGTCCAAAGTATGCCAGCTTGCAGGAACAGGGTACTTTATAAACTCTAGGCACTGAGAGAGGAGGGAGCTGATCTTTTGTAGAATGGATAGGGGCAGCCTACACACAGCATTTAAGCGGTGGGGCTTAAATGCTGTGTGTAGGCTGTACGTTTTTAAACTCTTGGCTATTTTTTCTGATGTGCCACAAATGTAGGGTATGGTGATGGCATTCTAAACTCTTTCTGAAGAGAAGATCGGGGAATGGAGGGGAACTGATTATTTTTTTAATACTTGGGCTTAGTATTGTGTGGTATTTGTGTAGATGTTACATTAGTTTTTTTGTAATCCCTGAAGATATCTGAGTAACTGAGACGAAATATAGGAAGTATTAAATTCTGTTTTAATCCTCTCTGAGTGCTGTATATACAATCCATTAAGCCTCCAACATGATGTCCTCACAGCACTTAAGCCTCTACACAAGGAACACCTGACAAAATCTGGACGTACATTAACCTCTACTCTACATTAGTACTGTGTATGGGTGGGTTTCCTTGCAGTACAATGTATATATTTATATAAAGTATGTCATACAAAATTTATTTCAATGAATTTATTATATAAAATGAACCCATTTAGCAGATCAGATAGATGTATCTGATCTGCTAAATGAAATTAAATAACAATATCCAAAATAGGATTGAATAGCACAGATTCAAAGTGCTTCAATTTCAGAATAATAAATCTTCATTATTGAGGAACATATCAGTCAAATATTAATCAGTGATAATGAAGGAACGTGTATTCAGAGGTTTACTTGTCATGAGATGACAACAGCTAAGATAGCATGAATATTCTAATAAAACTCCTCCAGAATTAAAATATAAACAGTCCTAATGACTCAATTGCTTGAGATCTGTGTTCATGCATCAAAACACAGTACAGAAAAATCAACATATTGCCTTTCACCAGACATTTATGCTGATTTTTAGGTACATCAATGACCAATACAAGAGGCTGAATAATGAATTCAAATTCCCTTAAAAAATCCAAATTTTTGATTTTTTAAGCAACACCACCAGTGCCTGAAGCAACTTGAAAACGTTTGTGTTGGGTTTCTCAATTTCACATAAGGGCTTACTGATTAACCTAACCCTTAGCACTTGAGGTTTGGAACCCTTCATGGTTGGAATAAACAATGAAAAATCATAGAGTGTTTCTTTTTACCCATATGAATAAATCAACAAAATTAAGAAAGTCATTGAAAAGAAAGTATCACAAAAAGATCCACTCGAAGAATGAAAAAAGTGCAATAATTAACACATGTAACTAGCAATATCCAAAAGGATTTACACTCATTCTTTAAAAAAAAATCACACAAAAATGAAACAATGATGAAAGCAACTTGCATTAATGATCATCAATATTCATCTCACAATCAGGTTAATCAATCATATTTGATTGATTAACTTGAAGAATTTTGTGGAGAATGCCACTGCATTAGGATTCTTAGTACCAGATTGTTAATACCACTGTATTAACAGTCTGGCATATATTCAATGTCACAATATAGTCCCCCCCCCCTTTTATTTTTTAAGAATCTGGAAAATAAAGGAGCAATATGAACATTGTAGACAAATGATATAGGTTATTTGTTGATTAATTTTAATGGTATAGATGAGAACACAGACTGATAAGAAAATAACTATTTGTTAACTTATTGCTGATATTTTGTTGGTATTCTATCCAAAATTTTCAGAGCACAAAAACAGTTTGTCACAGTATTCGATATCCCATTGTTATACCAGATAACCACAATCTGGTATAACAATGGGACTAGTTTGACCAATTGTAATATACAACACAAAGACTAAAGTCCTAATTAGATGCCATCTATGTTGAGAAAAAAGAAAACAAAACCAGAGAGACATCAGGTATTAATTTAGTCTTAAGATGACTGTCTCCCAAATCTTTGGTAAATTTATACAGCCATACTTGTTGAGGTTTGGAGTATGTTTCAAGGCTTCTGTTGATTTCAGGAACAACTTCTCTGACTTATAAAAGCTACCGCGCAGCACATTTTTTTTTTTTTTTCAATTGATCCTGTGTGCAGGGGTATCTAAAGCACGGTCTGCTAGACCTGACTTGCATAGCGATAGTGTCAGATTTACTTTTTATGTTCGCTGATGAGGATGTCCACAGTTCTTCCTGTCTGTCCATAGTAAGTTCAATTACACGAACAGGGCACTTCATAGACTCCTTGATGTATAAAGGAGAGATTCTGTCTTTGGGTGAATGGATGAGAGTTTCAAATTTTACATATGGTTTAAATATGGTGCATAGTTGATGTTTATTAAACTCTAGATATCTTTTTTAGATGTGTGCCTTTAATGTATGGAATGGAATGGACAGTTTCATTGTAGTCTTCTGCAGTAGATGGTGGGAGGGAGATTTCTGGAGAGCATTTAGTATTTTGTCTATTTTATGGGAATTATAGGCAATGGCCAAGAAGGTGTGACATGAGGATACCATATTGAGATGGGTGATTGTGTAAATATTTATGTATAATGTTTTCTATAAACTGAGAATGAATTTAATAAACATTTCTTATGTCATTAAATTACATAGGTCTTCATGAATGACCTCCAAGGTCTCTCAGGATTATCTTAACAGGATTTTTCTATGGGAAATATTTTTTGGCAGACACCATGAATAATTAGTAATCTAACTGACAGACTGCCAGGCAGTGTTGGTGAATAAGCTACTCTAAATGTGTGCTCCCCATTTTATTGTTTTTGTGAGTGTTTCTCATCGAAATTAATCATCAAATGGAAACATTAACAACAGCAGGTAATGAGGAGCGAAATACTTCTGCACAACCTGTAAGTACTCATAGTGCATTAAACCAGCTATTTTTCCAATTCTAAATCTGCCACAAGCAAGCACTCACTATTGCTTACTATATGCAATAAAGATGGCAGCAACAAAAGAACAATGGTGAACGAGTACCCTGGGTCTTTCCAGCACAGTGCTGTCAATCGCTGCTCACAAACCTATTACGTGCTGCAGCTGCAAAACTGGTGTTATAGATAAAAGGTATATTCTGCAAGTTCTGTTGCCACTAGCTGCATGCGTCCTGCACCAAAATGGACGAATCTGCACAAAAGTTACTTATTAAACTTAACCAGCTGTTCTTCTGTTCGCTGTGCCTCCCTTCGGTAAAACAACTTCTAAATATAGGCAAATGCGTTGAAAACCTCAAACAGCACATAAATGCTTTAAATAAAATTTTTACCTCCAAAATATGTGCAGTGGAAGCTAAGCTCGAACAAATTGATGACCAGCGCAACGCAAGCTCAACTTTGCCTGCGAATGAACTCCGCGATCTAATTGCATCAATGGTGAACAACTTGATGGAGGCCAAAAACAGAAAATTCAATGCTGTCATTTTGAACTTTCTGATGGAAAATCATTAAAAGAGGACATCAACAAACTAGCTGAAGAATGCAACATCGATTCTAAGAATATCGTCAGGTGCCATTGTTTCAGGATTTAAATAAAAGAAAGGACGGAATGAACTTTACACGCAAGTGATTTGCGACATGCCAACAAGCACATCAAAACTAATAACAGTGATCGACAACAAGTTCAAAGACACTTGTCCCCAATCGTGCATGTGCTCGACAGATTTATCATTTGCACAAAGAGAACAAAGACGCCAGCTTCGAAGACAACTCAAAGAAAAATGTCAAAATGCTGACAATAGTTGGATCATCGACTACAGACAAGTTAAACTGGTGCAAAAACCAAGTGATGCCACTAGCAGCTGCCATGGAGCCTAGTATGCAGGCACTGCATAGGAAATGCGCAAGACCCCTGCAGTCAAACATATGACTCACAAAATCCTACACATCCACTTCACCAACATCTGCAACCTAAACTCCAACCTTAATAGTGTCCACTAAACCCCACCTACTCTTTCTGTTAGAAACTCAAATCTCACCCCCCCCCAGCATTATTTATCTCAACCTTCCAAACTACTCGCTCTTTAACAACTTTCATTCCAAGGGTGGTGTCTGCACATACATTTGCTCAGACATACTTTGCCAGAGAGCACCCAACCTAGAATCACCCAACTTTGACCTTCTTTGGCTGAAAATATCCCTTCCCAATCAGTCAAATTCATTTGCCGTCTCTATCTCTCCCCCAACACAACCAACCACTCTGAGCTGTTTAATTTACTCTCCTTAAAAACTGACTTTCTCCAATTCCACTTTCCCAACAGCAAAATTATCCTCCTAGGAGATTTTAATGTCAACAACACTAGCTAGCATTCATCCTCAAGTTGTACAGATCTTGCAGGCAGAGATGCTGAAACATTTGTCACCATTAACGACTTTACACAACTTGTTCAGATTCCAACAGAATACAAGATAACCCAAACCACTCCCCAAACACCCTAGATCTCTTCCTTACCAATGACCTCTTCAAATACACAGTGCAAGTAGTGAGCCCCCCCCCCCCCTTCCTGGGTAATTCCGACCACAATCTAGTGCTCATCTCCTCTCACCATGCAACAACGATTGCACAAACACTCCCATACAAGAGTAGTTTGGCATTATAACAGTGCAAAGTGGGATAGCCTATTTATTTTCCAAACAGTACTGAACTGCCATTCCCTAAATAAACCCTGGTTCTCCAAAAGATGTGCCAAGGCTGAACAGATGAAACACCAGACATACCATAAATGGCTGAAATCAAGATCCTCATCCTCCTTTAGACTTAAACCGAATACTTCCAAAACAGAGTTTGAAAGAGCAAAAAACAGGAAACTAGCAGCCTGTCCAAATGGCAGCTGAGCCTTTTGCTCTCTCACAAAGCAATTGGCTGTAACTTCAGCCCAAAACTATTCCCATCCTTATCATACCCAGATGGCACTATTGCATCAACACCCATAGAAAAAGCCAATCTCTGGATTCACACTTTGTTTCCAATGCATGCTGACAGTTTGCACACCACGAACTGACTCCTATCCTATGTTGCATATATATATATATACTCTCTTACTCCACTGGAATCATCCCACAAATTGGAAATTGGATTATATTCAGCCCATTCCCAAGAAGGGTGACAAGTCACTGCTGTCCAACTACCGCCCTACCTTGCTTACCTCAGCCCTGTCAAAAGTAATGAAAAAATCATCAATTCATAACTCCTACGCTACCTTGAAGAAACCCACCTAATAAACGACCACCAGTATGGATTCTGTTGCTGCTGATCAACAGAAGATCTGCTGCCACCCATCTCAGGACAAATGCCATGGAAAAGTTTTGCGAATCAAAAGTGGTTGCACTTCATATCTCCAAAGCCTCTGATCAGGTCTGGCACAAAGGCTTACTAAGCAAACTACCATCATTCGGTCATATCTAGGACTTTTGTAGTTGGATTGCCAGCTTTCTGTCTGGATGCACACTGTGTGTGATGGTGGATTGCTTCCTATCCTCTCGCCATTCAATTAATGCTGGGGTTCCACAAGGTTCTGTCCTCTCACCAACCCTCTTCCTGCTATATATCAACAACCTGCTTCAGTTGACCTCCAACCCAATACACAGTTTTGCAGACAACAGCATACTACTCTCCTCGCTGTCATTTGATAAACCTTACCCTACACAACTAACCTTAACCTAAAGAACATCAGCCGCCACCACCACCAATTCCGATCTCCATGCCACACTACAATGGGGTTCGGATAACCTCTTCAATGCTAATAAAACCCAGTTCTGTCCTATCTCCCATAAATAAAGGACCATTTTTTCCTAGTATCCTTTTTAATGATACCCAAATTTCCAGACAGTTTGAGATCTCACTTCTTGGAATTACCCTCAAATCAAATCTCTCCTGGTATAAACACATTACAACCATTCATTGCATCCTCAGCTTCAAAAAAACTAGAATTACTCTTTTGCTCAAGATGTTACTTCACCACTGAACAGCTGTCAACATTATACAAATCACAAATCTGCCTAGCTATTGAATACTATTCCCACATATGAGGTGGGGCCCCTAAAAGCTCTCTCAAAATGCTTAAGTCAATACAGAAGGGAGGAATTAGACTTATTAATGACCCATCTCTTACCAACTCCATCCCCCACTTTCGCACAGACATTTGGTTTCTGAGTATGTATATTCTACAAATATTTCCATGGGAAATGCTCATCTGAAATAACATCAATAATTCCTCGACTCAGTACTAAGATCGTTGGAACACATGCAGCTCCCTTCACAGTACACCTAGAAACAAACAGAACAAGTTTCTTTAACTTCTCCTTCATCCCTGCAACTACTGCACTATGGAACAGTCTCCCACCTGCTGTTTTCCCAAGGAATACAATTTACAGTCATTTAAATCAAATGTAAACAAGTTCTTCCTTTTCCAACCCACTACCCATACATGGTACTAATGTACTATAGGCTGATCAACCAACCTCTTGTGTATGGATATAACATAAAAAAAATAAAAAAAAATCTATAAAGATTTTGTAATTACAACTATCAATCATTCATGTTTGGTGTGAGACAATGCTGGCTGTCATCAACTTGCTGCTGCACATATTCATGTGTAGACTTAGTATACTTAGAATGAAAAATGTCATTTAGAAAATTTAACAGCTGGCTTCCAGAGTCAACATAAGAAGCCTGAATGGCAAGGAAATGGAGCTAGCTGAGGAATTAATAAATTTAGTTTAATCCATTATCCAAGTGTGAGCAAACAAAGTTTGCGCCTCAAAGTATCTTCAGGACTGGGGTAAGGTGGTGCAACACCAGGGAAACTCCTTGCAAAGGTGTCGCCTGGTGTTGAACCACCTTACACCAGTCCTGAAGATACTTTCAGGCACAAACTTTGTTTGCTCACACTTGGATAAAGGATTAAACTAAATTTATTATATTCTAACCAAATGAAAAATAAACTTTCAACAGCTGAGGAATTAGATAAGTACCAGATCAACATAATAGGGGTGACTGAAACTAAAAAAAGACAAAACTGGTGAGATCTTTCTGAGCAATAAATACAAAATGTTATATTCAGGCAATGACAATCAAGGAAAAGGAGTAGCCATAGTATTCAAATACTATAAATGGTATGAATTGAATGGTAGGCAGTCTCAAGCAGAGTGATGTGGGCAAATATCAGAATGGGGAACTGGACAATGAGACTTATTTGTACCTATGGTCTCAAAGAAGGTTCTACTAAGGTAGAAGTGGAGGAATATTTTTGAGGCTTTATAGAAAGCAGCTGACACAATGAAAAAGGAAAAAGTTGGTCCTTGTTTTAGATCTAAATAGCAGAGTAGGAAATGATTATCAGACATACAAAAATATTTTGGGAAAATTTGGAGAAAAGAGCAAAGCTAATAATAATGGCAAATACCTGTTGGATTTCTGCTTAGACATGGACTGGTTATTACCAACACAATATTCCAACAGAAAAATGTGCACAAATTCACATGGAGAGAAGAGGCAAGGAATAAGAAAAGTCACATTGACTATGTTATTGTTGATAGCGATGTTTTCTCACTGGTGTGCAGGACACCGAGTGTACAGAGGATTTGAAATTTGAAGTGATCATCATTTAGTCTTGAGCAAGATAAAATTAAATTTCAAAAGAAGAAGATATAGGAAAGTTTTAAAGTGAATAAAAGTTGAGCAGCTCTCAGATATGAACTGTAGACTAAAATACACAAACATTATTGAAGGAAAAATGAAAGTTTGAGAACAGGAACCAAACCTTGGAGATTCAGTGGCAAACTCTGAAGAAAACATTGATTCTGCCAGATAGGCATGTGGTGAGGTTGTCTGCAAGGATAGAAAAATCATTACTCCATGGTGGACACAGGAAGTTAAAGAGGCTGTGAAGGAAAAGAATGAAGCATATCAAAAGTTCCTGGCAAATAAGTCAGCTTGTGTTCTTAGAGAATACAGAGACAAATGTAAGAAAGCTAAACACTGTGTAAAACTAGCTAAACAAAAGGAATGGAAAGACTTTGGTAAGAACATAGAAAATAAATATCAAGAAGGTGGCAAGATATTCTGGAGATTATTGAAGCAGCTCAGAAATGGAGGAAAAAGTGCTGTAAAAGAAATTAGAGATGATAAATGTGACATGAAAACTGGAGAAAAAGATATCCTTGAAGTATGGAGTAATTACTTAGAAAAATTGCTAAATGAAGCAAGTAGTGATGACAGCACAGTCGTAAAAATCACTCAACAGATATGTAATCAGGAATACATATCCATATTTGAAGTAGAAAAAGCTATCAAAGGCCTGCAATGTGGAAAGGCAGCAGGAATAGATGATATTAGACCAGAAATGCTCAAATATGAAAGTATAAAAGTCTTACAGTGGTTACACTACATAGTTCGGAAGGCTTGGACAGAGGGATGAATTCCAGATGACTGGAGTAGAGCTCTCATAATTTCCATATATAAAAAAGGGAAATAAAACTGAATGTGAGAATTAGAGGTATTTCTCTACTGAGTGTTCCTGGTAAGATTTACACAAGTATACTTCAGAAATGGTTGAGAAGAATTGTGGAAGAAAAGCTTGGTGAAGAACAAGCTGGATTTAGGCCAAATTGAGGCTGTCAGGATCAGATCTTCACATTACGACAAAAGTTGAGAAATCATGGGAATATAACAAAGATCTGTATTTAAGTTTTGTATATCTAGAAAAAGAATATGACAAGGTGCCAAGAGAGAAGCTATTCAAAATGCTACAGTTATATGGTGTCAATGGGCATTATATCAAGCAATACTTAGTCTTTGAGTTGTAAGTCAGCAGTTAGAATTGAAGGAAGTACAGGAAGATGGTTTAATGTTAAATCTGGTGTCAGACAAGGATGCACATAATGAATGAAAGTGGTATTAAACCTGATATCAAAACTGGAGATGTTAGTGTCAGCTGATGATGAGAGTTTATTTTTCACTTGGTTAGACTATAATAAGTTTAGTTTAATCCTTTATCCAAGTGTGAGCAAACAAAGTTTGCTCCTGAAAGTATCTTCAGGACTGAGCTAAGGTGGTGCAACACTAAGGCAAATCGTGGCAAAGGTGGAGAAAGCTATCATCACTCCTATCTCAATATCTCCCATAATGCAAAGCACATCTCCTTGCAGATATGTGTAATCTCATGCATTAAGGCAACGGGCACTACCCATACTGGTCTCGACCTTTATTGAGGTCTTGTCAGCGGAAGCCAAGCCCAGTAGTGGAAACCTCTCATTGCTTCTGCCTTAGTGTCTCCGCTACTGGGCCTGGCTCCAACTGATGAAACCTCAATAAAGGTCGAAACCGGTATGGATAGTTGACCTTGCCTTAATGCATAGCATTACACATATCTGCAAGGAGATGTGCTTTGCATTATGGGAGATACTGAGATAGGAGTGATGATAACTTTCTCCACCTTTGCCACGAGTTGCACCACCTTAGCAAGATACTTTCATGCGCAAACTTTGTTTGCTCATACTTGGATAAAGGATTAAACTAAACTTATTATAGTCTAACCAAGTGAAAAATAAACTCTCAACAACTTTCTCTGAATCCAGAGTAATTTAATAATAAGGTTGTGCACCTTTTGGCAACTCCTATAGGTGGGGATGACCTCTCATTGCTTCTGCCTTGGTGTCTCCACTACTGGGTCTGGCTTCCACTGACGAGACCTCAATAAAGGTCGAAACTGGTATGGGTAGTGCCCTTTGCCTTAATACAGCGCATTACACATATCCACAAGGAGATGTGCTTTGCATTATGGGAGATACTGAGATAGGAGTGATGATAGTTTTCTGCACCTTTGCCACGAGTTGCACCACCTTAGCTCAGTCCTGAAGATACTTTCAGGCGCAAACTTTGTTTGCTCACACTTGGATAAAGGATTAAACTAAACTTATTATGTTAGTGTCAGTTCTTTGCTTTATGAGGATGATGTTATGCTTCTAAATAAATCCACTACAAGTCTGCAAGATTCTCTGACTAAATTGAATAACTGTTGTAATAGATATGGTATGAAGTTTAACAATGAAAATAGGTAGAACCATTGAAAATATCAACTGCATTGTGAATGAAGAACCTATAAATCAAGTTAAACATTTCAGCTATTTAAATAGGCACGATTTTTAGGGAAGATGGTAAATTGAATATCGAAATAGATAACAGAATCAAGAAAGCTGGTATGGTGGGAAGTCAACTGAATAAATCTATATTCAGTTGACTTCCCATAATAAGAGAGAAATTAGTCAAAACACTAAATTAGCTGTATACAAGAGGTATTCAAACCAATTTTAACTTATGGATCTGAGAGCTGGGTCAGAAGTAAAACGCTTGACCAAAGACTAGAATAGGGGGCATGAACAGATGGCATCAATGGCAATATCATATTAAAAACAACGATATTAGGAAAGAACTAAAGTGGTACGATCATTTAAACAGAATGGGCAAGGAAAGATTAGCAAAGCAAGTATTGCCATTGGCAGGAAAAAGACCCAGAGAGGAAGACCAAGCTATAGGTGGATTGATATGGTAAAAAGTGCCTTAGAAGATAGAAATATAAGATCTGATAATGTTGGAGTCTTGACAGGTAACAAACTGATTTGGAGGAAAATTGTAGATAGGAAGTTAGCAATGATGTAAGTTCTTCATGTAGTACTATCATATCCTGTACACCCCTTGAGGGTACATGTCAGTAATTTGATGATGGCTGGCTAAGGATTAAGATAATCCAGAAAGTCTGTTTCAAACAGCAAGTGTGATACTTTTCAGTGTACTTCAGGTTTCTAATAAGAAAAATGATAATCTCACACCAATCAATATAAATTATCTGTCCACCTTAAAAAAAAAAAAAGCATTCACAAACATCCACGTTGCAGTGAGATTTGGATCCAGAGTCTGCAGATATACTGCTATCAACTTGGCCAAGCAGACTGGCTTTTGGTTGGTTTTACATTCTTATTACTTTTATATATTTTTTTTTTTTTTGAAATTGTGTATATTTTTTTGGACTACTCTGTGCAAAATAAATGTAATAAAACTGTCCAGATTCAAATTAATTATAAATTATGGAACCAACCCATTAAATTTGTTTTTAGATGAATGTGCATAAATTTAATATGTATACAATTAGGAAAATAAAAATGATCTGAAGATTATACAAACATTTAATGAATAACTTTTAGGAAAATAAAGCAGCCACAGCTACTAATTATCTTGTTAACGTTTAATCTTTTTATATATTGGGACACAAGTTACGTTGCCCATTACAATATACTACAGGCATTACTAATCTTGCCAACCACTATTGGCAAGATTAATATCGAAAATTATACTGGACTTCGTCTAGTATAATTTTCGATAATGGATGCTAAGCACCATGTAACAATAAAAGAGCGGAATGCAAAGCAAATGTACTTTCTTTATAAAGTGAAATTAAGATCACTGAAAAAATATATATTTGATTTTATACATCTATTAGTTCATTATAAATTTTATATCAAAAACAAACTAAATCAATACTTCATATTACTGAAAACCATGATGCTCCTGAAATTATTACAAAATGAAAGAAAAAGCTAAGCTATTTTTGGAAATGGCGCAGACACTTTTTACTTTTATCTTCACATATTTTCTACACTTGTCATCTTGTACCCACCAGTTTAAATTGCATATAGTCTCGATTCCAATTAAGTCTTTAGTCGAGTTTTCACTATCCTCACTTTTAAGATATAGGTTCGTTAATTAATATCCTTTTGCAACCTTATTAAATTCAACTGTTTAAACCTAGTCATTAAAAAAAAGGGTTTGTGCCATTGCCAAACATAGCTTAGCTTTTTCTTTCATGTTTTAAACTAAATAGTTTTTTAATATCAATTGCTTAGCATTTTTTGATTTGATGAATGTCATTAAAATAATATTACACAATCATACTTTGTTTTTACTCAGTCCAGCTTTCTCATAGATAAAATTATAAAGTAATGACAGAATTTACAATGAAGGTTAAGCATGTGAAATTAATCGAACTGAATGCAAACATATAAAAATAAACTATTACAAATTTGTCTCTCAAAGACTGTTTTGGCTATAAATTGGTAATTTGGTACTATTAGAAGCAATGGAGTAATAAAAGTGGAATTAAAGAATTTATTAAATCTAATGCAAATAAAAATATACATAGTCTATAATAATATTATTGTCAGAATGGGTTTAATTACAAATGTACTTATATATATATATAAAACTTTTGATAAAAGCAGATAAATAGTTCCCAAATTTTGAGCATTTCATTAATATGGAATATTTATTTACTCATGATAACAATACTGTTTTTTCTTAACTACTTTTCTGTTGTAACCATTGGACATTGGGTTAAATTTTTAAAAGGGTATAATATTATGTCTTTTAGAGCTTTTAATACTGTAGGTTTAAATATAAGAGAAAAGATCAGCAGTAATGCTCCTTTCTCTTTAAAAGTTATAGTGATTATATATTTTCGTTTTATGTAACAACTACAGCAGTTATTAGATTTCTTCTGATATTAAAAAATGGAGTTAAGGCATACTAAAAATCTAATTAATATATAATTTTTTATTTTTTAAATGCACTGCTAGCATGAGTGAATATAAATTCCAGATTGATGCAATGTGCTTGTGGGTCAGAAAACATTTACTTGTTTCAACTTCAGAACACACATGCAATTTACAGACAAATAAATTAATTAAAAATAATGTTGGTGGGTGGTAGATGGTACTGATGGTAATCGTGTAGTAGGAAAATTAAGTAGAAGAGATGGTCAGATGTGTGTAGTGGGGTGGAGTGCCATCCTGTGATGAATCCTTGGGACTCCTTGGAGATGTCACATAATAACTTCTCAAAATTTGATTGGGATTTAAATAAGATGTTTACTCTAATTCATCTATAATCCTTATCATATTATGTAAATACTGATTAGCCAAAGTAACGTGCATAATGATATCGGCCTGAAGGTATTTCTAGCAAATGTTGCATTATTATTTCATATCTTTAATAATATGTTAATTGATTAAGTTATAATTGACAAACTGCAATCTATTTGTTTGAAAGTTGATAAAGCCATAGAATTAAAACACCATACGTTACATTGATTGCATTATGCTTAATCAAATGTGAAATCTAATTACAAAAAAAAAAAAAAAAAATTCCATATATGATTCATCCAATTCATTGTGCTAAATAATAAAGTGTATTGTAAGAGTATTACTGTTTTTCTTAACTTCTTTTCTTTTGTAACCATTGGACATTGGGTTAAATTTTTAAAATGGTATAATATTATGTCTCTTAAAGCTTTTAATACTGTAGGTTTAAATATAAGAGAAGAGATCAGCAGTAATTCTCCTTTCTCTTTAAAAGTTATAGTGATTATATATTTTCGTTTTATGTAACAACTACAGCAGTTATTAGATTTCAATAGCAAAAAGATAAAGAAAAATTTTTCATTTAATCATACTTTATTTTTAATATGAACTAAGCCTATTAAAATTAATTACACAGTCATAATACTCTGCTTATGCAAAAAATAAAAACTTATTAAAAAAAAGTCTTAAAGTCTTCACTTTGTTAAACGTTATCCCATTATAAGGGATTGATGCCATTTATAAATACAATATTTGTTTGAAAGTTTGTTGCTATGTGCTCTCAGAAGATTTCATGTAAAAGCATATATTTACATCTTATAGATATATTAAATTGCAACAAAGAAATGTAAATCACAGAACATTTAGTAAATATAATTTAACTATGAAATAGTGTCTGCAATTCATCCCATTGGTAATGAGATGAATTGCATCATTAAGTATACTGTTTATTATGCAACCAACAATCTAAATAAATAAAGCATGATTCATCAAATATCACTGAGAAGGATTATTTAGAGGGATCAGCCGGCAAATGGGCAAACATAATGTAATTCTATTAATGACAAACAATACAATGCGTCATATCTTTTTTTTTTCACTATATCATATTTCATGACTGTCATGTGTTTAAATTCAACATTACTTCAAAACAGATTTTATTTACAGCTTCAACATTTGAAATTATATAAAGAAGATTGGCTACCAAGAAATATACAAAGCAGTATTTATATATATATAAAACAATTCCCATAAACTAGTAAAATATCACTTATTTACATATATTTGATATTAACTGTAAGTACACTATGGCCTATCAAATATTAACTGTTTTCATTTGCTGGCATCATTACGTTAACATTTTGAATTCCTGAGATCATGTCTTCTGCTTCTTCTTGCAGGGCTTCTGCTTTTTCCAACAAAAGCATTTTTGCTGAAGACACAATTTGGCAAGCAACACGGTGAGGCATATGATCTATCTTCTTAACAAGTTCTTTAGGATCAGCTTGGCTAATATCTACTAAGGTTTTGAATCCTGAGTTATACAGTTGTTGAGCTCTACCTCTTTTTACTGCAGGAAGTTCCATGAGGGGAATCAGTTCCATTTTAACACAATATGACAGCTGTTTGGCAAAATTAGGAAGAAGTTCACGATATGCCCAGAATTCTTCTAATTCTTCACAAAAATGAGTGACACAAGCAGCAAAAGTTGCAGCATTAGTGAGCAAATTCTGAACAGCTCCTCGATGAAGACGAAATTTTTTGGCAACATCCCAAAATGAGTGTTGATTCCAAAGATCATACAATATTAAGGTCACATAAAAACGATGCAAGAGAATTGTGCTGTCATTCTGAATTCTTCTTCCACTTGCTAGACGCACAACAAGAGATTCTGTGATCCCAATATATTCAGCCACCATTTGTTCTGTTGGATCAAGAGCCATATAAATCTGGAAATACACATTTGGATCTATAGAAATATCTATACCACCATATGGAGTCACTAAATACAAAAGATGAAGGTGAGAACAAAGCACTAAATGATTCAATCCTGCTTCCAAATTTTTATGTAGTATTTTGGCATCATCTAAATCAATACAGGATTTGAAAACAGCTTTTCCAAACTTTGTTACTTTTAAATATCGCTTATGCAACTTCTGCACATAAAATATAAATTTTCTGTCTATGAGTGACTGAAGTACATCTTCAAGAATTTCAAGATAGTTTTTCTCTTCTTGTTTCAGCTGCAAGACAAAAAGAGTGTGACTAATAAAATTCTGTATGTCAGTTTCTGTAATGGCAATTTCCAGACCAATTAAACTAAGAATCAATTCACTGAGGCCTTTGTTTCCATTACAAAACAGACTACTTGTACAGGTATCCCATTCTGTATCTAAAATTTCTTTAACTTTCTGTTCTTCTCCAGGTTTGATAATCAGAATGCTCTCTCCAGAAGTATCTATGCCTGCTCGACCTGCCCTTCCCACCATCTGTTTGTATCTGCTGAAGGTTAAAAATTCTCTTCCTACATAGGGTGCTCTCAAGATAACTCTTTTAGCAGGAAGATTAACACCTGCAGCTAAAGTTGATGTACATGCAAGGCAGCACAGTGTGCTAGTAGCATAGGCCTCCTCAATTAATTTTCTTTCACCAGCTGTCAATCCACTATGATGGTAAGCAACACCAAATGGTAATGTTCTAGCTAACACCGGACACACTGAGCCGTTTGATTCTTGAGCAAGTGCATTGTATAATGATTTCTTTTCTTCCAATCTGTTTTCTATAATAGTTTTAGGCATCAGACGACATAAAAGATTAGCTAAATTTTCACAGTGTTTTTTAGTAGGGCAGAAAATTAAGCACGAGTTGAGAGGTACAACTTCCATTACAAAACCTAATAAGAAGTCTGGATCTTGACGAAGCATTTCCTGATTATAACCAAAATTTAGAAGACGTTTCAGGTGTATCTTATCTTCAGCATCATTCTTGGAGTTAACTTCAAACAGTTGATCACCAATCTTAAGATACTCTGTTAATTGTACAGGTCTGAAATTACCAGTATAAACTTCAGCACAAAGAAATTTTTGAAGATCACTGATGTTCCCTAGTGTAGCACTCATTCCAATTATCTGAATTTGTTTAGAAATAAACTTTATTTTAGCAAGCATACTCTCTAGAACTGCTCCACGACTTCCATCACCCAGCATGTGAAGTTCATCAACTACAACTATACCAATTTCATCAATCCTCTGCATTTCAATCAATGAATTTACAAGTGAATGACCTTTCTCTATTGTACAAATATAAATTGAGTTTCTTCTCCTTCGTCTTCTTGGAGGAAATGTTCCTTTACCTCCAGCATATTCTTCTACCAAAAAGTTTAACTCAACTGCAAAAGGAGCAAGCGCTCTTACTTTTTCTTGAACTATAGCAACATAAGGCAAAATCAGTATGGCATTTTGGTGTTTGCATAACAGTTCACGAAAAATAAGAATCTCAGCTACAAGAGTTTTTCCTCCACTTGTTGGAAGAGAATATATTAGGTTTTGCCTTTTTCTGATGGCTGGAAGGGTAAGGCATTCCTCTTGCCATGGATATAGGTTTTCAATTCCTCTATGCTGTTTTAAGAGTAGTTGAACTCTAGATGGAAGACCAAAAAATGGACCTAAAGCATAATCTTCCAATTTTAAATTAATTTCATGTACTTTTTCAAAAGCATCTACTATAGCAATATCTTTAACTATGATATCAGAAGATTTATGTGCAGAACTTTGTGCATTAGTTTTAAATGCTTTTATAATTTGGGTTGCTAATCCACAACCGTGTTTTCCAGTACCAGGCAAATATTCTTCTGAATTGTGTTCACCAGATGAAGTATAATAATTACTATCTCCAGAAGGAGTAAAATTTCTGCTAATATTTTCATTTAATGTTAACTGTTCTGAACTAGCATACTCTTCTGTTAAACTAATTTGTACTGAGTGATTTGCTTCATTAATGCAATGATTTCTATCTGGATGAGAAGTATTTTTTTCTGATTGTCTTTGAATATTTGATATGTCTTTCAACTGTTTATCTTTTAAAATAGTTGCTACTATGCTAGTTTTTTGTTGTCTACTTATGTGGCTGCTGCTACTGCCACTTTCATTGCTTAAGTGCTCATTTTCTAATCTCTCTAAATCATCTATAATTCCCTCCACAAAAGAATTATCTAAGAATTGAAAACTTTTGTCATGCTTTGTACTCTTATATGAATTGAAAATTTCCTCAGGAAGAGAAGTATTTGTTTTTGCTTTCTTTTTTCTTCTTGTAGCTTCTTTCATTTGACTGAACTCATCTCTAGCAGAAGTCTGGCTTACAGATGAAGAGAGAAAACTAGAACAAACAGATGGGTATGAACGATTTGTTCTCTCGTGAGATCTTTTCCGTGTTAACATGCTTCAAATGCTAAAGAATGGCGTAAAAAATTTTAAATAATTTCAAATATACAATGATTTAGAGCCATGGCATTTTTCTTTATACTCAGTTCAGAAAAAAAATCTGAAAATATTTTACATGAATGTGCTTAATTATACCATCCATTTGCAAATGTTATTGCTTCTTGAGTGCTGTTTCCAATCTTGCTAGGCTGCAGAATCAAGACTGAATCCTTTCCTCTTCAAATATGTCATACCTAACATTATTTCAGAAATCATGTTAAGAATATGATTAGATTGATGCTTTAAGTTATGACAATTAACTGCATATTTGGCTACTTTTTTTTTTTTTTGGATAACTTGAATAAATATACAGAAGCAAACTTAGCAGATTGTAAATAAGCTTCAATATGCTTTAAATACAATATATGATCAGTCATTAATTACTCCATAAGCTATAACATTCAAATTCTAGTTGCCAGTAAATTAGTTGAACTACAGAATGTCATCCATAATAATGCTTTATGATATAAATAACACCAAGACTTATTATTTTAAAAACCAATTAAGTTAAAATATGTTTATTTGTAGAATTTTTGCCTAAGTTTATATGCATGTAATTCTGTACTGAAGACAGCTATGAAATAGTCAAAAATTCTACAAAGTTTTAATATGAGTTTTCCTCAGTTTTTACGGTTTGTTATCGTGCCAAATCACAGTATTCCAATACTGAAACAGATCGATAGACTATGAAGAGCCACTTCTAAACAACTTACTAGATACAGCAGACTTTTAGTGAAGAAGGCAAAATTACATTAAGAGAATAATATTTCTAAACCATTGTAAGATGGCTCAGGTTATTCTTTCACGTTGTCAAATAAAATAAATTTATCAGTCTCTAAAAGACTATCAGATTTACATTAGGACTTTTAATTTATCAGCTTAATGAAGCTAAAAACTCTTTAGCCCTCTTCAATAAGAAAATCAATTCTATAAAGACTGCCATACAATATGTTTTAACAGCTGAATTTATTAATATTATTCTTCATATTTCATCAACTTCTAACCAGCATGTTTTTAATTCTACTTGTGAAATTTAAAGCACTAGTCTGATTCACTCAAGCCAAGTTATGACCAGTATTCATGATGGTCATGGATCGGATAAACTTGCCATTCACTAACAGAAGACTAGCTTTTTGTTTTATTAAATGACTTGGCCAGTCGCTCTTATGTATTTTTAGAGAGAGAGATCTTCAATCCATATCATAGTATGCATGGGATATAGTTAAGGGTCATATAGAGGAAGCAGTATCAAACTGTATACCTCGGGTAAGGAGTGTTAATCGGGTAGGAGTTAGATGGATGAGCAATATCATTAAGCATGAGCTGCAGAAGAAGAAAATGCCGTGGAAGGTATATAAAGAGAAAGGTGACTAGCAAAATCATATGAGGCTCAGGCAAGAAAGGTGACAAGCATGGCAAGGAAGGCAAAATCAGATTATGAGAAGAATTTAGCTGAGCAGGCCAAAAGAAATTCCAAAGGGCATTTTCATTATGTTGCAAGTAAGAGGAAGAATGACTGTGGAATATTAACCTTAATGAGTGATGATGATGGTCACGAGGAGACGGAAGCGAAGAAAATAGTTGAGTTACTGGGTGACCACTTTGCAAGCATATATCTTCCTAGTGAGATTACTGCTTTAACCTGTGTGACAGACACTAATGTGGAGACAGAAGTGGATGAATTGGAGGTCCTTGCGATATTGCAGAATCTCAGTGTAAATACGTTCTCGCAAAACTGCGTTTTTGCGAGAATGTGCAAGAGAACTGGCACTGCCTTGGACTAAGATGTTTACGTCAGCTCTGGTAGAGTTCTAAGGGAGTGGAAAGAAGGCAAAATTATTCCTTTGCATAAGAAAGGTTCTAAGACTACAGTAGCAAATTATAGAAGAATTGGTAAAAAAGAAAATTCAAGAATGGGTAGATAAAAATATGATACTGTATGAGGGTCAACACGGCTTTGTGAAGGATTGATCATGCCTTAGTAATTTACTAACTTTTTATAATAGAGTAACAGCTGAGTTGGATAAAGGAAATGGCTACATGATGATGTTGCTGGATTTTTCAAAGGGATTTGAAAAAATAATCAGAATACCACATGAAACACTGTTACACAAATTAGAACAAATGGGGATGGATATGACACTAGTTAAGTGGATAAGAGGATAGCTGCTGGACAGATATCAAAAAGTGATATATGGAAGGGCAGAATTGAGGCGAAAGCAGGTGACTAGTAGTGTGCCACAAGGTTAAGTGCTGGGGCCATTGCATTTAATTTATACAGAAATGATATAAGAAACAACCTGAAAGGAAATATTGAGTTTGCTGATGGTGCAAATTTAGGTAGATAATAGTTAATAGGCGATGTGGAGAGCTTGCAGGATGATTTAAATAGGCTGTCAGTATGGGCAAAAGAAAATGGGTATCAGTTTTACGTCGAGAAATGAAAAGTTATGCACTTTGGGATAAATAGATTACAAGTTATTTATCACACTGATGGCACTGTACTCTAGGAAATAGATGAAGCTAGATATTTACAGGTGGTGGTAGATAGAGCTAAAGTTCAGAGGACATTGCTAAGGTTGCTAAATTAGCCCATAAGATTATTTGGCTACTGAAGAACATATTAACAAGTAGAAATAAGGAAGTTGTAATTGCTTTTTATAAGGAGTTGATAAGCACACATCTGGATTACTGTGCTCAAGTCTGGTGCTCTGGGTTTTTTTCGAGATGAGGAAGCGGCGGAGAGAATTCAGAGGCGAGTGGCCTGTGGAATATTCCCTATGAGGATAAATTGAAGGTGTGTAGATTGCAGAAGCTGGTTGATAGGAGAAAAAGAGGGGATATGACAGAAACATTTAAGTTGCTTAAAGGATTTTATAAGATGCAGGGAAAATGTTTCAGAACTTAGCTAGAGGGACCAGAACAAGGGGTTATCCCTGGAAGTTGAATAAAGGTGTGGTCAATAGGGGTGTGAGGACTAGATTTTTTTTTGCTTAGAAAGTGGTGAATGAGTGGAAAGGGTTGCCAGAATTCAGCTGTGTGTACTTTTTCTGTTAATGGGTTCAAGGAGAGGTGTGATAGATTGTGTGGATAGATTGGGTCTCTCGCGATGAGTCTTTGGACTCCATGGAAGTGCCCATATTATAATAATGATTGTAATAATAATAATAATATCTATTATAACAGCTAACAAGATTTAGTTCATATGTGCAAAAATTCTCTTCGGTGCTAAGCCTCCTTGTTCCAATCTTCCTTTTCCTAAATTTTATTAAAGCGTTGAAGTTTTTGAAAGAATAACAACAATTTTATTATTACTGAAGCACACAAAGGAAAGGCTGTTGTTTAAGACAAAAAAGAATATGACAGAAAAATATCATGACTTCAAGACTATTGTACTTACAGGCCCTTCACATCTAATCCTACTGGTAGCTAGATAAATAGGATTAATTCTTTTATTGATAATGTTTCTATTCGAGATGAAGAACAAAAGAAAAAGGCTAACTTTCTATGTTCATCCACCAAGATTATATGATTTATGAACTCTGAGTTTGAACCGGTCTTCTATGTAATATCGATGTCTTCTTTCACTTAGTCCTGTGTTAAAGTGTATCCAGAGTCCGGTCTGCTAGTCCTGACTTGCTATACAGGTAATCTTGGATGCAATTTTTGTGTTCTTCAAGGTGGATGTTAACTGATTTATCAGTCTGTCCAAAGTAGGCTGAATTGTAGGCACTAGGAACTTTATACACTCCAGTGCAAGAGGGTGAAGTTAATCTTTAGGCTAACTGATAAACTCTCCCTCTTTTATTAAAAATTTCCTGCACTTTAAAACATCTTGACAGCTTCTGATATCATGGTCAGTTTTGACATTACTTCACTGTTAATTCGAATTGTGGCTCATTAAGCCACAGTTCCAATCTGATATAACTAAATTATGCAAATTCACCCTTTATTATAGTTAATTTTTATGGAAAAGAAACAGCTGGTTTCTTTTCCATAAAACAGTGATTTATATGGGTTCCCCTTTTCTTTCCCCCCTCCCCTACACTTCTACATGGAACATTTTTGAAAATCAAGCACCAACACAACTACCCTCAAATCATTTGCTTCGATATTGGAATACCATGAGTTGGCATATAATAACAAACTCTAAAAACAGTGGGGAAACTCACTTTGGAAACTTATTTATTTGTGGAATTGCTGCCTCAATTTTATAGGTATCTTCTGTTACTGTTTAATTTCTGTTCAGAGAACAGAAATCAAACAGTAACAGAAAGTTCTAAAAAATGCTACCTTAGTAGCTAATGTAAGATAACTAAAATAGTCAATTTTCTAACAAAGTATATATATATATATATATATATATATATATAACAGTTGATACTTTTTAAATCTGCTAATCTTTCCTATCTCCCATAGAAGTCATAGACCATCAGATCTGTTTAAGTTAGGAGAGTGAAGTAATGTTTCACACTTTTCTTTATAAAGATGTTCTATGAGGGAACAACTTTTAAGGAGGGTTTGTCTTGTTCTAGTGAATTGTATGTTGCAGATAGCATGCTCAGCAAGTCCAGAATATTCAGGCTCATGATATTAAATGTCATGAGCCTGAATATAAAACAATCTTCATCTAGAAGAACATAAGTCTTATGTTCTTCTAGGTGAATAAAAGCAGATCTTCCTGTTTTGTCCATAATAAGACAAGTCACAAGAGCAAGGAATCTAGTAGATACCTGGACAACCTAGAGATGGAAGCTTATCCTTAAGATGCAGCTAGAAAGGTGGGGATTTTTCTGATTTCAGAAAAGGCTCAAAATTTTTCACTGTTTTAAACTTTTTTTTGCTATTCATTCAGAAATGCCTTACACATAAGGGGATAGGAATGTTATTTATTCTGCATTAGAAGAGGCAGTGATTCTATAATTGTTTAAAATTTTTGATGAAGGAATCATTTGATAAGAAGGTGGATTTAATATGTTGTAATTCTTTTTTGTAAAAGTTTGTCAGAAAAACATAAAGAATGAGTATGATGTAATAAGATTTTAAAAGTCCCAGTGTTTTGATACTGAGACTTTTAGAGAAGCAGAGAAAAAATTAGAAGCTTTCGAAATTCGAAATGTGGACCATCAGAAGAATGTTGAAAATATTATGGGCAGAGAAAATGAAAAACAGATGTTTTAAAGAAAGCAAAAATGAAAATCATTAAAGAACGGAAACTTAAACATTTTGGACATCTAACTAGACAAGAAGGCATTTAGAAATTAATATTAGAAGGGAAACTGGATGGAAAAAGAGGGAGAGGTAAACTCAGGAGTTTGAGAGAGAGACAATTTTTAGGATTGGCATTCACTATGAAGCACTTCCCCATCCTTAACAGGTATGATTGCTTTAATTTGCCAAAAGATCTGGGAGACGGTGGGTTCGGAGACCAGATAGCCTGACTTTTTCAAAATTAACTTACGGTTATCTGTCCCACAAAGGGTACCATGCTAAGACATTTTTGCTTCCATTACAATCAGAATCATTTCCAAGTTGTAATGCTCTGCAGATGCTGGGTAGAAAACTAGTGAAATATTAGTAAATTCAATAATTTATGTTTTCCTCTCTTGGTGTTGCTTATACTGTGAAGCATTATTATGAAGAATCAATAACACCTAAACCTTTATATACATACACACCTATATATATACATACATACATATACAGAATATCATTTAAATCACTAAATTTACATTACTGATAACTGTGCTATATGACCTGGTCGACCAAGTGGTTAATATATTTACTCTCCAACCAATAGGCTGTGAGTTAAAATCCTACCATTATTATCTTCAGGTAGAAGATAAATTTTATCACCTGTTGTGAAACCATTGCAATGCTTACTGGACACCTGCAAAAAGTTCTGTGTTTGGTCTCTAGAGCAGGTTTTCATTACAAATACATAAAAATACAACAAAATATATAAGAAATAATTTTTAAAATATCCTTAATATTCACAATACTATAGGCTTACAACATTTTTTGTGAGTGGGAGTCATAATAATAAATAAAATAAATAATAATGAATAGATAAATAAAATGACTGAGAAACAAAATAGTTATAATTAAACAATTTTAGAAGCTTGTTAAAGATTCTGTGTAGATAAAGTGATTATCACAAAAAAAAAATTTTTTTTTTAAAGCACTTTATCCACACAGAATATTTAACATAATAAACCTCAAAAAAAAAGAACAATTTAATTGAAAGCACCTGATATGTGTAATATCGGCTGCAGAAGAATAACTCCATCTGCATTAATAGATAATCAAAATAAATTACAATAAATTGATTGTTAATTATTTTTAAATTATAAACAATAGTTATTTACAATTATGGAACATATGAATGGCGAGTATTGCTTAACATAATATCCCAAAACTGAAAGTTTAGGCAATTGTTTTTGTTTAGATTTAGGTTGTGAAGGTGTGCTTCACAGCTTTCTTTTTTCTAGAAGAAACTAAGTGTTTCTTTCTGGTATTAATATTTTAATATTTATTTTAGGGAGTATCAATGTTATAAATTTTACTATGAAAGAATGAATTTTAACTCCCTTCCCCCACCACTTGAAAAGAGAACTGTTAGATCTAAAATTCTTCAATGACTTTCAAATTTATCTGACAAACATTACAGCAGATACCACTTTTGTTATTTAATAAACTTGTGCTTGAGTGTGAAAAAGGGGGGGGGGGATTTTTTTTTTTTTTTTTTTTACTGTGCTAATGTATGTTGGGCATGAAATTAGTTAATTTTAACAATTGAGATTTAAGAGTTGATTCATGCATAATACACATGGATGCATATTTTCATTATATTTTTATAATCTCCATATTTCATTTTTTTTTTATTTGGTGTTAAAAAAAAGGTATGCCACTTTAGATAATACCAAAAACAATTGCATTTTTCAGTTTCTATAAACACATTCCTATTCACAAAAGAATCCAAGAAACTCAAATTTTCAAGCTAATACAAGTTCCATATTAACAATACAGTATACACATACAATACCATATAGTTTCTCACCGATAATTTGTATTATTTTCCATAATTTCATTCACTAGATCATGATCATATGTATCCAGAGACATACCTGACAACAGATACAGTGGTGAACTGCTTTACAAGGATGTGAAGATGATAAATCTGTACATTCATTTTGAGCAGGTAAATGGACATCATTCTTGGCAATATCCACAATATGTATGTGCATGAATGTTTAACATACTATATAATTATCTAAGCTGTGTGACAATTTTGTGCATGTAAATTCTTGTAATTTACTTTGGAAATCACGATGCAGTTTTTTTTTTAATTATGGAAGTACACTCGTGTAATGAAAATCACTTCCATATGATGCTAGCTATTGACTACACAACAAGCAGTCCCACACATTAAATGAATAAATTTTCCAAGTCACTGAAAACGTTTTAGCTGAGTGCTAAGTTTCAACCTATGTTTATCATCTGATATTCATTTCTAATAGAATTTGTGGTTAGTAAAAGTGAGCAGAATAGGTTCTTTGCTTGGAGAGTGGTGAATGAGTGGAATGGCTTGCCAGAAGTAGTAGTGAGTGCCCTAACATTGGGTGAATAAGTTTAAGAAGAGTATAATAAGTAATGTGTGAATAATAGTTAATGCAGGTCTCCAGTGATGTCTTCTGATCCCCCATGGAGACACCCATATAATAATAATTTGAACTCTCCTTTTCAATACTACAAATGCTTTCTCTACTGCATGTAATATCACACTGAAATTCAGGATTATGTGTAATTCCTGTTTGCTATGGTATGATATGTTAAAAAAAAAAAAGTGACTTTCATAAGTTAGGATCAATTGTGATACAGTAATTGATATGGTCTCTGATCTTTAAGTAGTAGATTCTTAGATCAAACAAGTATTTAAGGTTTGGAGCTGATGGAATAATTACAGTACAAAGAGAAATAATTAAACAGTGAGTTTAAATCCTCTCAATATTCATCTGTCACAGAGACTGTAATAACACATACAACAAACAATAAGTAGAAGAAATGAAAATTAGAATATATGAAGACTACAGTCTTATGAGGGGCACCCTCTATGGGTGCTGTTGGCTATCCTTAGATGTTGGGCAGGAGGCCTAAGAATTAGTTTCCCAAATCTTGGGAAATTTAATTTAAACATATTTATTAAGATTAGGCTGGTTTTTTTAATCTGTTAATGATTCTAAACGAATATGAACTAGATGAACAAAAAAAAATACGTCTGCCACCACAACTATGGTCAGTCAGATCTCAAAGAACAAGCCTTGGATACCTTGCACAGAATCAGATGGAAGAAAAATATTATGCTCCATAACAGTAAATAGAAACTTGAATGACTCTTTAGAATAAGTAGCAGGTTTAACAAACCAGCTTAATCTTAAAGTTTCACAAATCTTCCCAAGATCTGTGAAACTAATTCGTAGGCCTCCCACCTTAATTCCTAAGGCTTGCCATCAGCACCTATAGAGTGTTCATAAGATTTTAGTCTTCATATATGTTAATTTAATTTCTTTCGCTTATTGTTTCTTGTACACTATTACAATGAAGACGTCTCTGTGCCAGAGACGAAATATTGAAATAATTAAACCTGCTGTTTAATTTTTTCTTTGTCCTGTAATTATTTCACTAAATTGCATCATGAGGTTCTTACTTTATAAACCAGTTATTCTCTGCTACTTGTTATACTAATAAACTAGCAGCTGGTATCTATTCCACTGAGTGACCAGTTGTCTGCGATAAGTCTGTGGTATGAGCATAATGTTAAATATGCAACTGAGCAGCACAATGGATAGCATTAGTTGTTGTATTATGAACTAACAATAACAAACATTTACTGGCTGATCACATCTAGTCCTGCTTTGATATTCATTCATTTCATATGGTGATTCAACGGCCGTGAGCTCCTTTTATGGTGAGGTACAGCACCACTTCAATCCCCCTATTTTTATCCGGGCTCAGGACTGCATAAACAATTCAGACCTATGGTTGGAAGGATTGTCTTAAGTATTCCTGACTGTATCAGTGTGTGTTCGGGGGGGGGGGGGGTTGCTTGCTTGCTTGCAGGATGAAAAACCCCAGATAAACTGGGGGGGGGGGGGGAGATCCTGCTGTTCACGTCCAAGACTGGCTAACTTGGCTATGGCTAAGGAAGATCTTTAAGCTCCTAAGGTTGTCGACGGGAATCGAACCTAGGGGGACTCCTTCCCCAGGTATATGGTTGCGAAGCGCATAGCCACTAGGCTCACCATGCAGATTTGCTTTGATATCGCAAAAAAAAAGGTTAAAAATATATATTTTTGCTTGAAATTTGCTAATGCCTATAAAAATGAAACATAATTGCCATGTTTGTTTATATATGCAGAAAAGCTGATAAGCAAACATGTGCCCAATCAGTATATCAAAGCAAGAAGTGTTGCTATATGAACATCAACTAGTAACAATCAAATGTCATGACATACTTTTTGTTAAAGAAGTAACATAACTACATGTTATCTTTATTCTTATTTTTCTTTGCTTAGCTCAACAGCCAACTGCAGCTAAATAACACAACCTTATAAACTTTATTTAGGTTAGCACTTCTGCTTTGCAACCAATAGGCCACAAGTTCAAATCCTTCTATGGGCATGAATGTTTGCAATTGTCTCTAGATGGGAGATGAATCTCATCATTCAGTGTGAGACCACCACTCTCTTTACTGACAGTCTGAAGTGGTTAAAAAAAAAAAAAAAGCTCCATGGCTGGTCTCGAGAAGGATTTCTGAAATTATGTAAAAATAAAAAATCCTTAACACATTCAGTTACTATGTACTACAGGTTTACAGCTGTAGTATATAGTAACTGAATGTGTTAAGTTTACTCTTTCTTTCTTTACTTTCTCTCTCCTTTATTTTCTCTCTCTCTTCTTTTCTGAGAAAAAAATACTTTTTTTACTCTCAGAAAACCCTTTAAAAGGTTTTGTATCCTAAATGGGATGCACAACCTAGATCTTTCCAATCAAAATTCTGAGAGATTGTCCATTTGAAATTAGTACTCTTATTCAGGTATCTTCACAGAGTCCTGGGCCTCTAACTCAAACATAACAATCATATCTAAAATTTCATTTCTAACATGCAATTTAAGACATGCTGCTTGCAATTTTGAGTGCAACACAATTAAATCTTCTAATACCTTTTAATTTAATGGTAGGTACCAGTTTTCAGATTGTCCTAAACAACTAATTATTGTCTAAAATAATGAATTCTGGTTTATTTTTCTTGAGTTGTAAGATTAAAAGTTCAAGTTTATGAGATACAAAGAACTACCTGTGTATGCAAAAGAACAACTAACTTAGGAATCTGCTAAAACCTCTAGTTAATGACTAGAATTGAATCTATTTTGCTTATTGTGACCTTGCATTATGGACACAGAAAGGTTAAAACACAGGCACCAATAAAAAAAATCTTTTTTTTTTTTTTTTAAAATCAGTTATACAGTATCTTTCCAGGTAAAGACATAATATGAGGGTGGTCTGAAAAGTTCTCAGCCTAACAATGAACAAATGAAATTATAATTTCAAAATTATTTTTATTTTTCAACATAATCTCCCCTAAGACTAATACATCTATTCCAGCGATGCTCCGGCACCATTATCCCATCCCTGTGGTGGTTCTCACTAAGATCTGTAAAATACTCCTCTACAGCTGCAATTACCTCTTGATTCAAAAAAAACGCTGACTAGCAAGGAAGAGTTTTAGTTTGGGGAACAGATAGAAGTCAGAGAGAGTCAAATATGGGGAATAGGGTGGATGTTCCAACAATTCATAATGCAGATCCCTTAATTTTCCCATTGCCAAAACACCTTTGTGAGCAGGTGCATTGTACTGATGAAAGATGATTTTTTTCTTCTGCAAACTGGGTCTTTTCTCATGAATTTTTTTGTCTAGTCTGGTTAAAAGATCGGAATAACATTCCCCAGAACTACTTGATAGAATGACTTGCAATTTCACATGGATGCTTATGGCAGATGTACCAACTTAGAATAAAAACATCTTGCCAATAGTGTTGCCATCTATGGTTGAGGCCGAGAACTTTTCTGACCACCTTCATAGCTATTTTAAATTTACAGAGCAACATTTGAAACAAATTATTACAAAATTGTGCTTAAAAAAACTTCTTGATTGGAAAGCAGTTTCAAATAGAGTTATGTGAGCAAAGTTCAAAATGGGGAAATATTCACTTGATGACAAACAGTTCAGAAATTATGGGAATATGACAAGGATTTGTACTTAAGTTTTGTGGATGTGGATAAAGCATATGACAAGGTGCCTAGAGAAAAAAGCTCTTCAAAACACTACAGTTATATGAAGTAAATGGAACATCATACAGGAAGATGGTTTGATGTAAAATCAGGTAAGAAAAGGTTGCACATTATCTCCACACTTATTCATCGTCTATATGTATCATATTATTGAAAGAAAGTGGCATTAAACCTGATGTTAGAATTGGAGATATCAAATTAGTTCTTTGCTTTATGAAGGTGATGTACTCTTAAAAAAATTAAGTACAAGTCTCCAGGAGTCTCTAACTAAAGTGAATGACAGCTATAACAAATCTGGCATGAAAATCAGCAATAAAAAAATTCAAACTATGAAAACAGGCAGATACATAGAGACTGTTGTTGAATAAATTTATATGGAATAAGCGAGAAGTTAGCCAAAACACTAAACTAGAAGTATACAAGACAGTGTTCAAACCAACTTTAAGTTATTGATCTGAGAGTTGGGTTAGAAATAACATATCGTATACTGTTTAAGGAAATTAAACTTTTTTTTTTTTCGAATTTCCCTAAATGTTTGAAATGAACTTGCTACGGTGGAGTAGGTGGATTTTTTTTTCCAATAGAAAAAAGGTGCTCTGATATATGGATGTTGGCTGTCCTACCTGTTTGTCCATGATAAGAAAGGTTGCAGCTGCAGGGTACCTGATAAACTCCAGAGGTTGTATTTGGTCTTTGGGGCTGCTAGCTTTTTGTGTGGTTTATAGGTGGTTGCAAGATTGCGCTTTTTTTAATATCTTGGCAACCTTGGATATAAGGGATGGTGATGGATTTGTTGTAATCTATATTTGGGAAGGGAGGAAGGAACAGTGTGGGTACATGGTGCTAAAATTCTTTGTATTTGGTGGGAGGTGTAGCAGCCCATGGCCAATTTTTTTTTTTTTTTTTTTTTTTTTTTTTTTTTTTTTTTTTTTTATATGTGGGCAAGTTGTGTGTTGAGTGCATTGTTATTTGAGCAAATTAATTTTGCCTGGTGGACTAAGATTTTTATAGTCCCAAATTGTTAGGGGAGTGGATGATGTGATTATCGATGGATGTATCCACCTGTGTGTGTATTGGGGGGGGTCTGTAGACTGTGAAGATCAGGAATTCATTTGGTTGTCTTGTAACCAGGGTGTTTAGGAATGGCAGACTGTTGTTACTTTCTATATCTGTTGTGAATTGGATCCTTGGATGTTAACTGTTCAAATTGGAAAGGAACATGTGTAAGGTGTTTGGTCATGTGGCCAAATAGCAAACACATTGTCCACATAGCACAGCCAAACAGTGGGTTTAAGGGGGGGGGGGGTTAGGGCATTCAGGTTTGAGAGGCTTTTCTTCGAATCAGCTGCCTCTTACCAACTATCCCAACCTAAACAAATATGTTTGGCTGTATTAGACCCCCCCTCATATGGGAAACCCTCATCCACAGTCAGCCAGCCCAATGACCAAGACCCAACTGGTGTATAAAATATGGCTTAACTGGTGGTTTTCTACAGATGAATTTGGTGCTGCTTTCTTTTCACATGTAAGTGTATCAATATAACCAAGGTACTAAAAACCTTTTACTTCAAGGTCATTTAGCATAATATTTCCTTCTCTTCTGTTTTTAATACTGTTGAATGCCAACAAAATGAATGCTGCATTTTTACATATTGGAATGTTAGTCAATTACCACAACATCATCTGCAAAGCAAAGTCTGCTTATGTGAGTTTGTCAAGGGTAATGATATGATGATGAATCTCCCTGAAAAATTTCAGTGGAATAGGAAAGCTGTGTCATTTCCTGCTCCTATTAACCCTTACTCTTGTATAGCAATGATAAATATGCTTTCAGTTATTATTGTCATCATTAATTTCCTGATATGTATCCTCAAGGTGTAGCGTTCAGGCTGCTATGACAGCAGTACTTGATTTTAGTTTACATCATTAATAACTCCAATCAACAATTTTCCTCCAAATTTTAATCTATTGTCAGCACTCCAATACTTTCATGTCTAATATTTCGTTCTTCTAAGGCACTTCTGCCTGAATCATTTGACCTCAACACTAGTCTTTCTCTGGGTCTTTTTATTGCCATTTTGACATCCAATACCTGATATGGTTCTGCTATGAATTATTTTCAAGGTTATAAGTGAGTAATTTGAACATCCTTTTGTAATGAGTGAATTATAAGGCTTCTGAGAAATTATGAAATTTAAGAATAAAGGAAGATTTTTATCTCTTGCTTCATCTAAAGCAGTAGAGGTATTTCATAATACTTGTTTTTCAAAAAATAAGCTTGATTTCTGAGCAGAAGAGGTGTTACATATGGTTCAGTTTAGAAGTATTTTGTTACAAATGTTTTGGTGTGGTAGAAACCAGCATGATTCCTCTAATTCTCTGGGTTGTTCGGATTGCCTTTTTTGGGTATTGGTATCATTTTAGCCTTCTCTCCATTGCAATGAAGTGCTGCATGTAGTTGGAACTATACTGAAGATATTTAATAGTTTTTTTTTTTTTTTTCCTCCAGAGCTCCTTTTCACCAATTTGTTTAACAGCCTCTCTGCTATTAGACCATCTGAGTACAGGTGTTTTCTTATTCTTTTGGGTTTTTAACACAGTTTCAAATTCTTGCATTGTAAAATTGTTACACATAACAGGAATTTCTTTTGTATCATTATTTCTGGCAAAGAATCTATAGTGAAGATTAACAATGAATTATTTAACAGTTTTCCAAAGTAGTTCTTTCACTTTAAGAATTCTTTATTTTTGTCTTTTAAGTATCTTGCTCTTTTAATCTTTCATTCTTAGTTTTTTGCATTTCCTTTCTTTGGTGAATAAGGAATTATGTTAAAGATACATTTCTCTGGTTTTATGTCTGATACATTTCTAATTTCTGGTAATTTGGATGTAGTTTTTCATTGTCATTTTCAAAGGCCACATACTCAATCATTTAGTTCAGGCTGTTTATGCAGATAGTGTGTTTTATGATTCCTGTGTTGTTATTTAATGTCGCTATGTTTCTTTATTAGTTCTTTGGTAATTTGCGATTGGGAGATAAAGTTTAGAAATGCTCTCTGACACCTGTGTGCATTTTTCCATAAAGATTATTTTAAGCAGTTTGTCAAAATATGACTTAGTTTAAAATCTGAACAATTAATAAAATAACAAGATCAAATATTAAATAAATTAATTAGCTAACTTAAACACTACAATTAAAACAATGATAACCATACAGCAAAATAATAATTTTAATGCAAAGAAGTAAAGCGATGTATATTTTTTAATGAGATTCTCACATATGAAAAGTTGTAAATCTAGAGTACAATTAGCAGCATGGATGGACTTAGAATTTTTTCGTTTCTTTTTTTATTAATTTTAATATTTTATTTATTTTTTTACATAACCCCAAAACCCCACTTTAGAGACAAAACTTGTAACTTCAAACCACTGGAGCTTATCAAGCCTCTGGAAAAGCAGGGTAGCAGCATTACAATGGGCAAGGAAATTCACATCCCACCAAAAGACAACTGCAAATCATCCAAATCATGAAGGGATGAGGGCTGCCTGGAGAGAGAATATACTAAATGCTTGACCAACCAGGCTGACCATTTTTTTCCCCACCAAATCTAATAAATCATTTGATACTTATTTAGAAAAATAAAACTCGCATTTCATTCTTCTATCTTGCTAATATAAATTATGGTGACTAACTTTTCTGCAATGTTTGAACTAACTGCACCAATTTTTTTTTTTTACTGTTTTTTATACATTGGTGGCTTTGTATAACATCTGATTACATCTACTTTGTGATGGTAAATGTACGGGGGGGGGGGGACTAGAAAGTTCTGATAAACACCTAGAAAAAAATTATATTAATGCAACTGATATAACCACAAGAAAGAAAGAACACACTAGTCGCAGAGTTATGAAAATAACTTCTGTTCTTATATCCTTGTATGTTCTTTCTTGTAGTTATATCAGTTGCTTTAATATTATTTTTGTTCTAGGTGTTTATCAGAACTTTACAGATCCCCCCCCCCTCCTCTTGTAGTTTCAGGTAAATACAGAATACAATATGGTGAATAAGTCCTACTGTATTTATCAACCATGTATTAACAGAGTTCATTATAATAAAATGAGGAATGGATGGGTCCAATCACTATTCCAAATTCTTAATGAACAATGTGGAAATTTTTTCCAAATTATTCAGGTTAATTTCTAATTTTATTTGTAGTGTTATATAAAATAGCAAAATGTAAGAAAGTTTTAAGAATCAAGGTAAGGCACCTTTTACAAGTGAACTGCAGACTAAAATACACAAATATTATTAAAAAAAAAAAAAAAAAAAAAGAGTGAAAATAAGAATCAAATCCTTGCCTCTTAGTGGCAAACTCTGAAGAACATACTGATTCAGCTAGGGAGACATCTAGTGAAGTTATCTATAAGGAGAAAAAATAACACTATGGTGGGCATAAGAATTTAAAGAAGCAGTTCTTGAAAAGAAGAAAGAAGAAAAAAGAAGAATACCAAAGTTCCTACTAAAGAAGTCATCAGATTCCCTATTATAATACACAGAAAAAATGTACCAGGTTGGCAATGTATCAAAGTAATTAAACAAAAATCATGGGATGACTTTGATAAGAAATAGAAGATAAATATCAGAAAGGTGACAAAATATTCTTGAAGCTATTAAAAAAGTTCAGAAATGGAGGAAGGAGTACAAGGAATCAAATGTGATATGTATGACATGGAAACAAGACATGTCTAAGTTAATTACTTGGAAAGAAATAGGTAGTGACAGAACAGTAATAAACATTCAAGAGGAATGCAAATAGGAATACATATATCTTGAGGTAGAAAAAGGCAATCAAAGCATGAAATGTGAATGGCAGCTGCAGTAAATTATATTTCACCAGAAATGCTCATATATGAAGGTATAAAAGTTTTGCATTTTTTTCTACCAGTTCCCGTTGATCTCCGGCATGAGCAAGTGGTTTTTTTTTTCCTCCCAGAAACAAATTAAATAGTTTTTTCATCCTGAAAACTCAAGAAAATCGACTTTAGAACCCACACTATTTCTTAGACAATGAACACAATGTTAGGATTAGGGATCATGAGATGGAGGCGCCTGTCAGCTGCCTCTCTTCACCAGATGCCTTGTATAATTAGTGATAGCCTCAGGCTGGTTATCTGATTGATTACCAGCTCTCCCCCCCCTCCCCATCTCCAAAAGATTGGTCTTAGAGGCTAATTTCAGATGATTGGAATACAGCTTTCAAAGTTTCTATCTATAAAAAGGAATAAAACAATGAGAAAATTACAGATGAATTTATCAAAGTGTTCCCAGTAAGATTTACACAAGCATACTTGAGAAGAAGTTTAAAAAAATTTTGGAAGGGAAACTTTAAGAACAAGCTAGGATTAGTTAGAGGTTATTGAGATCATATTTTTATTTTACAAGTAGTTGAGAAATCATGGAATATAACAAATCTGTACTTAAGTTTTGTAGATCTGGAAAGGTGTGAACAAAGAAAAGCTTTTCAGAATGCTATAGTTATATGAAGTAAATAGAACATTATACAAAGCATTACATAGTCCACATTTAAGTTGTAAATCAGCAGTTAGAACGGAAGGAAATACAGGAAGATGGTATGATGTAACATCACATATATCAAAAAATTCACTTTACAATATTTCTTTCTCCATAATCTAATAATTTTATTTTCTCACTGAGATATGACAAATTATATTAATAGACAATTAAACTTCAAATAAAATATGGCTCAAGAATAGTCTTGTTGAAGACATGAATCAAACCTTCCAGACTTACCAGCAAACTCTGAAGAAACCACTGATTCAGCCATGGAAGAATGTGATGAAGTCTGTTTGCAAGGATAGAAAAATTGTGCAAGTCTGCAGGATTTCACAATTAAAATATATAACAACTGTAATAAATTCAGTATGAAAATTAGCAACAAAAAAGACAAAGAACTATGAAGTAAAGAGATAGGTAGAAACACAGAAAACATCAGTTGCATCCTGAATGAGAAAACTACAGAATAATAAAAAAATGCAAATTAAATATGGATATAGACAACAGAATAAATTTATATGGGAATAAGAGAAATAAGTCAGATGCTAACTAGCTGAAAAAAAGAGTGTTCAAACTAATCTTTAAATAGTACCTACCTGTGGCATGACAATAAACAACAAATGACATGATAACCAAAGTAATTAACTTTAATGAATGAAAGAAGTACAGATATTTCATACTGAGAAGCCTTTTACATTGGCCAAATCTGAATTGGAACGATTCTCTCTCTCTCCCTCAAAAGTTTGGGAGATTCAAATTTTATGTTACCATCAAAAATAGTTTCAATATTATTTATTAATATATTAATTTCTAGTATGTGGCAACCATTTTAATTGGGAAACTGATTGTTGTATACACCTTGTATTCCTATTTCTTTGATTTGCTTGTTTCTACACACTGATGATGTATGACACTAAACATAGTATCTGGTGGGATGAAGCTCGTCATCTCCATAGAAGCAGTTTTAAACATGAATGCCCTTTCAAAGAAAGTTGCAGAGCCCTTTTATTACATCAGACAAATCTGAATTGGAACGATTCTCTCTGCCTGTCCCCCCCCCCCACAAAAAAAAGTTTGGGAGATTCTCATTTTATGTAACATCAAAAATAGTTTTAATATTATTTATTATTATATTAATTTCTAGCACATGGCAACCGTTTTTAATTGGTAAGCTGATTGTTGTATGTACCTTGTATTCTTGTTTTTTGATTTTCTTATTTCTGCACAATGATGATGTGTTATTTTCAGTACAGAATATCTGTACTTTCATTTCATTAAAGTTAATTATTGTGGTTATCGTGTGATTTATTTTTAGCATTCAAACTAATTTTATTGAAAGTTTATTTTTCACTTGGTTAGAATATAATAAATTTACTTTAATTCTTTATCCAAATGTGAGCAAACAAAGTTTGCGCCTGAAAGTATCTTCAGGACTGGGGTAAGGTGGTACAACACCAGGTCGACTCCTTGCAAAGGTGGAGCAAGCTACCAACACTCCTATCTCAGTATCTCTCATAATGCAAAACACATCTCCTTGCTGATATGTCTAATGTTATGCAATAATGGAAGGGTCACTACCCAGAATAGTTTCGACCTTTATTGAGGTCTCTTTATCCAAGTGTGAGCTTTGTTTGCTCACACTTGGATAAAGGATTAAACTAAATTTATTATATTCTAACCAAGTGAAAAATAAACTTTCAACATCTTTCTTTAAATCCAGAGTAATTTATTAAAAAGGTGGCACACCAATTGGCAACTCCTATAGGTAGAGATGATCTGCTAATGCTTCTGGATTGCATCTCTACTTGGGCCTGGTTCCCACTGAAGAGACCACAATAAAGGTAGAAACTATTCTGGGTAGTGGCCCATCCCTTAATGCATAACATTAGACATATCCACAAGGAGATATGTTTTGCATTATGAGAGATACTGAGATAAGAGTGTTGGTAGCTTGCTCCACCTTTGCAAGGAGTCGTCCTAGTGTTGTACCACCTTACCCTAGTTCTGAAGATACTTTCAGGTGCAAACTTTGTTTGCTTACACTTGGATAAAGGATTAAACTAAATTTATTATATTCTAACCAAGTGAAAAATAAACTTTCAACAACATCATCATCAAATTCCTGCCATGTACAGGATATGACAGTACTACTACATGAACACTACATGAAAATATTACATCATTACTAACTTCCTATCTACAATTTTCCTCCAAATCAGTCTGTTATTTCTCAAGACTCCAAAATTATCAGATCTTATATTTCTATCATCTAAGGCACTTTGTACCGTATCAATCCACCAACATCTTGGTCTTCCTCTGGGTCGTTTTCCTGCCAACCTGGCAGAGAACACTTGTTTTGCTAATCTTTCCTCGCCAATTTGTTTAAGTGACCATACCACCTGAGATTAGCTCTGCTAACACATTCCTGGATGCTGACAATGTCAAGTTCTTTCCTAATATCCTCATTTTTAATATGATACTGCCATTGATGCCATCTGTTCATGCCTCTAATCTTTCTCAGGACTCTCATATCTGCAGTCTCTAGTCTTTGGTCAAGTGTTTTACTTCTGACCCAGCTCTCAGATCCATAAGTTAAAACTGGTTTGAACACTGTCTTGTATACAGCTAATTTAGTGTTACGACTAATTTCTTTCTTATTCCATATGAATTTATTCTATTGACTTCCCACCATACCAGCTTTGCTGATTTTGTTGGCTATTTCTGTCTTTAATTTACCATCTTCAGTAAAAATCGTGCCTAAGTAGCTGAAATGTTTTACTTGTTCCACAAGTTCTCCATTCACAACACAGTTGACATTTTCAATGATTCTGCCTATTTTCATTGTATTTGTCTTTTTATTGCTGACCTTCATACCATATCTATTACAACAGCTATTCAATTTAGTCAGAGAATCTTGCAGACTTGTAGCGGATTTATTTAGAAGTATAACATCATCTGCATAAAGCAAAGAGCTGACATTAACATCTCCAATTTTGATATCATGTTTAATACCACTTTTCTTCATAATGTGATCCATATAGATAATGAATAACAGAGGGGATAATGTACATCCTTGTCTCATACCAGATTTAACATTAAACCATCTTCCTGTACTTCCTTCAATTCTAACTGCTGACTTACAACTCAAAGAAAGACTAAGTATTGCTTGATATAATGCCCCATTCACACCATATAACAGCAGCGTATTGAATAGCTTCTCTCTTGGCACTTTGTCATATGCCTTTTCCAAATCGACAAAACTTAAATACAGATCTTTGTTATATTCCCATGCTTTCTCGACTATTTGTCGTAAAGTGAAGATCTGATCCTCACAGCCTCTATTTGGCCTGAATCCAGCTTGTTCTTCACCCAGCTTTTCTTCCACAATTCTTCTCAACCTTTCTCAAGTATACTTGCATAGATCTTGCCAGAAACACTCAGTAGGGAAATACCTCTGTAATTCTCACATTCAGTTTTATTTCTCTTTTTATATATGGGTACTATGAGAGCTCTACTCCAAACATCGGGAATTCGTCCCTCTGTCCAGGCTTTCTGAACTATGCAGTGCAGCCACTGTAAGACTTTTATACCACCATACTTCAGCATTTCTGGTTGAATATCACCTACTCCTGCTGTCTTTGCACATTTCAAACCTTTGATGGCTTTTTCTACTTCAAGTATGGATATGTATTCCTGACTGCATGCCTGGTCAGTGTTTTTTACCACTGTGCTGTCATCACTGCTTGTTTCATTTAGCAGTTTTTCAAAGTAATTACTCCATACTTCAAGGACACCTTTTTTCCTGTTTTCATGTCACCTTTATCATCTCTAACTCCTTTTACAGCACTCTTTCCTCCATTCCTAAGCTTCTTCAACACCCTCCAGAATATTTTGCCACCTTCTTGATATTTATTTTCTATATTCTTGCCAAAGTCCTCCCATGACTTTTGTTTAGCTAGTTTTACACACTGTTTAGCTTTCTTACATTTGTCTCTGTATTCTGTAAGAGTAAAAGCTGACTTATTTGCCAGGAACTTTTGATATGCTTTCTTCTTTTCCTTCACTGCCTCTTTAACTTCCTGTGTCCACCAGGGAGTTCTGATTTTTTTATCTTTGCACACAACCTCACCACATGCCTCTCTGGCAGAATCAATCAATGTTTCCTTCAGAGTTTGCCACTGAATCTCCAAGATTTGATTCCTGTTCTCAAACTCTTTCATTTTCTTTTCAATAATATTTCTGTATTTTAGTCTACAGTTTACATCTGAGAGCTGCTCAACTTTTATTCGCTTTAAAACTTTCTTACATGTTATTCTTTTCAATATGAAATTCAATTTTATTCTGCTCAAGACTAAATAGTGATCACTTCTAATTTCAAATCCTTTATACACTCTGGTGTCCTGCACCAGGGAGAAAACATCACTATCAACAATAACATAGTCAATGAGACTTTTCTTATTCCTAGCCTCTTCTCTCCATGTGAATTTGTGCACATTTTTATGTTGGAACATGGTGTTAGTAATAACCAGTCTATGTCCTGAGTAGAAATCCAACAGATATTTGCCATTATTATTAGCTTTGCTCTTTTCTCCAAATTTTCCCAAAATATTTTTGTATGTCTCACAATCATTTCCTACTCTGCTATTTAGATCCCCAACAAGGACAAACTTTTCCTTTTTCATTGTGTCAGTTGCTTTTTCTAAAGCCTCAAAAAATTCCTCCACTTCTACCTTAGTAGAACCTTCTGTAGGACCATAGGCACAAATAAGTCTCATTGTCCAGTTCCCCATTCTGATATTTGTCCACATTACTCTACTTGAGACTGACTGCCATTCAAGAAGATTAGCCTCGTATTTTGTGTTGAATACTATGGCTACTGCTTCTTTTCCTTGATTGTCATTGCCTGAATATAACATTTTGTATTTATTGCTCAGAAAGATCTCACCAGTTTTGGTCTTTTTTGTTTCAGTCACCCCTATTATGTCGATCTGGTACTAATCTAATTCCTCAGCTAGCTCCATTTCTTTGCCATTCAGGCTTCTTACGTTGATAGTACTGATCTTTAACTCTGGTAGAGTTGGGTTGGGGTTTGTTTTCAGATTTGTTCCAGTAGCTGACTTTTCGCTGTTCGCCCTGGTTACCCTGGCGAAAACAACAGGGGCCCTTGTTTAACCAGGCGACGCCCCAGGCGGCATGAAATTTTGTCATGTTTCAAACTTTCAACATCTTTCTCTAAATCCAGAGTAATTTATTAAAAAGGTGGCACACCAATTGGCAACTTCTATAGGTAGAGATGATCTGCTAATGCTTCTGGCTGGTATCTCCACTTGGGCTTGGCTCCCACTGAAGAGACCTCAATAAAGTTCGAAACTATTCTGGGTAGTGGCCCTTCCCTTAATGCATAACATTAGACATATCCGCAAGGAGATGTGTTTTGCATTATGAGAGATACTGAGAAAGGCGTGTTGGTAGCTTGCTCCACCTTTGCAAGAAGTCGTCCTGGTGTTGTACCACCTTACCCCAGTCCTGAAGATACTTTCAGGTGCAAACTTTGTTTGCTCACACTTGGATAAAGGATTAAACTAAATTTATTACAAACTAATTTTAACTTATGGATCTGAGAGCTGAGTTATTAAGATAAAAATTAGGAGGATGAATAGATATCAATTACAGAAACACATTAAAAATGAGGATATTATGGAGAACTTGCCATTGTTAGCATTTAGAAGTGCTAATCTACAGTGGTATTGGTCACTTAAAATGTATGAGGAAAGTTTACTAAAACAAGTTTTCTTCTAAAATGGTAGAAAAAGAAGATTCCTTACTGCATAAACCCAGGTATGTTGGTACAGTAAGAAGTGTCTTAGAAGACCAAAATATAAGATCTAATGATATTGAAGTACTAACATAACAGATTAATATGGAAAAAAATTGTTGACAAGAAGTTAATAATGATATTAACTTTTCAGGTGGTACTAACATAATATCCTGCATATCTTCTAAGGATATGCAGCAATTTCATGATCATGATAAAGTATGCTCACACTTAATAAAGGTTTGCTTTAAGACATGCAACCAAGAATTTCTGTAAAAAGAAAAAGCTGGCCTCGTTAGCATATCTACTTTACAACCAACAGTTGCAGGGTTCAAATCCTGAACCCTGCAACTGTTGAGTGTTTGAGATTGTTTTTAGGTGGGAGTCAAATTTCATCAACTAGTGTGAGACCACTGGCTTGCTTATTGGAGGCCTAAAGTGGCTTGAAAAAGTTCCATATTTAGTTTCTAGAACTGAGTTTCTAGGACCATGTAAAAAAAATTTAAAGATATATAAAATTAATAAAAAATAAAAATGTTTAGCCCATCCATTATACAAATTTACCAGATTTGCATATAACCTTTTGTGGGTGGGAGCCACATAAAAAAAAAAGTCTGTAATTACATATGAAATAATGTGAAATAGATGGATACACAACATTAATTATACCAGGAATACTATCTACAGTTAATAGACAACTGCAGATTAGTATATTCTTCTGTTTCTTTGGAATAAATTTTTACTGCATTAAAAATAAATAAAAATAAAATAAATAATAACAAAAATGTGATGTAGGTTGTAAATGCGTATTTACAGTAGATTAGTCTCATGAAGGTTAGATAAGATATCACTGATGTTATAATCCTCTAGAAAGTGTTTGGTTTCTATTCAAAAATATATAAGCCATTTCATACCTCCATTAGCAGGTTAGTCTTATCAGGTAATGAAATTTGAATTTATTACCTAAATTATCTTCATAAGCACCCATTCATGGGTACTGACTATTGTACTTGGCCAACCGACCAGCCATTAGCTTAGCTTATGGGATACACCTAAATGTTTAGATTTCACTTATACTAACACTATCAAAAACTATAACTTACCAGTAACTGTGATCTATTACACCGCAAAGCAGAAACATTCTGACATTTTAAAGATGACTGCATAATCTTTAATTGTTCTGCTTCTGCTGATGCACTCTCAACTGATTCTTGAAATAATGACCAAATGACTGCAAATAACATTATGAAACAATATACACTGATGTGAAAATAAAATGTAATAGATATTACAAATTGCATTCCTACATTTACAAATTATACAAAAAAAGAAGTAGAGTACTTCAGTATAAAAATCACTAAGGAAACTGCAATATTGTAAAGATATTTAAACATTTATGAGTTGAAATTTATTTGAATATCTTTACAATATGTTATATTAATATACACAGAATATTCTATAATCAGTAAACAAAAAAAAAAAAAAAGGTAAAAACATATCAAAAATAGAATATATAAAGCTTTCTAAGGTATGGCATTTTTTATGACGTAATATAGGAATATATACAACTCTTATACAGTGTATGGTTGACAGTTCTAATTTACTGATATAGTCGAAAATCATATGTGGATGAGTTTTAATAAAGCTCTAAATTTCATTAAACAGTTGAAAAGAGATAAAAAGAAATGACAGAAAGATATTCCTATGCTATTGTTAATATCACTTCACTAAAATGACACAATACAAGAAAATGTCAGTTTGCTGCAATTAAAATAGCATCTCTACAATAACATTATAAGTAGTGCTTCCAAATTCCTGACATTTTGGAACTTTTGGGAATCTAGAACGGGAAATCGTATTTCCCGAAATAATCTTTTTTATTTAATTTTCATTGATCATCTGTATTAATAGTGATAACAGTAAATGCTAATGAACAGAAAAGCCATAGAGAAGGTGGGGCAACCGGGGTTCGTGGCCCCAGTGAAGTCTTTCAGGGGTTTCGAGACACTCCTATATGTAAAAGGTCGACCCAGAATTTCATGACTAGTGCATCTCTTGTCCTGAGCGCTAAACAGGGGTCACTATGGTATCATTTTGGCTAGGTTTCTGTTATATTTCAGGTTTTCTCAAAATATAAACAATGTAATTAATGCAAACGTTATTTAACCAAACCTCATAGTATATAGTGAGTTTTTACATATATCACACAATGTATTAACATTCCCAATCTCATTTAAAAATTTTATTTATTAAATTAAACATTAATAGAAAACAAATGCAAATATTATTTGTTTGAAAATTAAAAAATACTTCAAATAGTTTTTATTTGTCATTTTTAAAAGGCAACTTTAAGAAACAGGGCATTAATTGCCCGATCAGATAATCGTGATCTTCGCTTTGTAACAAATATACTTGATGTGGAAAAATTTTTTTCATTTTCTGTAGATGTCGGTCGAATTGTTAAGAGTGTGTTTAAAAGCATCTTCAAGTTGGGAGTGAGAGAATGCATATAAGCTCATTTCCTTCCTTAGGGAAGCAAATATTTTGTATGCATGCAATAGGGCTAGGCTTTGATGTCGAAATTGATATTGCTTTAGTCAATTCACTCTTCAGATCAGATTCTGATTTAATGTCAGAACTCTCTGTAAGGACATCCTTTATTTCTTTTATTGGAACTTCTTCTGCTGTAAATGTTCCTTTAAAAAGTCTTTCCATTAATGACTTCGCCAATTATGCAATTTCATTCTTACTTGACAAGGCAAAAAAATTCATCCTCTTCCATCTCACATAAACAACTAACGTTGCTCAAGTACTTTGTGAAAGACACAAGATCTCCATTTCTACGTTTAACCAATTGAAATTTTATTTCCTTTAAAAGCATTTGGCTCATTGAAGAATTCTGATTTTCTAAATTACTGAACAGGAACTTACAAATTCCTTCACTTGTGAGAATATTAGCTTCTCTATTGCATAAGGCTTCAACTGCTAATTTTACAGGTTGTAAGCAATTCAACATACCTCTCAATATTTCATAATACTCTTCTTTCCATAAGTGATCGAGTTTCAGCTCTCGTAAAACAGTCTTAATCGGATTTACGATCTTTAAAAATCTCTCTATCATTCTCTCAGCGTGTTTTACAGTCCAAAATGACTTATAGTCACCTCTTTTCACTCTTGGTTATTTCTTGCTGCAAAAGAGAATTTTATACTGGAGAATATTCAAATATTTTCATAATTCTTCGTACTCTGCTAATTGCCGAAGATAAATCATCTCACAAATCATACTGATCAGCTCGTGCCACACCATCTAACTCAGAATCACTGTTATCATCTTTATCGTATTCAGAATCTGTACTGAATTCGCTATCACTGCTACAAGTCACAAATGCTTCACCTTTCAACTTTTTAACATAAAACACTTTTGTTACAGCTAAATGTAGCGCATGGTTGTAGCAGTACTGTCGAATAGTCGGTGATAATTTTCCCGAATTTTTCCATAACAACTGCATCATTTGTAATTGCAACAGCATCACTTTCAAGTTTTAACTGAAAGTTTTCTAATCTTTCCTGAAGCAAGGATAACACTTTTTGAACAGGACAGTTCCCATGTATTGGAACTTACAAATTCCAATATCACAAAACAAGGTTCATAGAGGTCTCATTGCAGTATACGTGAACATTCATGTATCTGCGATTCTTGCAACTGGTCCACTCATCTATTGAAATACTAAGTTTTTTATTATCACATTTGAATACTTCCAATTTCTGGATGTACAGTTGTTTCACTTTACTCTAATAATTATGTATTAGTGTCATAACTGAAGATGGCAACTGCATTCCTTTGTTTGTGAAACTTTCCGTAATAAACTCACTTTTTGTGATGGTGTTGACTGATATCCCATCCAAGGCTGTTAATTTGCTTACGATTTCTTCTAAATCCAGTCCCTTGACATAATGTAAAATTGTCATTTGTCTCTTAGAAGATGAAGGCATTGGCTCATCATTATTCAATTCAGACTGCTTTTTTTCCTTTTCATTCCATGAATGTATACTAGGTGCATATGTAGACTGCTGGTTGATGATGCTTTGCATTGCAAAGTTTTGGAGCATATCTGGCAACAAGCTGATTTGTTATCTTTATCTTTTCTAAAATATTCCCAACATTCTTTATACTCTTTACTCATTGTGACAGCAATCTAAAAAAAAATATTAAAATATAATTTATGATTTAATAAAAAATAATTTATTAAAAATTTTCCCGATTTCCTGACCAAATTTTCTCGGGATTAGGGAATAGGAAAACGAAAAAAATTCCCGAGAACAGACCCAGAAACCCTAATTATGAAATTAGGAAACCCTAATTATATTGTGAAAGTTATATAAAGGACTAGAGTTCAGAATGACAGTTATTAAATTATAAGACAAAAGGAAGTACAGCGGTGCCTTGGTTAAAGACGGTAATCCGTTCCAGGATTACCGTCATTAACCAAAACCGTCGTTATCCAAGGTGTGATTTTCCATAAGATTTAATTGAAAATCGATTAATTTGTTCCAGCTCCTCCCCACAACCATAGCACATAATAAAATGCAGATAAAACTCATTTCAAATGTCATAAAAATATGGTAAATATCATTTATTTATTATACAGTATATGTTTTTGCTACAAAAAAATTAACATTAATAAAATGAATTGTTCATGAAAACAGTTTTTAATTATCAATCTTCACCAGAAGGACAATTGAGCTCACGTCAGAGTTTTTTGACAAATGGACCTGTAAAAAACATGTCTAGGGTTGTTAGCTTCTGCCTCTTTTTTAAAATGTTTCTAAAAAACTGCATGGACTTTTCATTAAATAGATTTGCAGTTCTAATAACCTCAGATTTGTTTGGATTCCATTTCATAGCAACATTTTGAACTTCCTCCCACTTTGCCAAAACATTTTTGATTTCAGCAGTAATTTGTTCATCCTCTCTATCCTCTTCTTCAGATGAAATTTCCATTTCCTTTTCTTCACATTGCTGCTTGAAAAGTTCTTTAGCTTGTCAGTAGTCAGTCATGCATCTCCAATAATTCAACATCTTCTTCCTCTTCCAAGTTAAGATCATGGAGCAGTTGCCACAATATTCATCTGAAGTTTCTTCATTACCAAAGGAAGGACACAGTTTCCTCCATGCTGCTTTGAGACATTTCATTGTTACTTCTTGCCAAGCTTTTACAATTAGCCTAATTGCTATGACAATGCTGAATTCTTCTTTCCAAAATTTTCTTAGGGTTATGTTGGTAGCCTCACACATTTCAAAACACCTGGTAAAAAGTGCCCTTGTGTAAATTTTTTTAAAATTTGCAATTATCAACTGATCCATAGGTTGAATCAGAGATGTAGTCTTGGGAGGAAGAAAAATCACCTTGATAAAATCTAATTCCTCTGGTAGCTCTTCTCGTATGCTCGTTGGATGGCCAGGTGCATTATCCAAGGTTAAAATGGCTTTTAGAGGCAGATTGTTTTGCTCAAGATAGGCTTTGACAGTTGGTCCAAACACTTCACAAATCCAGTCTCTCAATTCTATTCTTGTGATCCAGGCTTTGCTGTTAGACTTCCACAAAACACCGAGATTGGATTTAGAGACATTGAACTTTTTAATGCTCGGGGATTCTCCGAGTGGTAGATTAACATTGGTTTTACCTTGCAGTCGCCACTTCGCATTTCTGCTAAAAGCAATGTTAACCTATCATTCATTGGTTTATGCCCAGGAAGTGTTTTTTCTTCTTTTGTGATAAATGTCCTGTTGGGCATTTTCTTACAAAATAACCCAATGTCATCACAATTGAAGACTTGTTGAGGTAGGTATTCTCCTTCTTCTATAATTCTTGTAAGGCTATTGACAAAAATTTATCTGCTGCTGCTTTCTCAGCACTAGCTGCCTCTCCGTGTCTGACCACACTATGAATTCCTGTTATTTTTTTGAAGTTGTCAAACCAACCTCTGCTACCATTAAAATCATCATCATCTACCTCAGAACTTGATCCCGAAGTCTTCTTTTTCAAATCTTGATAAATCTGTTTAGCTTTCTGACAGATTGCATTTTGAGATGTAGTATCGCCCACCATTTCTCTTTCTTTGATCCAAATTAGTAATAGATTTTCCATTTGCTCAAAAAGAAGCCCTCTGAATTCAATCTTGAAGTTCCCTTAGCAACCTTAGCTACCATAAGTTCTTCTTTTTTAGCCAAAATGATTGATATTGTACAATGACTGGTTTCATATATTCGAGCTAGCTGCATAACTTTCACACCTTCATGATGTTTTGCTATTATTTCTTTCTTCTGTTCAATAGAGAAAATTTTTCCGTTTTCTTTTCCTCACTAGCTTTCTTTTTGGGAGCCCATTTTTTCACACAGTAAAAAAATTCACTCTATAAAAAAAGATAAGCAAAATACAGTATTATTACAACACTAAGACAAGGGATACAAAGAACATATTGTCACCTGAAAATAAAAGTAAAAGTTCAAAAAAAAAAAAAAAACTTTTTGAAATAAAAGTTAACAGTTAAATTCGAAACCTGCAATTTTTGACTTAGTGCATTTTGCTTGTAAGGCGACGATATTAGATACAGCACTTACCGTAACATACACTGATCAGTAGCTTATAGATACAACGATTATTATACAGATGAGATTTGATTTTGCCTTTTGATGCCGAACGAACAGTGACATGCACCCGCCAATTTATTGTCTATATGAACCAACACAAAAAATAAATGCTTAAATACTCATTTTCATCATAAAACGCATTTATAACCACAAGTTTTAAAATAAAGCACAGTACACTACAAGAAAAGAAACAATAAACGGAAAACGTAAACAGCTGGCTATGATGGGTCAAACATATCTGAGCTTCACAGCTATGCTGCGTGGCTGTTCTCTATTCGACAATGTCTTCCCGTGCGTGGCTGAGTGCGATCGGAAAATTCTGGTTTTTTAGATCGGATAGAGGTTCACATAATCAAGACTCGTTAACCAACAGATTTTTTTCTTACAGCCACTTGTTGTTAACCAAGTACATCGTTATCTGAGGCCATTGTTAACCAAGGCACTGTACTTATAAAATAATGTACTTTATTTGAATTGTCACTTAATCCCATGAATATTTTCAGTATGATTTAAATGATGGAAATAATGGTACAGGTATAAGTGTTAAGATTAACAATGTGGAAATTTACCTATCCTGCAGATATGAAGGGTTTGGAGATTAAGATTACTGCACAAACAGCAAATGATGTGTAAACATGAAAGTCTAAAAGTGTAAAAGACGAAAACAGAAAATAATCGTGCCTTATAAAGGCTTTAATCCCATCTACCTTAGGAGAGATGGGAAAAATTGTGAGATCTGAAGATGTGTTTCATAGAATAAAAAAAAAAAAAAAAGATTTTCAATTGAGAATGAGAAGGGGGAGACTATAGTAATTTCTTAAGACTGCAAAGAATGTTCAATATCCAAGTTTATATTGTATTTGTCTAAATATTGAAAGAATAAGTCTAGAATCAGTAACCAAACTGACATTTTTCTGTCTGACATATCTAACAAGCAAGATGGTAGTCAATACTGAACAATAAAATCATACCAGCTGCTATAGAAAACGTCCATGACTATCAAAGACATGGTGAAAAAATCAACTAAAATGTTAGTGATATACAGAATAATTTATTTAGAGATTGCAAAGTTTCAATAGCTATGTTTTAGTTGCCTACTTAATTTATCTTTTTAAATTTTAAATAAAGACTAATTTTTTTTTTTTTTCACTCAAGTTCATAAGTGATTTTCTTACAACTACTGCAGCAGTTCTGTTTACTTGTTGAAAACTGTTATAACACACCATTATGATATAAAGCTAAATTAATTTGTCTAAATATGTCTCCTATAACATTTAATGTAAGATCCTAACTGGAATCAACCTTGAATTTATAGTAAATATGGCTAAGGTTTATTTTAAATGCACATCCATATTTACTGTTCATTTTCTGATCAGAGAGAGAGAGAGCACGTTGATAAAATAGACTAGCTTCTACTGTATTTTTATTATTATATCACACCTCCAGGGAGACCAAAGACTTGTCGGGGGAGGGCATCTACTCTACAACTCTGTCTCACTACTCCACCAACCTTTATCATCTAACACCAATGCCATCTACCACAGCCTATCACCACTAGTACTCTCACAGACAATCACAAACATCCATGCCCACGGCGGGATTCAAACCAGCAGCCTTTTGGCTGGAGAGCAGATACGCTAATCACATGGCCAACTAGGCCGGCAATTTTATCATTGTCCTCTCTCTCGTGCACACACTTCAAACGAGCAATTTTTTTTTTTACAAACATAAGCAACAAATACTGTAAGTCTGTCAGGTACATGGGACTGAAAAAAAAAATAATAAATAAAATAAATTAATAGTCTGAATTAAATAATTACGATTTTGTGATAATTTCGATTATCGCAGTTTATAATTTGATACCAAAATTCCAATTATTGCGTTCCAAATTTGAATTATCGCAGACGCGAGATGTAGCCCACTAAATATGAAACCAGTTTGAGTTGCCACTCGCCAGGTATTGATCTCTTGGAGTGCTTTGTTTTTATCTGACAACACCTGCTCAACACTCGCCAGTAACTGTCTGCCTTTGCCTGAAGTGCATGTGGATATTTATTTCTCTTCTTATTTACCCCTATAACGAATGCTAAAAGAAACAAGGATGATATCAAGTCTACAGTTATTGAGAAGAAACATAGAGTGATCAGCTTAGAAGATAAGATGATAAGTATGAAGCAGGCATAACCAAAGTCAAAATTGCAAGAGAGTATGGTCTAAATGAATCAACTGTTCGCCATATTTTAGATCACGCTGCAAACTATAAGCAACTAGGACAAAGTGCATCGACCTCCTCTGGATCCCAAACTACGAGAAACAGAAGCCATCTTATGATTGAAATGAAAACGCTATTGTCAGTGTGGATAGAAGATTGTAATCAAAAGAGAATTCCTCTTAGTCAAATGACTATAAAAAACAAAAGCATTGAGTTTGTTTGAAACTTTAAAAAGAAAACAATTAGAAAGCGAAAATGATTCGGCATCAGTAGTGGAAGAAACTTTCTCTGCAAGTTCAGGGTGGTTTGATCAGTTCAAAAAGCGATTAAGCATTCATAGTGTTCGTGTACAAGGTGAAATTGCAAGTGCCAATGAAAAAGCAGCAGCAGCAGCTAGTTTTCCTGGTGAATTGCAACAGATCATTGAAGAAGGAAATTATACCGATGATCAGATATTTAATGCTGATGAAACAGGCTTATTATGGAAAAAGTGTGCACTAAAACATTTTTAGCAAAAAATGAAAAATCACAGCCTGGCTACAAGGCTTCGAAGGAGTGTGTAACACTTTTACTATGTAGCAATGCTTCTGGAGATTACAAGATGAAGCCTCTCTTTATTTATCATTCACAAAATCCTCACCTGCTTAGAGGTTTAGATAAAAATTTTCTCCCTGTTCATTGGAGATTCAATAGAAAAGCTTGGATGACAAAAACTATTTTTGAGGATTGGTTTAAGAACTGTTTTTGTCATGAAGCTGAAAGGTACTGCAAGTCATTAAATCTTGATTTTAAAATCTTGTTGATATTAGATAATGCACCTAGTCATCCAACAGCAATGAGTGATTTGTGCAAAAATTTAAAAGTTATTCATTTATCACCTAATACCACTTCCATCATCCAGCCAATGGATCAAGTTGTAATTGCATCCTTTAAGGCATATTACCTACGAAAAACTTTTTCACAAGCAATAGAAAAGACTACAGGAGATGAAGCTATGACTTTGACAGAATTCTGGAACACATTCAATATCAAAAATTGCATTGAGAATGTCAAGTAAGCATGTAGTGAAGTATCGTCTAGCAACCTGAGAGTGGTGTGGCAAAAGATAATTCCTCATTGTGCAAATGATTTTAAAGGATTTGAAAATGAAGTAACCTGTTATCAATGACATAACGAAGCTTGGCTTCAATCTAGGACTAAAAGAAATTGAAAAAAGGTGATGTTCAGGACCTGCTTCAGTCACATGATAAGGAGCTAGATGATGAAGATCTAATTAACCTCAAGAGAGAATGGGCTTACGGTGCTCAAATCGATAATAATGACGAAGAAATTGACATGGCACCGAAGGAATTTACCCTCGAAGAAATGGACGAAATGTTTAGAATTGCTGAAAATTTTAAAGAAAAAAAATCTTGAATGGCAATCCTAATCTTGAGCGATCAATGAAAGTTCGTCAGGAAATTGAAAATTCCATCTGTTGCTACCAAGTTTTATACGAAGAAAGAAAAAATTCCACCAGAAAACTCTACATCAATTTTTATCCAAGAAAGAATAATCTTGTTTTTCTAAATGAACCTTCATTTTTTACTTAACACATTTCTTTTTTTACTTCATATATAAAATTTAATTAATAGATTTGAAAAATTCTTGGCAATGATCACCCATTTTACATGCATTATTTATTCCGATTATCTTGGATTCGATTATTGAGGTATTTTTCGTGGCAACAGTAACCGCGATAATCGAGATATTACTGTATACCATTTTGATCTATAATGCTCAGAGATTTCCTCATTAAAATAAACTGCAGTAGTCATATTACTTTTTGGCACAAGTGCTGCTTTATTAAAGGACCCTTAAAGAGTAAATCTGGTATTATATTACACCATATACACAAGCTACAACAACCAAACAGACACATCTGTTAACAGTAATATCAGGTGGGACCACTAATGGATAGGTGACACAACATACAGCCTCCCCTGTCAACCACTTTTTTTTTTTTTTTTTTGTGGTGTGGCCTCTTTCTACAAAAGCAGCTCTGATGTACCCAGCAATCATTTCCATTGCAAAAGGATATCTTCCTAGTTGGAGGAAATATGTACTAGATCCAATATGTCATAGCTCTACAGACTTACCCACTCACACATAAGCAGATTTTGCTAGTTAATAACTACAGACTGAACAACATAATTTTTAATTAATTAAAAAAAATTCTAAACAAAATCTTTTTAATTTTAAGAAGTTTTTTTTAAAAAGAACAATAAACAATGTCTCTATGATAACATCTTCGATGGATATAGTGTATCACTGTTACAGGTTTTTAATTTTTCAGGAAATGATAATTTATACTAGAATATTAATTGAAAACTTTAATCAATACCTTCCTATATTTGGGACTGTTACACTGCCATCTTCTGGGATCACAAAACAGTGATATGTACATGCAGGCACTAACACTGTGCAAATGAGGCTGAAGAAAGGCAACTGAAGTAGCTATGTATAACCAACTTATAAGTTTATTTACAAAAATTACCATTACCAGTGTGGAGTGTCATTGTCTAGCATGAGTAAACATAATTATATGTTTGAATATCCAACGAGAGGAGGGGGTGGAAAGAGGGGAAATTAGTTCCACTGCATAAATAAGGCTCCAAGACTCCAACAGTAGTCTTGGAGCCTTCATTACATAAAGAAGGCTCCAAGAATGCTGTTGCAAATTACTGACCAATCAGCATATCAGGAGTCATCAAGGTATTGAAGAAGTAGGTCAAGAGCAAAATACAGGAATGGATAGATGGAAATGGGAATACTGTATGAGGGATAGCTCATGCCTCAGTAACTTGCTCACATTTTATATTACAGTAATAGCTGAATTGGATACTGCTGGACTTTGCTAAGGCCTTTGACAGGATACCACATGGAATTCTATGGAATTCTAATCAGCAAACTGCAGCACATGGGGATGGATAGAGGGTTGATGGGATGGATGGGAGGATCGTTGATGGAGAGATATCAGAGAGTAATTTATTCAGGAGTAGAGTCCAAAAGAATGCCTGTGAATAGTGGTGAGCTGCAAAGTACTGTTCTTGGACCAATGCTATGTAATTTGTTCATTAGTGATATAGGAAAGGATCTGAGAGGAACTGTTCATTTATTTGCCAATGATGCAAAGTTGGGTAGAGCAATAGTGAATACACGATGTCAAAATTTTGTACAATGATTTTGAAAGATTGGCAGACTGGGCTAAGGAGAATGTCAGTTTAATGTGGAAAAGTGTAAGGCTATGCATTTTGGGGTGAAAAGATAAGCTGTAATATACTGATTGGTGGAACTGTACTCCAGGAAATTGATGAAGCCAGAGATTTGGGTGTGTTGGTGGATAGGGAGTCGAAGTTTAGGGGGCACATAGCAAAAAGTGGCTAAATCAACTCATCAGATCACTTGGTTACTGAAGAATACTTTGATGAGCAGAGACAAGTAGGTTATTATTTCTCTTTATCGAGCCTTGATAAGACCCCTTATTCACTACTGTGTGCAGATCTGGGCACCAGGGTTTCTTAGTGATGGGAGGAGGTAGAGAGGATCCAGAGGCGAGTGACCAAGAATGGTAGCTGGTCTATGGAATGAACTTTACAAGAACAGGTTGAAGATTTATGGGTTACAGAAATTGGTTGATAGGCAGAAAATGGGTGATATGATTGAGACATTTAAATTACTGAGGGGGTTTTACAAGATTAATTCATAGGAAATTTTTCAGAACAGGTCTGGTGGTGGGTGAACTAGGGGCCACCCATGGAAACTGAGCAAGGGTGTTAGAACTCGGTGTTTTACTTGGAGAGTGGTGAATGAGTGGAATAAGCTGCCAGAGTCTGCTGGGAGAAATTCTTAAGCAAATACATTTTCTGTTTGGCATAATTTGTCAAATCCTGCACTACTGATCCTACCACTAAGGTAGTAGATGATTTTCAACTGCATGGAAGCTTGAAGTGGCAAATACCAAATAGGTCTCCAGAGCAGGGGGTTCTAGTTTGCCTCTTTCTCTTATCCATACAGTAAATGAGGAATATCCTTCATGGGCATGTCCAAACATATTTAAAGATTCAGACCCTTCATTTCTAGAATACATCAATAAAAACGGTGGTACCACAGGCCATTTGCCAGACAGTACACAGACCCAAACCTATTGGTAATCAGTGGGTTCTAGTAAGTTTTGTTTACTATGCTTAATATGGCCCTTTTGTTGACATTAGGATTTGAGGAAGGTTTATTTCAACTCCAGTGTCATTTTCATTTATTGGGAATATCATTTTAAATTTAAAATTGAATGAAAAGCTAGTATATATATGGTGAGAGGAGATACTCTTAGACATGACACTCCCCTACATAAAGCAATTAGTCTCTTTTCCATGAGGCTTTGAAAGTGCCTTCTACATACCATTAATCTGTGTTTTACTGCAAGGACAAGAAAGGTCATAGTGCACATTACATAGGCTATAGCAATACATAAAGTAATAAAAGATAACGTAAGTAAATCGCATGCTATATACAAAAAAAGTTTAAAAAAAAAAACGAACAAAATCATTATCTACGCAAACTGAATTTACAATCTAATGCATTCTGTAATAAAAATAAAAAATGATGGTACAGCATGACAAAATTTCATGCCGGCTGGGGCGTCGCCCGGTTAAACAAGGCCCCCGTTGTTTTCGCCAGGGAACCAGGGCGAACAGCGAAAAGTCAGCTACTGGAACAAATCTGAAAACAAACCCCAACTCAACATTACCAGAGTTAAAGATCGGTACTATCAACGTAAGAAGCCTGAATGGCAAAGAAATGGAGCTAGCTGAGGAATTAGATAAGTACCAGATCGACATAATAGGGGTGACTGAAACAAAAAAGACCAAAACTGGTGAGATCTTTCTGAGCAATAAATACAAAATGTTATATTCAGGCAATAACAATCAAGGAAAAGAAGGAGTAGCCATAGTATTCAACACAAAATACGAGGCTAATCTTCTTGAATGGCAGTCAGTCTCAAGTAGAGTAATGTGGGCAAATATGAGAATGGGGAACTGGACAATGAGACTTATTTGTGCCTATGGTCCCACAGAAGGTTCTACTAAGGTAGAAGTGGAGGAATTTTTTGAGGCTTTAGAAAAAGCAACTGACACAATGAAAAAGGAAAAGTTGGTCCTTGTTGGGGATCTAAATAGTAGAGTAGGAAATGATTGTGAGACATACAAAAATATTTTGGGAAAATTTGGAGAAAAGAGCAAAGCTAATAATAATGGCAAATATCTGTTGGATTTCTGCTCAGGACATGGACTGGTTATTACTAACACCATGTTCCAACATAAAAATGTGCACAAATTCACATGGAGAGAAGAGGCTAGGAATAAGAAAAGTCTCATTGACTATGTTATTGTTGATAGTGATGTTTTCTCCCTGGTGCAGGACACCAGAGTGTACAGAGGATTTGAAATTGGAAGTGATCACTATTTAGTCTTGAGCAGGATAAAATTGAATTTCATATTGAAAAGAATAACATGTAAGAAAGTTTTAAAGCGAATAAAAGTTGAGCAGCTCTCAGATGTAAACTGTAGACTAAAATACAGAAATATTATTGAAAAGAAAATGAAAGAGTTTGAGAACAGGAATCAAACCTTGGAGATTCAGTGGCAAACTCTGAAGGAAACATTGATTGATTCTGCCAGAGAGGCATGTGGTGAGGTTGTGTGCAAAGATAAAAAAATCAGAACTCCCTGGTGGACACAGGAAGTTAAAGAGGCAGTGAAGGAAAAGAAGAAAGCATATCAAAAGTTCCTGGCAAATAAGTCAGCTTTTACTCTTACAGAATACAGAGACAAATGTAAGAAAGCTAAACAGTGTGTAAAACTAGCTAAACAAAAGTCATGGGAGGACTTTGGCAAGAATATAGAAAATAAATATCAAGAAGGTGGCAAAATATTCTGGAGGTTGTTGAAGAAGCTTAGGAATGGAGGAAAGAGTGCTGTAAAAGGAATTAGAGATGATAAAGGTGAAATGAAAACAGGAGAAAAAGATATCCTTGAAGTATGGAGTAATTACTTTGAAAAACTGCTAAATGAAACAAGCAGTGATGACAGCACAGTGATAAAAAACACTGACCAGGCATGCAGTCAGGAATACATATCCATACTTGAAGTAGAAAAAGCCATCAAAGGCTTGAAATGTGGAAAGGCAGCAGGAGTAGATGATATTCGACCAGAAATGCCGAAGTATGGTGGTATAAGAGTCTTACAGTGGCTGCACTGCATAGTTCAGAAAGCCTGGACAGAGGGACGAATTCCCGATGATTGGAGTAGAGCTCTCATAGTACCCATATATAAAAAGGGAAATAAAACTGAATGTGAGAATTACAGAGGTATTTCCCTACTGAGTGTTCCTGGCAAGATCTATGCAAGTATACTTGAGAAACGGTTGAGAAGAATTGTGGAAGAAAAGCTTGGTGAAGAACAAGCTGGATTCAGGCCAAATAGAGGCTGTCAGGATCAGATCTTCACTTTACGCCAAATAGTCGAGAAAGCATGGGAATATAACAAAGATCTGTATTTAAGTTTTGTCGATTTGGAAAAGGCATATGACAAGGTGCCAAGAGAGAAGCTATTCAATACGCTGCAGTTATATGGTGTCAATGGGGCATTATATCAAGCAATACTTAGTCTTTATTTGAGTTGTGAGTCAGCAGTTAGAATTGAAGGAAGTACAGGAAGATGGTTTAATGTTAAATCTGGTGTGAGACAAGGATGTACATTATCCCCTCTGTTATTCATTATCTATATGGATCACATTATGAAGGAATGTGGTATTAAACCTGATATCAAAATTGGAGTTGTTAATGTCAGCTCTTTGCTTTATGCAGATGATGTTATACTTCTAAATAAATCCGCTACAAGTCTGCAAGATTCTCTGACTAAATTGAATAGCTGTTGTAATAGATATGGTATGAAGGTCAGCAATAAAAAGACAAAGACAATGAAAATAGGCAGAATCATTGAAAATGTCAACTGTGTCGTGAATGGAGAACCGGTGGAAGAAGTAAAACATTTCAGCTACTTAGGCACAATTTTTACTGAAGATGGTAAACTAAATATAGAAATAGACAACAGAATCAGCAAAGCCGGTATCGTGGGAAGTCAATTGAATAAATTCATATGGAATAAGAAAGAAATTAGTCGGAACACTAAATTAGCTGTATACAAGACTGTGTTCAAACCAATTTTAACTTATGGATCTGAGAGCTGGGTCAGAAGTAAAACACTTGACCAAAGACTAGAGACCGCAGATATGAGAGTCCTGAGAAAGATTAGAGGCGTGAACAGATGGCATCAATGGCAATATCATATTAAAAATGAGGATATTAGGAAAGAACTTGACATTGTCAGCATCCAGGAATGCATTAGCAGAGCTAATCTCAGATGGTATGGTCACTTAAATAGAATGGGAGAGGAAAGATTAGCAAAACAAGTGTTCTCTGCCAGGTTGGCAGGAAAACGACCCAGAGGAAGACCAAGATATAGGTGGATTGATACGGTACAAAGTGCCTTAGACGATAGAAATATAAGATCTGATAATGTTGGAGTCTTGACAAGTAACAGACTTATTTGGATGAAAATTGTAGATAGGAAGTTAGTAATGATGTAATTTTTTCATGTAGTACTATCATATCCTGTACACCCCTTGAGGGTACATGGCAGGAATTTGATGATGATGATGATGATGATGCATTTTGTAAAAATTAATTCTTTGTAAAAAGTTAATATCATGCAGCCTGTCTGAGAAAGAACATAAAATAAGATGAGTATTACACTTTTCACAAATATATCAGTCTCTTGCCCTCAAATAAGAATGCACAAGATGACTATATGAAGTCTAGAAATTGAAACTTTCTTTTCTGCCTCTATATAGACTACTCTAGACTACCAGTACTCTGTTTTGAGATTACCTCATGTTGATGAAGAAAGTTTATTTTTTCACTTGGTTAGAGTATAATAAAATTAGTTTAATCCTTTATCCAAGTGTGAGCAAACAAAGTTTGCACCTGAAGTATCTTCAGGACTAGGGTAAAGTGATACAACACCAGGGCAACTCGTTGCAAAGGTGGAGAAAGCTACCAACACTCCTAACTCGGTATCTCCTATAATGCAAAACACATCTCCTTGCGGATATGTCTAATGCTATGCATTAAAGGAAGGGCCACTACCCAGACTAGTTTCGACCTTTATTGAGGTCTCTTCAGTGGGAGCCAGGCCCTAGTGGAAATACCAGGCAGAAGCATTAGCAGGTCATCTCTACCTATAGGAGTTGCCAAATGGTGTGCCACCCTTTTTTTAATAAATTACTCTGGATTTAGAGAAAGATGTTGAAAGTTTATTTTTTCACTTGGTTAGAGTATAATAAAATTAGTTTAATCCTTTATCCAAGTGTGAGCAAACAAAGTTTGCGCCTGAAGTATCTTCAGGACTAGGGTAAAGTGATACAACACCAGGGCAACTCGTTGCAAAGGTGGAGAAAGCTACCAACACTCCTAACTCAGTATCTCCTATAATGCAAAACACATCTCCTTGCGGATATGTCTAATGTTATGCATTAAAGGAAGGGCCACTACCCAGACTAGTTTCGACCTTTATTGAGGTCTCTTCAGTGGGAGCCAGGCCCTAGTGGAAATACCAGGCAGAAGCATTAGCAGGTCATAGTTTTGCATTATAGGAGATACTGAGTTAGGAGTGTTGGTAGCTTTCTCCACCTTTGCAACGAGTTGCCCTGGTGTTGTATCACTTTACCCTAGTCCTGAAGATACTTCAGGCGCAAACTTTGTTTGCTCACACTTGGATAAAGGATTAAACTAATTTTATTATACTCTAACCAAGTGAAAAAATAAACTTTCAACATCTTTCTCTAAATCCAGAGTAATTTATTAAAAAAAGGGTGGCACACCATTTGGCAACTCCTATAGGTAGAGATGACCTGCTAATGCTTCTGCCTGGTATTTCCACTAGGGCCTGGCTCCCACTGAAGAGACCTCAATAAAGGTCGAAACTAGTCTGGGTAGTGGCCCTTACTTTAATGCATAACATTAGACATATCCGCAAGGACATGTCTAACACATATCGTTGCAAAGGTGGAGAAAGCTACCAACACTCCTAACTCAGTATCTCCTATAATGCAAAACACATCTCCTTGCGGATATGTCTAATGTTATGCATTAAAGGAAGGGCCACTACCCAGACTAGTTTCGACCTTTATTGAGGTCTCTTCAGTGGGAGCCAGGCCCTAGTGGAAATACCAGGCAGAAGCATTAGCAGGTCATAGTTTTGCATTATAGGAGATACTGAGTTAGGAGTGTTGGTAGCTTTCTCCACCTTTGCAACGAGTTGCCCTGGTGTTGTATCACTTTACCCTAGTCCTGAAGATACTTCAGGCGCAAACTTTGTTTGCTCACACTTGGATAAAGGATTAAACTAATTTTATTATACTCTAACCAAGTGAAAAAATAAACTTTCAACATCTTTCTCTAAATCCAGAGTAATTTATTAAAAAAAGGGTGGCACACCATTTGGCAACTCCTATAGGTAGAGATGACCTGCTAATGCTTCTGCCTGGTATTTCCACTAGGGCCTGGCTCCCACTGAAGAGACCTCAATAAAGGTCGAAACTAGTCTGGGTAGTGGCCCTTACTTTAATGCATAACATTAGACATATCCGCAAGGAGATGTGTTTTGCATTACAGGAGATACTGAGTTAGGAGTGTTGGTAGCTTTCTCTTAAATTTAATAATTTTATTATTAACCTCATGTTGATGTTTCCTATCAGGAATGACACTGATTAATTAAATTTAATTGGCCTGTCTGTAGAGGAGACTGAAAAACATATGGAGAAAACAAGCTACTAGCAGAAACAGTCATTTTCACTTGATTCTAATTGTGGCTGGTATCTATAGTTTAACATTATGGATCTTGATTTGATACAATAATTAAAGCATCAGATTTGCACCGTACATAGATGGGCAACAAACTCAGCCTATATAATCATTCGTGCATTTTTGGTAGTGCTTTTTTTTTTTTTTTTGTATGCAATTGGCATGCAGCCGAACAGCATAATTACAGACATTCAAGTGGAATCTGACTGGAAACAAGGTGGGCAGGAAAAATGGCAGCACAACCAACAGAGATCTCATTTCTAACTATTCATATGGGCAGGTAAGAAATCAGTGTGCTCTTGTATTCATTCAAAGCTTCATTTCTCGAGACACTTGTGACATTAAATGAAGAATTATAAACACATTAACACAAGAATATTTTAATGTTTGCCAAATATTTCAGTCTGAAACTAACAGACTATCCTCAGTGGCTTGATAGGAACAGTTTTTACAAGGTGGAATACAAACAATTGATCATTCAAAAGTAGAACGAGACGCATGATATTACATTACTAAGCATTAAAGAGAGGTAAATGTCATATAATAATCTTAATTTATAAATTCAATTAAAGATAACATTAGACCAGTGGTTCCTAACCTTTTCGAAGTCACAGAACATTTTGATTATAAGAAAAATTTGGGGAACACCAAAAGCATTTGGGTCATCAAACTAACAATAAAAATATGGATGGGCTTGCCTTTTATAAAAATAAAACTTATTTTAATAAGTTTTATAAAAATAAAACTTAGACCCGATATCACATATTAGACCTGAGATATAGCTAACCTCAATTCTTTGTCTATATATATTAGTAAGTCTTTCACACTTTTTAGTTTTTATATTGGTTAATATTGAGAAACTGAGCTTATACAAATATGATGTTGAAACTATAACAAGATTTTCAGTGCCCTTGTGGAGAGAGCTGGGTATTCAGTTTGAAAAAAAATCTAAAATTCCTCATGAGTTATTTCAGAAAATTTCATTTTTAGAGTGCAATCCATTGACAAGGTAACTAATTGTTCTTCTTTTAACAAAAATTCACAATCCGATGTATTAACGGTGCCAAATGGATTTCGTATCCAAGTCATACTTGTGTGTATTTAAAGAAGGAAAGTAACTTGAAATCTTTTCTTCCAATATTGTTAAATGTTCTGTTATAACAGAAATAACTCTCTCGACATTTTTATTATGGAGTGAAGGAAGCATATCTATTGTATTTTTTTCTGATATAGGTTTTTCCAAAGAGATACTTTTTTTCTGAAGAGCTGACAATTTGTCAGTGGATGTCAAAATATTTTCATTTTTCCCTTGGATACTTGTATTAAGGCTATTGAAGTAATTAAAAATATCAGCTAAATATGCCATTTTAGCACACCAAATATCATTTTGAAGATATTTTTATAAAAGCATCAGTACCTTCATTTTGAAAAAACAGGCCAATTATCTTTCTTAAGTTCGAAAATTCTTACCAGCATTTTACCTCTGGATAACCATCTTATTTCAGTGTGCAAAAGCAAAGATTCGTACTTGGCTTTCATAGATTATGCAAAGTTTTTTTAAAAAAGGTGTGGTTTTAAAGGTCTTGACTTGATGTAATTTACCATATTCACAACTTGGTCTAGCACAGGTTTTAATGTTGCTGGTAATTTTGAAAGTAGGGATTCTCTGTGCAAAAAACAGTGCTTAGATATAATGTTTGGGTTTATTTTAAAAATTTATGGAATTTACAACTGTGTTAAAAAAAATTTTTTTATTATCCCGACGTTTCAATCTTTACACCAAGATCATCACCTGGAGAATACATCAATATACAAGACAAGCTGAGTTACATTATTGACTGTAAGCTAAAGAAACAATGATTTGATCACATGTTATTCTACTGGCATGATCTCTAGTGAAAAAAAATTAATAAAAAAAGTAAATATATAAAATACATGAAGCTAAATTCTATTTACGATGACAGGAATAAACATTCTTTCAGATGGTTTTCTTTCAATACAATTCACAATTGAAATTGAAAAACACAACATACTCTTCTGGATACACTTGTCACACGTCTTCCCTCTGGCAATCTTTCCTTCACTGTTTACCGGAAACCGACAGATACGGGACAATATATACACATAAACTTCTACCACCACCCAACACAAAAACTAGATGCCATCAACACGCTAAAAAACAGGGAGCAGATGATCTGTTCCAACGAACAGGCACTAAAAGACGATAAAATTATCTTTAATACTTTCCAAAAAAAAACAGATACAGCCAAAACACTATTAACAAAATTCTCTACAAAACATCAATAAAACACAAAGACAAACCAGACTACAGTAAAACTATAACCATTCCCTACATTAAAGGAACATCAGACAAAAAAAAACAGTACTACAAAAATACAACCTCAAAGCCACCTTTAAACCTCCTGCAAAATTAAAACGCTTACTCAACTCATCCAAAGACCCACTCCCCCCACTAGCCCACCCTGGAGTATACTGGATTTATTGTACTTGCAACATACCATATATAGGAGAAACAGGATGCATAATTACTATCAGACAAAAAGAACATAAACGGCACATTAAACATAATAATTATGGTGAAGCTGGCCTTTTTAATCATGCCGTGAATTCCTTACACAGAATTGACTGGTAAAGCACTAGCTGTCTACATCACACTAAAAAATGGTATGAACGGAAATTTAAGGAAGCATGTGAGATTATTATCAACCACCCCAATCTGAACGATAATGATGGTCTAAAAATCCCAAACATATGGAAGGTATGCATTTTTGAAAATTATGGAGACAACTACCGTGTTTGAATAAAAACTTTAGTTTAATATAACTAAAATCTACAATTCGACGTTTAGACCTTTATGTCAAGGTCATCTTCTGGAGTGTACAAATATACACAAGAAACAAGCTATACTACAATCAAACTGGTTCGTTAAAGACACTGACCAACTGCTACCACAATTGTTGGCCTGACTTCTGGTGGAAAAAAAAAAAAAAATACAAATTAAAAATAAAAATTATACATCAACGCTAGAGTCCTATTATTTGTGTTGTCTTCTATATACATATATTAGCATCATTCCAGCCAGTTGGAGTGGAATGGTTTCTAATACTAGCGGATTGGCTAGAGTCCTGACTTATGTTGAATCTTTCATATTAGGTTGGCTGAATGTGTGCCATCCAGATCCTTGGAATTTTCATACCATCTTTGTTATTGATATTTGGGTGGTTTATCAGGATTTCGCAGGATTCCTTAAATTTTCTTTCGTACCAGGTTTTTGTGCGGTGTAAGGAGCAGGTGCTTTTCCAGTTGATTTGGTGTAAGGTGTTAAGTGCTTGGTCTGAGAGGCCTGCTTCACCATAATGGTTATATTTGATGTGTCTAATGTGTTCTTTCTTGCATATAGGGATTGTCCGTCCTGTTTCTCCAATGTACGGTAAGTTACAGGTGCAGCGGATGCAATAGACTCCAGGATGTGCTAATGGGAGGAGAGGATCCTTAGAGGAGCTGAATATGGTTTCAAGTTTAGTGGGTGGTTTAAAGGTGGCATTGAGGTAATAATGTTGTAGGATTCTGTTGATTTTTTCCGATAGCCCTTTAATGTATGGGATGGCTATGGTTTTACTGTAATCTAGATTCGTTTTTGTTGTGTTTTTATAGAGTATTTTATTGACAGTATTTTTGTTATAGCCATTATTTATGAATGTGTCACTAATGATTTTTAGTTCTTGTTTCAGGGCTTGCTGGTTAGAGCAAATAGTTGTGGCTCTGTTTTTAAGGGTGTTAATGACTCCATATTTTTGTGCTGGGTGGTGGTATGAATTCTCATGTATGTATTGGCCTGTGTGTGTCGGTTTTCGGTAGACCATGAAGAATAGACTGCCTGAAGGAAAACGTGCAACTAGTGTGTCTAGGAACAGGAGCGAATTTTGGTTTTCGATTTCGATGGTAAATTGTATGCGTTCGTGTTGTTTGTTTAGGTGGCTGAGGAATGTGTTTAGCGTTTGTCGCCCGTGTGGCCAGATCACGAACACGTCGTCGACGTATCTGAGCCGGACTGTCGGTCGTAGCGTGGCAGAATCAAGAGCCCTTTGCTCAAAGGTTTCCATGTAGAAGTTAGCGATTGGGGGGGGGGATAATGGTGAGCCCATGGCTGTACCTTCCTTTTGTAGGTAGAATTTGTTTTGCCACACGAAGTAACCGGACTTTAGTACGTGGGCAAAGAGGGCCGTAATGTCGGGCGGAAATTTGTTCTGTAGTAGGAGAATTGTGTCATTGATGGGGACATTAGTGAAAACGGCAGAAACGTCAAAACTGACTAATAAGTAGTCTTTGTTGAGTGTTACGTTTTTGATTTTGTTTATAAAGTGTTGTGTGTTTTTTATTTAGGAGGGGGAATGACCTACCAACTCCTTGAGTGTTGCCGCTAATTTCTTGGCTAGGTGGTAATTGGGACTGTCTATTCCTTCCACGATTGGTCGAAGGGGCACATTTTGTTTGTGTATTTTCGGAACCCCACATATTCTGGGGGGTCGGGCGTAGTGGGGTTTGAGTTTTTTTAACCGTGTCTGGTGGCCAAGAAGTGATGGACTTTAGTAGTTTTTCTGTTTTACCCTTTATTCTTTTTGTTGGGTTATAATTTACCATTTTATATGTGTTGTTGTCGGCTACTAGTTGGTTCATTTGCAGTATGTATGTTGACCTGTCAAGGACAACAGTGGCACTGCCTTTATCCGCTTTCGTTATTATTATGTTTTGTTTGGCTTTTAATGATTTAATTGCTGCTAATTCTGTTTTAGTCAGGTTGTTCTGTTCAAATCTGCTCTCCAAGCAAGGTTTAACTAAAATCAATAACTGCTGTTACAAATTTGGCATGAAAATCAACAAAAGACTATGAAAATAGGGGCAGGAACATTGAAAACATCAGCTGCATCCTGATTAGAGAACCTATAGAACAAGTAAAACATTTCAGATATTAAAGCATAATTTTTACAGAAGGGAGAAAATTAAATATGGAAATAGACTACTTATCCAAGTTCATATCATATAGTGGGAAATCAGCTTAATAAATACAGAAATTATTCAAAAGACAAAACCAGTTATATACAAGACTGGGTTCCTTTGGATCTTCTTCTTGCATTCCAACAAGGGTTTCAGTTCTCATTCTTTTCAAGTGACAATACCACTTGAGATTAGAAATTTTATAAAACCCTTGTTTGATAAGCCTATACAAGACCCAGAGGAAGAGTTTGATTGATGTAGCCTTAGAACACAAATATAAAATCTGACATTATTTGAATCCTGACAGATAAAAATAATTTTTGCCAACAGTTTTCCTCCAAATTAAACTTTTCATTCTATACTTTATTATCCTGTACATCTCCCCTCGCATATACTAATTTTTTTTTTCCTGCAGACTTTCTCCTTATGATTTCTATTGCTTCATTTTGCTTCATATATAGATAAAATAAATTCAAACTTCTTAATATTTGCAGAAGAATATAAAAGCAAAGTATGATATATAACATTTATAATAAATGTATAGAGAAATATAAGTTGGGTACATACTTTCACATACTCATAGTTTAAACAAACAAAGATTTTGACCTTTTTTTGTATTATAGCAATAAGCTTAAATACAGAATATTTTCCATTTTCTGTTAATGTTAGACTCAGTGGCCCTCACGCTATAACTTGGTTTCTTTGAAATCTGATGGGGTGTTACTTTTATCTGCTGGCATGTTATTCTGTCAGTTGCATATCTTTTTTTCTAGCCAGTTTGTTGTATAAGGTGAAAAGCACACGTTATCAGGAGGAAAAACACTGCCACTTGTTTATGAGACCAGCTAATGCAGCTTTCAGTTGAAAAGTCTTGATAAAGGTTCTTTGCAACCAATTGGTATTGTGGCTAAAGAGGCTCTTCACACAATACATTTAGAAAGATCATCTTTTTGATAACAACTGCTAGTAGATTATTAGCTGAAGAGATTTAACAAATTAGCATCTTATTAATTGAGGTATAATTAAATAGCAAGGCATTTCAGGACCAGTTTCAATAATATCAGGTTCAGTAATTTCGCCTGCAGTTTTCTAGTGTTTTATCATTTGATGCCCACAATGGCAGGTCATGTAGAATGAAGTAAATATTTCATTTCCACTTTCCATATGACATAAAAGCTATTTACATACTACTGAGACCATGAACTGTTTCCTGAAGACAACACTTTTAAATGGTATCATCTTGAAGTACATTATATAAAATATATAAAGATTTTAAGGATTTTTATTTTAATTATTTAAAAAAACCTCAACCTGAAGCAAAGTTTTAAACCACTTTTTTTTTTAAATAATCAGTGACAGAAATTACACATTCTCTACAAATATATTACAGTGGAAAATTACACTTTTCTCTTTTTTAAGTAGCATCTCTGAAATACAAGTTATGCCCCCCCCCCCCATCCCCATTCTTTGCCAATGTTTTTGTCATGTCTTCCCTTATCCTTCTACTTTTAGGATCTGGTTGCAATGTTATTCCGCTGATTCTTCTAGCATATTCTATTTTCATCTTCTTTCTCAAATGATTTTATTTGGTTTCATCTATATTCTCTCAACCATCCTTTTGGGTTAGATATTTAGATGACATCTTTTCAGAGTGGCCTCACAGCAGAGATTCCTTACCTTCTTTTTTAGCCAAAATCAATTCCTTACATTCTCATATTAAGTTTATCATGGAGATTAAAAAAGACAACAAGTTATCCTTTTTAGACATCCTCCTGATCTGCTCACCTTCTGGTATTCTGACAACAACAGTTTACAGAAAACCCACTTTTACTATTACATTCTCAAACAATTCTCAGCCTTATCAAAAAACAGGAATCATAAAATGTTTAATTCGACGAGCTAGAACTAAGTGCTAAACTCCCCATGAATTACAGAAAGAACTTTCAACTATCAAACATCACATGAAATTAAATGGCTTCTCCGAAAAAACTACACAACATCTGTTCGATTCCTACAATCCAATCCAGAACAACAAAGAAACAATACGTAGAGCTCCAATTCCATATATTTCCAGGATTTCAGAACCAATTTCAAGAATTCTGAAGAAATATGATTTAACAGCCACTGATATCCCTATTAACAAATCCACCTATTTCTCCTCTTCTAAAGATAAATGCTCAACTATGTCTCTGCCTGGTGTATATATCAATTTCCCTGCAGTCGTCTCTCATACTTTGGACAAAGAGGACGTTCTATAGAAAAAAGAATACAAGAACATCAATCATACATTCTTCACAACAAATCCGATAGGTCTGGATTGGCACAGCACAGGATAAAGACAAGCCATAACATTCTCTGGTCCAAGACTTGCCTTCTACACAGATGTTGCTATAAATTCGAACATCTATTCAAAGAGAGTGCTGAGGCCTTACTTCAACGCCCTAACGTGAATCGAAATGACTGTATATCTTCGTCAAAAGTATCTAGGATAACTGCAGGTAACTTGCCTGTACTTGAAAAACATGTATACTGATTATTACTGGGTGCTTCTGTTTATAGCAATAAAAATTCTTACAAATAAGCAGTAACTTAATCTTAGGAACAGCATTAGGGTTGAAAACTTATGAAATTTATAATTAAATTTAAAGGTAAATAATGACAAAGAATAAAAATAGAGGAACAGTAATTGGTGTTAATACAGGAAATTGCAAGGAACTTTCTGAAGTTTTAAATTAAATATATAAATAATACTTACTAAATATATATATATGCACATTCATTTTCATCATCATCATAAGGTTGTATAAACAGTTAAATGTGTCAAGAGGATAACTGCATGATCACTGGTAAGAAGTAATTTATAGTTCTGAAAAAAATGCAAATTTAAATAAGGTGAAAAATATTTAATTTCAAATTTTGTGAATCTTTATTTGATGGAAATTTATCTCATAATGAATATAATCCTATATTTACAATTTAAAACACAGCATTATGTTAAATGGCCACTTTATCAGGAAAAGCATTTAATAACAAGTTAGCTCCTCTTTTGCCTTAAGAACAGCCTGTATTCTCTGTGGCATTGATTCAACTATGTGTCTAAAATATTCCTGTGGAATGTTTGTCCATGCTGTCACAAAGACATTGCCTAATTGTTGAAGACTGGATGCTGGCAATGTTGCTGCTGCAAACTACTCATTCCACTTCATCCCAGAGATGCTCTATTAAGTTGAGGTCTGGGGACCTGAGCTGCCCACTGAAATAAAGGAAATTCTCATGTTCTTCAAACCACTTCAATTTGCTTTGCACTTTATGGAGATGTTTGATAGAAATACCCATTTGACAATGGGTAAAAACAAGTGAACATGATCAGCAACAATGTTAAGATAGATTGTGGCATTCAGGCAGTATTCAACTAGTAATGGGAACCCTAACATCCATTAAACCCCTGCTGCCAGCATGAGCTACTTAGAAGGAAGAGTCTATATGGCCTCATATTGTTACTGCCATATTGTGGTTCTGCAACCGGTATGATAAAATACAAACTGAGACTTGTCAGACCATGACAATTTTTCAGATGTTAGCTGTTCACTGTTGGTGATCACATGCCCACTAAAGTTACATCTTCCATTTTTTAGCTGACAGCACTTGGACCTAGGATGGTTGTTTGCTGTTGTTCCATCAGTGTATAATGAACAGTGTGCTCCAAGATGATGTTCAGTTGTCACTACTGTTGTACTGAGCTGTGATTTGACTGGCTGTCCTGTCACATTTCACAATCACTGCCATTCTTCTCTGACCATTAATGCAGCAATGTGCCATTTCCATCCAGAGAACTGCCAATGGCTTGAAGATGTCTAGTTGCTTATTACACCATTCCTAGTTTAAATAATGTTTAAACATTATTATGCAAGAAAAGCCCAGAAGAATAGATGTTTGTGAAACACTGGCAACAGTATGTCATACCAACAATCACACCATGCTCAAAGTCACTTAAGTCATGCCTTTTACCCATTCTGGCACAAAAAAACAGAACCACCACATGCCTGATTTATATAATCAACTGGAGCCACAGGGACAGTCTAATTTCTAAACAGGGAAGTTCCTAATAAAGTGGTACTCAATATATATATATATATATATATATATATATATATATTGAGTGATGCAACCTCCAAATGTAAAAACCAACAAAAATTTTAAAAATTATTTTGAAGGAAGATGAAAAATCCTCCCTCAAAATAACGTTTTGTATATTTTAGTTTTTTAATTTAAGCATTAACGTGTATTTAGAAACTAAAATTTCTGAAAGTGAATATGACGATCCAAGAAAGATATCAAATACTGTACTATCTGAAAGAAAATTATGAAAAGGTCAAGTTTTATTTTGTTTTTTTAAGGTTTTTATTAAAGTGAGAGAGCACTGTTTTGAATTTGTTATCCTCCAAGATAAAGTAGAAACCCAGATTTCTACTTTATCTTGACAATAGTTCATGCCAAAGCAACATAAGTTTAAAAAAAAAAAGTTCTGTCAGTTCAGTGGAAGTGAAAAAAAGAGCACTAATAAAAGGTGAAAATATGGTCATCAGGATTCAAACAATAAATAACAAGGCAACTCATTCCAAAGATGATCATCACACAAATTCCTGATATGTATTATTATTATTTATACTCCATGGAATCAAAAGACTCACCACAGGACACCCACACTACCTATTAATACAATACCTATCATACATCTTAAATTTATTCAATGTTGGGGCACTCATAACTACCTCTGGCAATCCATTCCACTCATTTGCGACTCTCTCTAAGTAAAGAACCTAGTCCACGCATACCCTTACCACACCACACTCTTAGACAACTTCCAAGTGTGACTCCTTGTTTTCTCCCTATGTATTGAAACATTTCTTCTATGTCCATGTTATAGTATCCCTTTAGTAACTCATAAGTTTCTATTCAGCTAAACTCTGCAATCTACATACCTTTAATCTATCTGCACAGGGAACACATTCCACAGACCTGTCATGAGCTTAATCACTCATTTCTAAATCCTCTATCACCTCCGATTCCCTAGAAATGCATGTGACCAAATCTATGCACAGTAATCAACATGTGGCCAAATCATAGCCTTATAAAGAGGGATAATGACCTCCATATCAACGTGTGGGTACTTATCAACAAGTAGCTACTTTCCTTGTCAATGTGATCAACATCCAAGTAATCCTTTCAGCTATTTTGCAAACTCTCACAATATGTCCTCTGAATTTCAAATATCTATCCACTATCACCCCCCCCCCCACATCCCTAGTCTCATCAATCTCCTGTAATCTAGTTCCATCAATATGATACCAAGTATAACCCTTTCATGACGAAGTGCATTAGTTTGCATTTTACAATATTAAATTGAAACCATTGTCTTCTCTGCCTATACTGCCAATTTATTTAAGTTATCCTTCAAGATATCTATATCACTTTTGTCAATTAATGCTCTTCCTAGTTTTGCATCATTAGCAAACAACTAAATAATGTCTCTTCTCTCAAATCTTTTGCTAAATCATGAATGTACAAATTACAGTATCCTCAAAGGGTGTACAGAATAACCTAATCGCACTATATCATTAATATACATCAACAATTTTCCTCCAAATTAATTAACCAGCTATTTCTCAAGACTCCAATGTTGTCAGATCGTATCTCCGATATTTCATATATCTACCCAACCGGCTTCCCACCTTATTACTTTCATTGTGTTGTCTATTTCCATATTTATTTTTCTATCTTTACTAAAATTTGTGTCTAAATAGCAGAAATTGAAAAAAGAGCACTAATAAATTTTCATGGTTTTTCTTTTCATTGCTGATTTTCATACCAAATTTGTTACAGCAATCATTCAATTATTCAACTAATTCTAAAGTAATCCTGAATACAGTCTCTCCCCCCCCCCCCAGAAGCTAATGACTTCACATCAACTGACTTTACCAGACTGGTTTTGACCTTTATTGAGGCCTCATCAGTGACCTCAATAAAGGTATATATATTCCACATACACGTAATGAAAAGGTGTCACCCATTATTATTTGAATACCCTGGATTAGAGCAAATTATTATACACACCTGAAAGGATGTGTGCTTTGCATTATGGGAACTAAGGCAATTAACATGAAGTTCACTAGTTTCTGTATACAAGTAGCCTAGTTGTGAAAAAGCTTCACACACAACTTTGTTCGCTTTAAAGGATTAAACAAGAATATAATTTTTTTTTTGGCATTTTTAATTTAATTTATAACCAAGTAAAAAAACTCTGCAATACCTGATTTTACATCAAACCATCTTGCTGTATCTCCTTCAATTCTAATTGCTGACAACTTAAATATGAACTATGTACTGTTCTATATAACATTCCCTTTACCCCATATATCTGTATACCATTTTGAAAAGCTTTTCTTTCCAGATTCTGACAACTCCCTTGTTTGGCCTGAACTGGGCTTGTTTTTCTCCAAGTTTCTCTTTTACAATTTTTCTTAGTCTGTTCTTAATTATGTATATGCTTACATGAATCTTAAAACACTGAGTAGAGAAATCCCTCTATAATTATCATATTGTTCTGTTTTGCTTTACAGATACTATGAAAGCTCCACTCCAATCATCTGAAACTTGAACTTCTAATCATGCAAGCTACTGTGAAACAGGTATATCAACATGTGAGCATTTTTGGGTCAAATATTTTCTACCACTGTTCTGTATTGTTGTTGCTACTTGTTTCACTTAACAATGTTTTAAAATTATCACTCCCAACTTCCAGAATATACAAGTTCAGTTTTGATATCTTTTATCACCAAATTACTTTCATATTACCTTTTTCTCCATTTTCAAGATTATGCAACAACCTCCAGAACATTTTGCCACTTTGTGATCTGCTGCTGCTGTTGTTATTGCCGTGTGCCAATCCAGTTGTTTTTTGACTTTCGGTGATCCTGTGAACAAAGACTCTCCATTCCACTCAGCCTCTTGTCCTTTCTTTCAGCAATTGTAAGTTCAAGTTGGTAAGTTCTTTTATGTTGTCCATCCAACTCTTTTGTGGTCTTCCTCTTCTTTTCATTTCCTCAATCTTCCCCAACATAACTGCCTTCTCCAATGATTCATCAGCTTGCATAACATTAACAAAGTACATCAACTTCTGTTTAGTGATCATCGCTTCTAAGGAGCGTTCTGCCTTTATATTCTCTAAAACCTTTTTATTGGTCATTCTTGCAGTCCATGGAATTCTTAATAGTCTCCTCCACACCCATAATTCAAATGAATCAATTCAAGTTTTGTCTTTCTTCTTAATAATACTTCCACATCCATACATCTCCAATGGAAATACCATTTGATAATTCTAACTTTCATGGCTTTACTCACACCTCCATCTTTCATAACTTTTGTCAGGTTTAGCATATTTTTTTTTTTCCCATGACTACTCTTCTTTTAATTTCATCTTCATATTTACCATCATTTCTGATTCTGGACAGCAGTAAATCATAACTTTCAACAATTTTTATTTTATCATTTTATCTACCTCTATTATAAATTCATTTAAATTTCCATAAGCCATCACTTTTGTTTTGCTGATGTTGAAATCAAACCTGACTTTGTTACTTTCTGTCTTAGCCAATAGAATCACAATCTTCCTTAGTTTCTGCTATGAGGGTTGTATCATCTGCATATCTTAAATTATTTATTTTTTGCCACCAATGTTAATTCCAGCTGGATCTTTGTCTAAATCAGTCATTCTCATAATATATTCACTATGCAGCCTAGCCGCACTCTTTTTTCACTCGAACACTGTCTGCTTCTCCAAAGACTGTTTTTACTGAAGTTTCTTGGTTGTCATACAACTCTCTTATCAAGAGTGATATTCAGGTATTCCCATGGATCTCATTACAATCCACAGTTTATTGTGATCACACAATCAAAAGTTTTCTTGTAATCAATGAAACAGATAAATACTTCCTTCTGAAATTCTTTTGATCTTTCCATAATCCATCTCATATTTGCTATTTGGTCTCTGGTTCCTCTACTTCTCCTAAAGCCTGCCTGCTCTTGTGACATTTCTCTATTCACAACAGTTGTTGTGAATAGAGAATCCAGCTTTTGTTGGATCACTTTTAGCATAATTTTACTTGCATATGAAATTAAAGCGATGGTTCTGTAATTCTCACAATCTCTGGAATTTGGATTTTTTGGAATTGGAATGAATACTGCTGTTTTCCAATCTCTAGGTCAGTATATTTTCTTCCAAACCTGTTGACAAATTTCAGTCAATATATTCACTAGTTCATTCCCAGCTGCTCTCAATAATTCCACTGACACACCAACTCTATGAGCTTTTCATTTTGGCAGCTGTTCCATTGTTGATATCACTTCGCTTTCATTTATCATGGGTTCCTCAACAATTCTCCTTCAATATTATCATCTTTCTTGTATAAATCCTCAACATACTCTTTCCATCTTTTTTTTTTTTACTGCTTCTTCTGAATTACATTTACCTGAATTACGTTTTTACAACTCCTAATCTAGGGATAAACTTCCCTGTAACATCATTTATTTTTCTAAACGGATCTCTTGTTCTACCCATAATATTGCTTTCTTCAATTTCCTTGCACCCTTTGTTTAGATGTTTTTCCTTATCTTTCCTTTTCTGTCTTTGGAAATCTGCACTCAGTTGTCTAACCCTTTCTTGGTTTCTCTGAAGCTTCATTTTCTTTTTTTCTGTGCTATCTAAATGAAGCTTCTTCTGACAACCATTTACAATGTTTCTTTCTTGTGGCTTTATTTAGTTTTCTTAGCTGCTTCTACGACAGTACATGTTTTTTTCCCCATAGTTCTAATTCTCTTCCTATCTTCTCCTAACTTTTTAATTTCTTTCAGACTTTACTTTAAATGCTTCATTTATAGGATTTAAATCAAATCTGATACTATCCTTTGGTTTCTTCTTAGCCCTTAATTTCAATTTAACTTCAGCTATTAATAATTTATGATCTCTCCAACAGTCTACACCAGGTAGTGTTTTTGCTGCTTGAATAGCACTCCTCCACCATCTATTGGCAATGATATAATCTATCTGATTTCTGTATTCATTTCAACAGGGGGAGGAGTACTGTTGATGATAGCTGATGTGTTGCAGCCAAAGAAAGTAGTATATCAAGATGATAGACATGTGAATGAGAGGTCATTTCAGGTGGTCTGGTGCGAAATAGTGACCAATGCAACCAAATATACAGTTGGATGCTGCTATAGGCCAGGGAGTACAGGGGGAGATATTGAATTCATGCATCAGCAAATTAGTGCAACGAGTGCAGGCTTAGTGATTATTATGGGGGATTTTAATTACGGTGATATCAATTGGAAGGAGGAAATATCATGTAGCAAAAAGGAAATGGAATTCATACATCTTCTACGAGATAATTACTTGAAACAGCACATAACTGAAGGGATACGTGGTGTGAGAGTGTTGGACCTGGTTATTGGTTCAGAGGTTATATGCATAAGTAAGGTGTCCTCATTACCTCCAATTGGTGAAAGTGATCATGTGGTATTGACTTGGATTTTTCTGTTAAGAAGGGGTATATACGGAACTACAGGTAGGCAATTATAACAAGCTTCAGAGTGAGCTTGCAGCCATCCCATGGCAGAACATATTGCAGGGGAAAGATGTTAGCAGTGCATGGGATAAAATCAGCGGGTATCTGAGGAAAGCAATATCAGATTGTGTGTCCCCATGGTCAGGAGGTCAAACAAGGCAGGCGTTAGATGGATGAGTAGTATCAAGCTTGATCTGCAAAAAAAGAAAATGTTATGGAGAATTTACAAGGAGAAAGGCGATCAGTACACCCATGAGCAGTATAAGGCTCAAGCTAGGAAGGTTACCAGCATAGTAAGAAAAGCTAAATCAGATTATGAGAAGACCTTAGCCAAAGAAATATCAAGGGTAATCCCAAAGAGTTCTTCCACTATGTAGTGTTGAATTCCAAATATATAGAGATTGGAGTAATTATTATTTGCTTCAGAATCCAACATGATCTTCCATCACAAAGGCTAGACTTGTAAATATTATTTAATGCAAACAACTTATTTTACAAATTAATATTCATATAACTACTTTAATTTTGTCTAATATCTAATTATTTAATCAAAGATATATGTATTAAGAATGAAAAGACTGTATTAAATATTAAGCTATTTTAATTATTACTATGTTAATATTATAAGAACCTGTATTTGATAATTTAACTGTGCATTATTTGAAATGTAAATATTCTCTATTTATTCCTGTTTGTAAAGTTTAACATTATGTAATAGCTCAATTTTATTGTTTTGTTGTCATGGAAACGTATGTTAGATAGCTTGCACGTTTTTAAACACAACGTGAGGAGAAGGTTTATTGAAAAGAGTTTTTAGAAAGAAATCACGAGAAGAATTTAAGCGGGAAAAACGGATATATAAGCGATGAACGCTGGAAATTAAGATTTTTAAGGGAAGATTAGATTATTAAGAGAGAGAGAAAGGAGAGGATTGGCATTAGGTTGGAATCGGAGCATTCGGGAATAACAGTGCGATAATAGCGAGTCGGCAAGTCACTCAAGCAGCTAATAAAGCCTACTAGTCAAGAGGCGGTTAGCTAATAAATTGTAGAATAACAATTATAGCTACGGAAGACAGCTGAGTGACTACTAAATAGACTAGCGATATTTGAGTTGAGATTTAATTTCAGGGCTGACCTGTCAAGGACACACGGAATCTTGAAATAAAGCACGAAGTTACTAAAGAATAGTAGAGCTGTAAAGTTGAAGTATGCCGATAGCTGTGTTTAGAATTGTAGTGTCTAAGAATTAATTGAATGCAGGAAGGATGAACAGCTGTGCATATAAAACCTCAAGTTAAGGAATTATTGTGTATTGCCTTAATTCATAAGTGATCAGTAGTATTTCATGCAAGAACGTTTGTTTATGTGTATAATGATCGAAGATTAATTCAGTTATTGCTTAGAAGAATTATTTTAATGGGTGCCGTTTACTGTTTAAAGTGTTTATGGTTATAAAAAGTGTATATGTTTGTATAAGTAGATGAAGATAGAAGATTATCGGTAAGATTATTCCAACCATTAATAATTCTATACAGAGAAGTGTGCGAGTTTCATCCTAGAATTTCCTTATACTAACAGTAACTATTACGGAAGTTAGCTAAAGTGTAAACTTAAAAGTGTTTGTTTGTGAAGAGGTGTGTTACTGCAATTTTTATTGTATTTGGAATTTAAGGAAATGTAAGAAGACTGTATTAGAGATAACAGATTTACCATTGTCTGAGTTTGAATGATTGTACTTATCAGAGAAGCTAAAATGTTTGTGATATTTTAATTAGTGATTTGAAGTTAAGTGTAAAATTTGTGATTTTAAAATTAAATGTTTGTTTTTGTTAATCAAAAGTTGTATTTTGCCTGGATCTCTTTTACTGCACCATTCATAAAATATTCGAACCAAAGCAGGTAAATTAAGTAAGTTAACTATTCTCGGCCAGTATATATAATATTAACACCTAAAAGGAGAGATAGTTGTGAGTTGGTTTATCTTCAATTCTTGAGCTAATTCAGATATAAAGTGGTGCAGTCTTTAAATATAAATTTTTTTTATATTTGAATTAGAAATCAACTAGCAACTTCTATTTTGTTTAAGAACATCATAGTAAATAACATGTTGGATCCAAGGTATAGATTAAGATGAAACAGGATCCAACAGTAGCAAGTAAGAGGAAGAATGACTTCGGAAGGATAACTTTAGTGGGTGCTGATGGTATTGAGGTGACAAAATCAGATGTAATAGTCTAGTTACTGAGTGATCACTTTTCAAAAGTCTATCACCCAAGTGAGGATTTCTCTATACCTGTAGTAATAACTAATGTGAGAATTGAAGCTAAAGAATCAGAGGTATTTAATATATTGCAAAATTTAAATGCAAACACTGCTGTAGGCTTAGATGGAATATCAGCTCAGGTGTTGCGTGAATGTGCAAATGAAATGTCAACCCCCCCCCCCTCTTACTTGGATATTTAATTTAAGTTTGAACTCTGGTATGGTCCCTAGGGAGTGGAAGTTAGGCAAAGTGGTTCCTTTGCATAACGGTAGCTCTAAAACTACGGTAGTTAATTACAGACCAGTCACCATCTCAGGAGTAGTGGTAAAAGTATTGGAAAAGTTGGTTAAAGACAAAATTCAAGAATGGGTGGATCAGGATATGATACTCTATAGAGGCCAACATGGTTGTGTTAAAGGTAGATCCTGCCTTAGCAATCTATTAACTTTTCATAATAGAATGACATCTGAGTTAGACAAAGGAACTGGCTACACAGTGATACTTCTGGATTTTGCTAAGGCTTTTGACAGGATACCCCATAGAACACTGCTACGCAAATTGGAGCGGATGGGAATGGATACTAAATTGGTGATATGGATAGGAGAATGGCTCAGGGAGAGATACCATAAGGTAGTGTATGGAGGAGCCGAGTCCAGAATGAGGCAGGTGACCAGTGGCGTGCCTCAGGGCTCTGTGTCTGGGCCATTGTTGTTTAATTTGTATATAAATGATATAGGAAATGGCTTAAAGGGAGATATTCAGTTGTTTGCTGATGATGCAAAGTTGGGTAGCGCAATAAAAAATCAAGCTGATGTTGAAAGTTTGCAGGATGATTTAAATAAGCTGGTAAAATGGGCAAAAGATAATGGATGTCAGTTCAATATGGAAAAGTGTAAAGTCATGCATTTTGGGATTAAAAGATTACCAGCTGTGTACAATTGATGGAAAGGTACTCCAAGAGATTGATGAGGCTAGGGACTTAGGGGTGTTGGTAGATAGGGGAGATGAAGTTCAGAGGACACATTGCTAAGGTGTCCAAGATTGCACATAGGATTACTTGGTTGTTGAGGAACACACTGACATCCAGAGATAAAGAGGTTATTATTCCCCTTTATAAAGCGTTGATACTTCCACATTTGGATTACTGTGCTCAGGTCTGGTCACCTGAATTCCTTGGAGATGAGGAGGCTGTGGAGAGGATTCAGAGAAGAGTGACCAAGTTGGTGAGTGATGTAAAAAATGCTCCCTACATTGAAAGATTGAGAGCTTGTGGATTGCAGAGATTGGTTGATAGGCAAAGAAGAGGGGGATATGATAGAAACATTTAAATTACTGAAAGGTTTTTATAGGAATGATGCAGGGGAAATGTTTCAGCTGTGTGATGGATAGTGATGGAAGAACAAGAGGTCATCCCTGGAAATTAAAGAAGAGTGTGGTTAACAAAGGTGTCAGAACAAGGTTTTTTGCCTAGAAGGTGGTGAATGAGTGAAATTCATTGCCTGACTTAGTTGTGAGCTCTTCATCTGTAAATGAATTCAAGAAGAGATATGACAGATACTGTTTTGCTAGTTTGGGTCTCCCGCGATGAGTCTACTGACTCCATGGAGATACGCGTAATAATAATAATAATAATAATAATAATAATTCTCCATTAAGTAAAGTCCATATGTACAATCTTCTTTTATGTTGTTGGAAATAAGTGTTTGTGATAAAGCAACTGTTCTCAACACAAAACTCCAACATACTTTACTTAATGTATGATTCATTCCTCAGTCCTAAACAAAATTTTCCAGTGATGCCTTGTTCTTTCTCACTCTTTTGCATTCCAGTCACCTAATATCAAGAGAAAATCTGTTTTATCAATATTGTATACTACTTGTTGCAATCTGCTGTAAAATTCTTCTACCTCATCTTTACTTGAATCTGTAGTGGGTGCATACACCTATATGAGTATGCCTTAATCCTGATTAGAATTATTCTATCAGACACTGGGTTGTAACCTAAAATGCATTTCCTGTATTCTCTTCTAACTATGCATGCCATTCCATTTCTTCAACAGTTGTTATGTCCAGAGTAATACATCATGAAATCATCAGCATCAAAGTGACCCATTCCTATCCATCTCAGTTCAATGATTCCTAACATCTTAACCCGAGTTCTTTCTTCACCAGTTCCAGTTTTACATGCCACATGCTTCTTTCATTCCATGTTCCTATTTTATGTAAATCAGTAAAGCGGAGGCATCTTCTTCTGAGATTAATTTTATCAAAAGTTTGATCAAAAGGAGTACAGTTCCACCAATGTGGTATACTGTTGCTAATCTTTTCACCCCATTTTCCAGGACAATGACAATCAATCCAAATCATCCTACAAACTTTTGACATCATGTATATTCACTATTGCTCTGCCTAAGTTTGCATCATTGGCACCCAAATTTCTGGTTTCGTCAATTTCCTGGAGTACAGTTCCACCAATGCAGTATACTGCTGCTAATCTTTTCACCCCAAAATGCATAACCTTACTCTTTGCCACATTAAACTTACATTCTCCTTAGCCCAGTCTGCAATCAATCCAAATCATCCTACAAACTTTTGACATCATGTGTATTCACTATTGCTCTACCTAAGTTTGCATCATTGGCAAATAAATGAACAGTTCCTCTCAGATCCTTTCCTATATCATTAATGAACAAATAACATAGCAGTGGTCCAAGAACAGTACTTTGTGGCACACCACTATTCACAGGCATTCTTTTGGACTCTACTCCTGAATAAATTACTCTCTGATATCTCTCCATCAATGATCCTCCCATCCATCTCACCAATCCTATATCCATCCCGATGTGTTGCAGTTTACTAATTAGAATTCCATGTGGCATCCTGTCAAAGGCCTTAGCAAAGTCCAGCAGTATCCAATTAACCTTATCTAATTCAGCCGTCACTGTATTATAAAACACACGAAAGTTACTGAGGCATGATCTACCCTTCACAAAACCAAGCTGTCCTGCATACAGTATCCCATTTCCATCTGTCCATTCCTGTATTTTGCTCTTGACTAATTTCTCCAATACCTAGACAACGAATCCTGATATGCTGATTGATCGGTAATTGGCAAAAGCAGTCTTGGAGCCTCCTTTACGCAATGGAACTATTTTCCCTTCTTTCAACCCTCCCCTCAGGACTAACCCAGAGCTGAGACTTAAATTAAACAATATGGTCAAGGGCAATGACAATTCCTTTGCTGCTTCACGTAAAACACAAGCTAGTATACAACCCAATCCCACAGATGTATTCATATTAAGGTTCTGTAATATACTATTCACCTCTATTTCATTCGCCTCAATTCCTGTAAAAGCTATTGGTTCCCTCATTCCTGAAATATCACAACATGGATGATATCATCATCATCAAATTCCTGACATGTACCCTCAAGGGGTGTACAGGATATGATAGTACTACATGAAAAATTTACATCATTACTAACTTCCTATCTACAATTTTCCTCCAAATCAGTCTGTCACTTGTCAAGAGTCCAATATTATCATTATCAGATCTTATATTTCTATCGTCTAAGGCACATTGTACTGTATCAATCCACCTATACCTTGGTCTTCCTCTGGGTCGTTTTCTTCCCAACCTGACAGAGAACACTTGTTTTGCTAATCTTTCCACGCCCATTCTGTTTAAGTGACCATACCACCTGAGATTAGCTCTGCTAATGCATTCCTGGATGCCAACAATGTCAAGTTCTTTCCTAAATCCTCGTTTTTAATATGATATTGCCATTGATGCCATCTGTTCACACCTCTAATCTTTCTCAGGACTCTCATATCTGCAGTCTCTAGTCTTTGGTCAAGGGTTTTACTTCTGACCCAGCTCTCAGATCCATAAGTTAAAACTGGTTTGAACACTGTCTTGTATACAGCTAATTTAATGTTCCGACTAATTTCTCTCTTATTCCATATGAATTTATTCAACTGACTTCCTACCATACCAGCTTTGTTGATTCTGTTGTTTATTTCCATATTTAATTTACCATCTTCACTGAAAATCGTGCCTAAGAAGCTGAAATGTTTTACTTGTTCCATAGACTCCCTGTTCACAACACAGTTGATATTTTCAACAATTCTACCTATTTTCATTGTCTTTGTCTTTTTAATGGTCACCTTCATACCATATCTATTACAACAGTTATTCAATTTAGTCAGGGACTCTTGCAAACTTGTAGTGGATTTATTTAGAAGTATAACATCATCCGCATAAAGCAAAGAGCTGATGTTAACATCTCCAATTCTGATATTATGTTTACTACCACTTTCCTTCATAATGTGATCCATATAGATAATGAATAATAGAGGGCATAATGTACATCCTTGTCTCACACCAGATTTAACATTAAACCATCTTCCTGTACTTCCTTCAATTCTAACTGCTGACTTACAACTCACATAAAGACTAAATATTGCTTGATATTATGCTCCACTGACACCATATAACTGTAGCATATTGAATAGCTTCTCTCTTGGCACCTTGTCATATGCCATTTTCAGATCAACAAAACTTAAATATAAATCTTTGTTATATTCCCATTCTTTCTCAACTATTTGTCATAAAGTGAATATCTGATCCTGACCCTCTATTTGGCCTGAATCCAGCATGTTTTTCACCAAGCTTTTCTTCCACAATTCTTCTCAACCGTTTCTCAAGTATACTTGTATAAATCTTGCTAGGAACACTGAGTAAGGAAATACCTCTGTAATTCTCACATTCAGTTTTATTTCCCTTTTTATATACAGGTACTATGAGAGCTCTACACCAATCATTGGGAATTCGTCCCTCTGTCCAGGCTTTCTGAACTATGTAGTGCAGCCACTGTAAGACTTTTATACCACCATATTTCAGCATTTTTGGTCAAATATCATCTACTCCTGCTGCCTTTCCACATTTGAAGCCTTTGATGGCTTTTTCTACTTCAAGTTTGGATATGTATTCCTGACTGTATGCCAGTTGTGTGTTTTTTACAACTGTGCTATCACTGCTTGTTTCATTTAGCAATTTTTTTAAGTAATTACTCCATACTTCAAGGATATCTTTTTCTCCTGTTTTCATGTAACCTTTATCATCTCTAATTCCTTTTACAGCGCTCTTTCCTTCATTTCTAAGCTTCTTCAACAACCTTCAGAATATCTTACCACCTTCTCGATATTTATTTTCTATGTTCTTGCCAAAGTCCTCCCATGACTTTTGTTTGGCTACATGGATGATGCAATCTTGCAAAGTGTTTGCTTAGTAAGTCTACTATTTTGACTAATTCAGTTACCTTCCTACCATCAGCATTCCTAAAATCATTCTGCAGTATACATTTTTTCTTTTGCTTGCAGCATATCAAAAGAACTGTTTTCGATTCCCTTTAACTTGCATTGCTAATTTCCTTTCTTAATCTGCTTTTGCATTTCTTACCACACAAATTATTCTTCTGGCCTGTGCTTTGTACTGTTCACGTGCCTGAAGTTTACCATTCTCCTTAAATTCCCTCCACAATTGTTTTTTATTTTTGCAGCTCAAGCTTGACAGTGTTATTCATCCATTTAACTCCCACTTGATTTACTCTCTAGTCTATGCAGTCAGCTATTACCTCCCTCAAACACTCCTTTACTATTTCCCATACACTATCAACATCCAGCCCTTGCTGTTTTACATGCCATGGCACTGACCCAAGCAATCTCCTAAGCTTGTCATAGTTACCAACCCAGTAATTCTACATATTTGAAGTTTATTTTGCACTTGGTTAGACTATAACAAATTTAGTTTAATCCTTTATCCAAGTGTAAGCAAACAAATTCTGTGCCTGAAAATATCTTCAGGACTGAGGTAAGGTGGTACAACCTTTGGCAACTTGGAGCAAAGGTGGGTCAAGCTCTCATCACTCCTTGTCTCAGTATCTCCCACAATGCAAAGCACATCTCCTTGCGGACATGTATACTGCTGTGCATTAAAGGAGAGGTCACTATCCAGACCGGTTTTGACCTTTATTGAGGTCTCGTCAGTGGGAGGCAAATTTATTATATTAAATTCCATATATATCCTGTCTTAATTGAAAATTCCACTCATTTAGCCACCTCCGAGGTCAAAACCTTATGATCATTCTCACCAAATGGTGGCAACGTGGTCGTATTCATTATAGTCAAATTCTCTGATGCAATTACTAGATTGAGCACTCTCGAACCCCTAGTATACTTCATTACATGCTGTCTCAGGTAGTTATTCCTTAGTAACTGCATAAAATCCCCTTTTCTTCTTCCATGTATCCTCTCCTCCTTCCAATCAATGCTACCATCGAAATCTGCCATAATAATTACCTGTCCTCCACTCATTGAGTCTATTTGCCTATGCATACTATCTCCATCATATATTCCATCGCCTGATCTTGTATATTTTGTTTTGCTGGCCTCAACTCTCGCACCAGATAGCCTCAAATGTGCTATTTTCACTATCCTGCAGTTGAACTTCTATTCTCTTTGGCTGCAATTCATCAGCTAACATCAATAGCACTCCTGCCCCATTCTTTCTCTCTGTCTTTCCTGAACACACTATACCACCCCCCTCACATTCTATCCCACTAACTATATCATCTTCTGTTAGCCATGCCTCACTAATGCAAATAACCTGTGGTCAGGAAGAGCCAACCAAGACCAAAAATTCCTCCTCCTTGTTCCTAATACTCCTGGCATTAGTGTACATAAAGTGCAAAAGTCCCCTAGTCTCATCTTTATCTTGATGCCTTATATTAACTATCCCATTCTGATTTGTTATCCTTTGTACTTACTCAGGCATATTATACAAATTCTTACACTCGCCTGCCTCATTGATGCCTGCACATCCACTCAACAGCTCTCCCCCCCACCACCACCAAAGCTCTAGTTTCTCTGATTCTGCACATCCACTTTCACTTCATTCAGCAACAAATTTTCCAGTCTCTGAACACCAAATCCATTCAGAAGCAAACCATCCTTTTGCCCATCAAACTCAGTCTAAACATCCACAAGCTCCACACAACTCCTCCTGCATAACCTACTCATAGTCATTCACAATTATGGCTCTCCTTCCCAACTCTACTCTGTCATGTCATGGCAACAGGCTTACAATCTTAACTCTCTCTCTCATTCTTTTCTTTTGATACTTCTAATTCTTTCAAGTCCTCTCTCACAGCAAACTTTTCACCTTTTAAATCATTTGTTCCGGCCCCTACAATCACATCTTTCACCGTATGCTTCTGTGCTCTAATAGCCTCACTTACATCATTAATTTTCACACCAAGAAAGCATGATTTTGTCAGACTCTCATCTATTACGCCTTTTACTTGAATCACCGTATAACATTCCTTAATTTTTCTTTCACTCCTGATCATGTTCTCATTTTTCTTATCTCGCACTTGCTTCTTTTTGTTAGCTGATCCACTCAGTAGACATTTTTGTAACCGCTCCAGCTGCAGCTTCACCCCATGTATCACTCCACATAATTGAGCTATCTTCCTCATTGCAGCTAATTTTCTTATATTTTTGCAGCTTCATTTTTTTTTTATATCAGTCAAACAATTCTCTCGCTCTGTACTTTTACTCTCGCTTTTAAACTAGCCCTCAATGCTATCTGGCATTACATCACAATTTTCTATTGCATTCTGACTTTCACCCACTACGTCAATCTCCTGACCTGAGACACACTTGAGATCCTCACTTTCATGATACTTTGGGCACTTGCCCACCACTATTGCTCTCAAAACTCCAAACTTCAGCTGCTCTTGGTAAAGCATACATTCCACAGACCTTATGCTGGACGAACTCCCTTTGACTGAATTCTTTAAACAATGACAACAATTTGGATGCCATTGCTCTACTTTGCATTGGTGCCATGTGCTACGCTATGTATCTTACCATATCTTATCAAAAGACTATAACATAAATGAATTTAAAAAATATGGAAACTAAAAGAAAATATGCAGTAGAGAATAAAAAGAGAGAGATGACATTCGTACTCGTACCAAACAGAATGAACATAAAGAATTCAGAAGCAATGAAGTGTGGACAGATATTAAAAACATACCATGAAGCTGCTAAAGTACATAGAAAAAAAAAAAAAGAATGGATATCATCACATACAAAACTCAAAATTGAAAAAATAAAGAATAATACAAGATAAGAATAATATCAGATTACAAAAGAAATATAAGAAATAAATAAAGATATTTTTCTTAATTTTCTTACCATCAAGAAATGGTAAGCGTTTATAGAAACCTACTAAATGAGGCAAAAATTGCAGCTAATAGCAGTGACAGTAAAACATATTATGAGAATAATGACAGGCAAGAAAAGAAGAAAAATTGAGATACTGAGAGAACATGAAAACAAAATAAATAATAAATAAATTAAAAAATAAATAAATAAAACAAAAGAAACAAGAAAACAAAATAATTAATAATAATAATAAAAAAAAAGGTAGAATATTTCCAAGAGAATGAATAGAGAAAAACCTGAAAAAGAAATTCAAATATTGGAAAGAAAAGTTTATTCAATAGAGCTTGCTGCTACTTTCACATAGAAGGTAAAATTACACAAGTGTCTTGGATGAAGACTGGATTTGATTTATTCAGTGATCTGTGATTTTAAGATTTAAGAAGAATTTGTCTTATATTGCTGTCATTTAGAGAGCACTTTTATTTTGTGTTAGTTTTTCTCCTTTATGAACTCAAGAAGGAATAAAAGTTCTCTAGAAGGCAAGAGACTAAGTTTCCAGGAGTTTTGTCCACATAGGACAATATCTATTGGTTTGTGATTGTAAAGTTGTGTAGTTATAGTTTTTTTTGTTAAGAATTAAAGAAAATACACTGGTGCTTGTGTAGTAGTTAATTTGAAATTGTATATATTTGTGTTATTTGTAAATTAAAGATTTCTATTTTGTTTACAAAAATGCTTGAAGACTCAATCTCCTAACGAGTTTAATGAATCAACAGGTTAATTTAAGAGGTTAAGTTACATATGAGATATCCTGTGATATGAACCTGTGTGCAGAATAGATTTTAAGTTTAGTTTCAAATGCCATTCTTTTTCATTTGATATTTTAAGAGTTTAAACCACTCAGAGTGTGAAAGAAGTGAGTAAGCATATATACTCACTCCCACACCTCACAGTCCTTTTGGGCTAATTATTGCTAAAAAGTCAATTTCATAGAAACTAATTACCAGAGATTGTCTTCGTAAGAACCTTTCAAGTCCATAACACAAATTGGTTCTCCTTTTCCAACTTCACAGATCAAACTGGAAGGAAAACTGAATCATTTGTCATCAGGCATATCTATCACCAATAGTTACCCTACCAACCAGACAAGACTCATAAAATGGAAAATGTTCTTAATGTTGAATGTCCGGCCATGGAAATAGAAAAGAACGAAACAGATATTAATAAAGAACAAGCACACTTAAATATTATCCTTCATAGGATAAATCGCGAAATTGAAAAATTGCAGAAGTGGCAAGAGTTAAGCAGGGCTGAAAAAATAAAGAAGCAGGTGATCCAAAGGAATAATAAAGACTGACTGAACAAACAAGAAAAACAAGTTAAGGAGAAAATTATGTATGGAGACTCAATGATCAGGGGAAGTACTTAATAAAAGTATGAAACTGTGTTTCCCAGGTGCAAAATTTTATGATATTAGTCACACCATTCAGATGTAAAAAGTCAAGTCAAAGGAAATGATTGTCTTGGTTGGTAAACATGATTTGAGAGGTTGCAAAGGAGTTGCTAGAAGAGGCAAAATGAAGAGCGGGAAGGTGAAATTGTAACTCTCCTACTACACTATGATAGAGGCAAACTGGTAGCTAATGAGACTATACATAGATTGTTCAGAAGGAAAGATGTAGGATTTGTTGATCTGTGGTCTGTGTTTGATGGAAAGAAGGAATTGTACAATGCCGATGGACTGGATCTAAATGGTTTAGGTGTCTGGAGAGACTTTGTTCAGTGAGCATGACGAAGAGCAAATTTAAGAAGACATAAGCAATAAGGGTGGAAGCAAGTGAGTTTGTGTGAAGGCAACGATGAGGTGAGTGTGAGAATGACAAAGTGTGGAATATAGTCTCTCAAGCAAAAATATTGAATAGGGTAGTCAATTCAGAAAGTAAAGATGGGTTAGGGACTAAAGGGATGCTGCAGTTTCTATATACTAATGCCAGAAGTATCAGGAACAAGAGGGAGAAGTTTTTGACATTGGTTAGTGCAACCTCTCCAAAAGTTATAGGCATTAGTGAGATGTGGCTAATAGCAGATGATGTAGTTACAGTGTTAGATTGTGATAGTGGAAAATTAAGTATTCCTATCTTATCACAGTCTAACATGCTTTTCCAAACAAGAGAATGGGATAAATACAATAAATTGCCTCAAGTGTAGAATAAGTATTATGCATATATAAATCAAATGTGTTCTGTTATGAAAAGGTTAAATAAGTGTATAATTTGTACCATTCGCGAACGTGATTAATTTAGTGTTGAAAATGTAAAACATTATCAGAGCTTTAGAAATTAACCTGTGTAAAAGAATTATAAAATGTAAGCACAAATCCAACAGTTACAGTGTTAGATTGTGATAGTGGAAAATTAAGTATTCCTATCTTATCACAGTCTAACATGCTTTTCCAAACAAGAGAATGGGATAAATACAATAAATTGCCTCTAAGTGTAGAATAAGTATTATGCATATATAAATCAAATGTGTTCTGTTATGAAAAGGTTAAATAAGTGTATAATTTGTACTATTCGCGAACGTGATTAATTTAGTGTTGAAAATGTAAAACATTATCAGAGCTTTAGAAATTAACCTGTGTAAAAGAATTATAAAATGTAAGCACAAATCCAACAGTTGGGGGTGGGGGGAGTCAGGTCCAAAAGGTTACGGAGTCGTAACGCAAGGGAGGGATCGCTCCGAGTAAACAATGACGTCAGCGTACGTGCGATAGTGGGGGAGAGATATGGACGCTATGACGTAACAGCAAGAGTGAGTCGGCCAGTCATATCGAAAAGGGCAAGAATCGCCGAGAAGGATAGGGGAAATATAAGGGTCATGCGACCCTGAAACAAGACTTTTTTTCTTGGATCTCGGGTGTGTTCACCTCTCGTAGTGGCGTAGGTGCCGGTGCCCCGTACCGGAGGGAATCCGAAAAAAAGAGTCGCGGGTCTCGGGGCAGTATCTCCGCTGAAAAAGACAAGTCAGGCTGTCCACAGAAGGCCAGTATCCTGTGAACTTATGTCATAAAGAACCATAAAGGAAGATAAGTAGACTTTGTTTGCGTTTCACTATACATGAGTAAAAGATTTGTGCCATGTTAACATGTTGTAAAAGAGAACATTAATGATATAGAATAAGGTGATATTACTAGGACTTGAGAAGGATATTGAATTTATGTTTATTATATGTCATTGTGTTTAAGTTCGCCATTATATTGAATGAAATTAAGGATATGTTTAGAGTAAAGAATTGGCATAATATAAAGAGATTGTGAAAGATATGAATGTTATCTTGTGTAGTCTGACAAAGCTACGGAGTCTTAGATTGAATATGATAATAGTACGACTAATGTTTTAGCGGAGGTTAATATAATTCTTACTCTAGGAAGCTACTGTATAATGTTTTATAAGTGTAATAGTAGTGCTTGAATATTATATATCTTGTCTGAAGCTCCCTTAAGATGGGATTTAATTTAGTGTTATTATGTGTAACAATCTTTGAGTAAAATAAACCTTGCTTTTGATTCTAACAAAGACTTTCTGTGATTTCTGGAATCCGATGCACCGTTTATAAAGTATTAATATGAACCTATGCGGGATATTTGAAAAGAGTAAATTTTGGTCACGTCTGCAGAGTTAATTGGTATCACTAAGTACTGTCCTGAGATTACCTCTTGGTTGTTAATATTAATTAATCTAATAGCGCTAAGTGGCGCAGTGAAACAAATAAATTTCTTGGCGTTTTAAGAGGGGTAAATCTCAGACACTCTGATACTCTGGTACTGCCTCGATCTCGAGGAAGTTCCATTGTCCCTCAGAGGTACCACGTGTTACCTGATAGAGTGTATCAAGGAGATATAGTAAAAGGGTTAAAGTAGTTGTATTTGAGAAGAAACCATACAACAACAACAGGGATTGAATGTGAAGGTTTAGTATTTTCAGGGAAAGATAGGATGGGGGGGGGGTGCTGATTATAGCAAGTCAATAGGAGACAGGTGGGAGGGTGGCTGTTCATTTGAAGCAATTTGGTATGAGATTAAAACCAGTAAGACAAAATATACAATTGGTTGTTGCTATAGGACAAGGAGTTCCACATGTGATCTGGGAGACATACATTGCCAAATTAGTACAGGTAGAGCAGGGACTTCAACTATGGAGATGTAGAATGGAAGGAAGAGAGATCATACAGCAGGCAGGAAATAGAATTTATACATCTATAAGAGATAATTAATCCAGCATGTGATGAAGGAGACTAGGGGTGGGAGAGTATTAGACCTGGTCATAAGATCAGAAGAGCTATCCATAATCAAGATGACCACATCACTTCCAATTGGTGAAAGTGACCATATGGTATTGACTTGGGAGATTGTAAAACATTAGGAATATTCTGTCAAGAAGTGAGTATGTGTCGAACTACAAGGCAGGTAATTATGACAAGCCTATGAAGAAGCTTAAATCTGTGCCATGGCATAAAACACTGCAGGATTGGGATGTTAGTAGTGCATGGGATATAGTTAAGGGTCATCTAGAGGAAGAACTATTCAACTGCATACCTAGGGTAAGGAGGGTCAATCAGGTAGGAATTAGACAGATGAGCAACATCATTAAGCACAAGCTGCAGAAGAAGATAATGCTGTGGAATGTTTAAAGAGAAACATGACCAGCATGGCAAGAAATCCAAAATTAAATTATGATAAGAATCTAGCCAAGAAGGCCAAAGGAAATCCCAAAAGAGTTCTTACATTATGTGGCAAGTAAGAGGAAGAATGACTATGGAATATTAGCCTTAATGAGTGATGATGGTCACGAGGAGACAAGGGGATAAAATAGTTCAGTTACTGAGTGACCGCTTTGCAAGGGTATATCATCCCAGTGAAGTTACTGCTTTAACCTATGTGACAGACACTAATGTGGGAACAGAGATGGATGAATTGGACTTTGGATATTGCAGAATCTTAATGTAAATACAGCTGGGGAATTAGATGGGATATCAGCTCTGGTTTTGCAAGAATGTGCAAGGGAACTGGCAATGCCTTTGACTAGGCACTTTAAGTCTGCTCTGGTAGAGATCCAAGGGAGTGGAAAGAGGGCAAAATAATCCCCTTGCATAAGGGATGTTCTAAGACTGCAGTAGCAAATTATAGATCCATCAGTATCTCAGACATGGTGGAAAAGGTGCTAGAAAAATTGGTCAAAAAGAAAATTCAAGAATTAGTAGATAAAAATATGATATCATATTAGGTTCAACGTGCTTTGTGAAGGGTCGGTCATGCCTTAGTTATTTACTAACTTTTTAATAGAGTAACAGCTGAATTGGATAAAGGAAATAGCTACACAATGAGTTTTGGCAGAATACCACATGGAACTCTGCTATGCAAATTAGAAGAAAGATGAATATGACACTGGTTAAGTGGATAAGAGGATGGCTGCTGGACAGATATCAAAAAGTAGTATATGGAAGGGCAGAATCCTGGTTAAAACAGGTAACTATTGGTGTGCAGCAAGATTCAGTGCTGGGACCATTGCTGTTTAATTTGTACATAAAAGTACAAACTGAACAATACAAATGGAGATCTCTCAGAACGATTTAAATGTAGAGAAATGTAAAGTTATGCACTTTGGGATAAATAGATTACAAACTGTGTATCACATTGATGGCACTGTACTCCAGGAAACAGATGAAGTTAGAGATTTAGGGCTGGTGGTAGACAGAGAGTTAAAAGTTTCAAGGATACATTGCTAAGGTAGCCGATAACATTACTTGGCTATTGAAGAACACGTTAACAAATAAAGATAAGGAAGTTATTCCTCTTTATAAGGTGTTGATACGCCCACATCTGGATTGCTGTGCTCCAGTTTGGTCCCATGGGTTTCTGTGGAAAGTTCTCTATGACAACAGATTGAGGGTGTGTGTGGATTGCAGAAGTTGGTTGATAGGAGAAAAAGAGAAGATATGATGAGATGTGATAAGATGAGAATAGACATTTAAGTTGCTTAAAGGGTTTTATAGGATAGATGCAGCAAAAATGTTTCGGCACTTGGTTAGAGGGGACCAGAACAAGGGGTCATCTGCAGAAGTGAATAAAGATATGGTTAGTACTGTGAGGACTAGATTTTTTGCTTGGAGAGTTGTGAAATGAGTGGAATGGGTTGCAGAGTCAGTTGTGAGTGCTTTGTTAATGGGTTCAAGAAAAAGTATGACAGATTGTGTGAATAGATTATATCTCCTGTGATGAGTCTTCAGACTCCATGGAGGTGCCCGTATAATAATAATAATATTGTCCTGTATCAATGAAAATAGGCAGAATTATTGAAAATGTCAACTGTGTTGTGAATGGAGAACCTGTGGAACAAGTAAAACATTTCAGCTACTTAGGCACAATTTTTACTGAAGATGGTAAACTAAATATAGAAATAGACAACAGAATCAGCAAAGCTGGTATCGTGGGAAGTCAATTGAATAAATTCATATGGAATAAGAAAGAAATTAGTCGGAACACTAAATTAGCTGTATACAAGACTGTGTTCAAACCAATTTTAACTTATGGATCTGAGAGCTGGGTCAGAAGTAAAACACTTGACCAAAGACTAGAGACCGCAGATATGAGAGTCCTGAGAAAGATTAGAGGCGTGAACAGATGGCATCAATGGCAATATCATATTAAAAATGAGGATATTAGGAAAGAACTTGACATTGTCAGCATCCAGGAATGCGTTAGCAGAGCTAATCTCAGGTGGTATGGTCACTTGAATAGAATGGGAGAGGAAAGATTAGCAAAACAAGTGTTCTCTGCCAAGTTGGCAGGAAAACGACCCAGAGGAAGACCAAGATATAGGTGGATTGATACGGTACAAAGTGCCTTAGACGATAGAAATATAAGATCTGATAATGTTGAAGTCTTGACAAGTAACAGACTGATTTGGAGGAAAATTGTAGATAGGAAGTTAGTAATGATGTAATTTTTTCATGTAGTACTGTCATATCCTGTACACCCCTTGAGGGTACATGGCAGGAATTTGATGATGATGATGATGATGATGATTGTCCTGTATTCCATGCGGTTAGCCTAGTGGCTAACCATGTGCCTGGGGAAGGAGTGTCCAAGGTTTGATTCCCGTCAAGAATGAAGAGCTCAAGGATCTTCCTCAGCCATAGCCAAGTTAGCTGGTCTTGGGTGTGGACAGCAAGGTTTTTCTCCCCCCAGTTTATCTGGAGTTTTTCATCCTGCAAGCAGGCAAACTGGCCCCACGAACACAGATGGATTACAGTCATGAATATCACCCTTAGGGGATGCAGCAGAGGAGTGCCAAACTGGCTGCATTAATACACCAGAAACCCCTCATTAGAGGAGGACTTAACCAGTCCTAGATGGATGAGAAGGATAGGATAGGAGGATCCTTTAATTATTCACATGGTTTAAGGTGTTGAACTCTGTTTAGTATCCATCAGAGTTTCTTTGATTTTAGTGCACATTTCTAGGCAGGTGCATTATAAGATGTCAATGGTAATATAGCTCTGGTATATATATATATATATACAGGGTGTTCGGGATAAATTTGACATATTTATAATTAATTATATTTTTCCGTAAGTTACATGTATTAACACACACTTCTCTTCATTTAAAAGTTTGGACCCTTCTTCATTCACATACAAGATGTCAGAAAGGATGGATAGCTGGAACCCACCTGAATCATGGAAGAGAATAACTTGTATCATGATGATTCGTGCCCGCCATCAAAATAAGGATATTACGACTGCTGCCCAATGCTCCCTGAATACAGTAAAAACAATCAGGCATGAACTAGAGACTTGCAATGGTGACTACGAGGATGTAGCAAGAAGAAAGATCCCTAGCAGACGATCTGATTGCGTTCGTACAGCAGAATTCCTCGCAAATCTGCAGGAACAGGTGTTGAAGAACCCTGACATTGGAATTCGGGCTTTGTTCGTGGAGTTGCTAACTGTAGTCAAGCCCTGGATAACAAGGGTAGCCAATGGTAGGCCGTATGTATGGCAGCAGGATTCGGCCCCTTGCCACACCTCTGGGAAAAGTCAAAAATGGTTGTCTGAAAATTTCTACGACTTCACCAGTCCAAATGTTTGGCCTCCAAACTCCCCAGACCTTAACCCCATGGATTATTTTGTATGGGGCGCAGTTGAAAAAGACACCAATCGCACTTCCAGTAATACAAAAGCCCAGTTAATGGATAAAATTAAAACAGTTTTTGCGGCCCTTCCCAGGGAGACTGTAGCATCAGCTTGTTCGAGGTTCCGAAGCAGAATTGAAGCTGTGATCGATGCTAATGGTGGTTATTTTGAGTAAATCTTGTTGATAGTATTGTAATTAACTCTGCCTGTAATGTTTTTTTGTCAATTCATTAAATTTAATAGATACAAAGAAGATTTTCTTTTTCCTTACGAAACTGTCAAATTTATCCCGAACACCCTGTATATATATATATTGTTTTCAGCGCTCGTTGGCCCAATCCCTACTAATCCCAACTTAGCAAGAAGGTTTACCATTTGTAAGCTTTTTTCAGCAACATATGAGATGTACTTCTTGAAGGTAAATTTTTCATCTATTGTTACTCCTAGGTATTTTAGCTCACTGGCTACCTCGAGAACTTCCCTATTTAGGAAGATTGTTACAGATTGTTTTGATTTTTTTACATGAGATGTGGAGCACTTTAGACTTTATGCTATTGAAGGTAACATTCTTCTCACATGCCTACTCTGCAATTTTAAAGAGTTCTTCATTGGCCATTACTTCTAACTGTAAGCTGCTGCTGCTGAATTTTAACTGCTGCTTCCCTGAATCATTATCATTGCATCATCAGAGAAAGCTAAAACTTTTGTTTAAGTGAAAGGAAGCCCTAATAGCGAGTTGTACTGGAAGTTCGAGAAACCTGGTTCACAGCAGGAATCTTGCAGACAACTTTGTTTGATTTCTTTCATTAGAGCTGTTGTTTTTAATGTCATGGCTCTTCTGTCTGTAAAATAATTTTTGTAAGGTAAAGTATGTTTTCTAGACATTTGAAATCTCTTAATTGATTAATTATTACTGGCCAACATGCACCATAGAAGGCTCCTAGTATATTGAGTGAGATCAGTATGTCTTTTTTTGCTGTAGATGGTCTTCTGTGAACTCTTTAACCTCCATAATTGTATCTACTGTGCTTGATTGAGGTCTAAGAATATATTGCTTGCTGCTTAATAGGTCTCTTGAATTGACAAAATGCATTATTTGTTTATCAAAAATTTGTCTCGTACCTTAGCAGCAATATTTATGAGACTGATTGGCCTATATTTGCTAATTTCATCAAATGTTTCTTTTCCTGGTTTGATTATGGGTATAATTTTAAAGTGTTTCCAAGAAATTGCCCTCTTTTTAGGTATTCATTATAAACTGTTGTTATGAATTCAGGGAAGTCAACAAAAGGTCTTAGGAGTATATCACTGGTTATTCCATCCTCTACAGGAGTTTTTTCTTGCATCCATTGATCTTAATATTGATTCGATTTCAGTAGTTGTAAATAAATCATCATTAGGAGTGTTTATGTCTGTTTCCATTCTTCATAAATTTTGTGGATTTCTTCATCTGCTGATTCATCCTCATCAGTAATAAACTTGTTTACCATATTTGTCTATGTTAGCTTGTGCTGATGCTCAGATGGCTAGGTTCTTGTCTAAGCTGAACTGTTGTTTGCTGATCCCATCAAAGTCATGCTTTGAGATTAGGCAAGCAAATTCTCTTTTTAATGCTTTTACAAATATGTCTAGATTGATTTTGTTGGTGAAGTACTTGATGTTAATGTGATGGTTTGTCTTGTGTATTCCTTTTAAATTTTTGTTACTAATGATATAATGTTATAATGATAATGATAATAATGTTACAGAACAGCTTTCCCCTTCCTCATATCTGCATTTAGAAACCTGGGTTAAATAGTGTCATTTGTTATTATCAGATCAATGAAGCTATTTCCTCTTATATTTTCGAATGATGGGGTATTACCGTTGTCGTTTAATGTGTAGGGAAGTTGATGCTAAAATCTCTTCCAGATTTTTACCTGCTGTTTGTGCTCTTTTTAAACCACAAAATCAAATGGACACTAACATCCATTCCAAGAATTCCAAGAAATTATTGCTGTGCTGAGAAATTAATATTGCCTTGACTCAGTGGTGTAGCTAGAGCTTTTGCCGCCAGGAGCGGTCCCTGAGTTTGCCACCCCCTCTCAATACACACCAAAAATACTACAAAAAGTCAAAACGATGTATAGAGAAATAAATTAAAACACTATGTTTACTTTTGAAGTAAAACTTTAATTCCAACATTCTAAAATTTTATTTTTCTTGCTTTTCTGTTAACAAAATTGATGACATTGGCAAAGTCTCTTTCATAATAATGTAGGTAATTCTTAATCAAATTTTATTTAGAAAAACTCCTCTCACAACTAGCAACACTTACAGCAATTGTGAGGAAAATTCGCAGTAATATTACAATATTTGGGAATGAGTTCTCGAGACTGTATTTAAAATTAACTGCGAAAGTTCAAAAAGGTTCAAAGTGCTGCCTGGGGCAGACCGCCTCCTCTGTCCCTCCCTAACGTCTCTGCCTTGACTTCAGGGTTGACAACAAGTATTGTAGCTCACTTTCTTTCTGATCCTTTGGAAAATATTTTCTAATTAGTGGAAAGTCGCATATTTTGTTGTTGATGTACAGGAGTGTTCATACAGCATCCAGTGATGTCATGTGAATAACTATCTAATAGATTAAAGCTGATCAGTCATAAGTTGGATGTTCTACATACATTGTTTTTGCACACACTGGTATTCTTAGAAACAGTGTTCTATTTATATGGCACAGGGGTATAGGAAAAGGGCCTACAACATAGCCCACGGAGAAACAAGAAGTGGGAAGCAATTGCAAAACTGAGGCATGTCACGAAGTGTTATAAAAGCTTACTGTAATCGATTTATTTCCATCATTATTATTTAGTATATACATTATTAGTATATATATTTCCAATTTTTTAATCCATGAAATAAAAGAAATTTAGGTTACTAAAGGAAAGGATGTAGTGTTCTTCCTCAAAACTAAGTTTAAAAATTCTTTTAACATCTTCCAAATAATCTGAGGCATTATGCCTCCTTAAGCCTGAATTAAAGAAGAGTAGTAAATAAATATATTCTAAAATAAGACTAATTTAGAATAAACTTTTTTCATTACCTACAACTATAGCCATATACTTAACTATTTGACTATAGTGAAGACTGGATATATCAGTCATACATTATTTTACACACGAAGAGAGAGAGAGAGGGAAGGGGCATGTGAAAGCCATATAAGTATCTATAGTACATAATACTAATGTTTTATAGTACATTAGTATTATGGCCTGACCTGAAAACTTTTCAAGTCAGTAAGAGGCCTTTGGTAAACTGGGTAGTTGCCTAACATCAGGAAAAGAATCTACTACCTATAAACATTTACAAATATCAACGACCATGGTAGGATGTGCACCACAGCCTACTAGAAAGTGAATATGCTATCAACTTAACCATGGCATTTGTATGTAATGGTTTTTTTTAAACTCCAAACCTCATACTATTACAAAGTGCAGAGCTCATACTATTACAAACTAAATTTTTTTTTAAAAAAATGTAAGTATTAGGGTTAAGGACGAAAAGATGGTGGAAGTTGTCTGCATTCTCCAACCACATGTCTGCTGGAGGAGCTTATTTATAGACAGAAATTGATATTCTTTCTCTGCCCTGCTAAAAGCCTTGATAGATTGACCTCATCAAGGCTTTTAAGCAGAGCAGTCTGGCTCTCATCACTTTTCTTCAAAAAGTTAAGGGTAAAGGAGCTCAGCCTATTTCCTTAGAGCAGTGTTTCCCAAAGTGTGGTATGTGTACCTCCAGAGGTGTTAAGAAAAGTTTTTAGGAGATAAGGCACTTTTTTTTTCTTTTTTTTTTTACTTTTATATTTTTTATCATTGTATGTTGCAGGTAAGTGCAGGTGTATTCTATAAGTAATTTTTAAATAATTAAAAATACTAAAGGAAGTTTTAAGCAAAATATGTCTCTTGACATGTATTGAGACCTCCATTAGGATTCTGTCTGGCTAATAGCACAAGCATATTCTACCCATGGGTCAAACTGTTTGTATTAAAAGTTCTCTAACTGAAAAGATATTTAATAATTAAATGTTTCCCATGTTTGTAATTTATAGTAACACAAATGTTAAAAAATAAATAACTTTATAATTATTCATGTTCCCCTGCTGCCTTCACCAGAGATAAAGGGGGGGATGCAGTGTTACTAAGATTTTAAAAGGGTGTATGTAGATAGCGAAAGTTTAGGAAATACTGCTTTAGAGGAATAAAAGGGATTTATTTTTTAACGATTTTTTAAAAAGTTCTGTATCAAATTAACATCAAAATCAATTATTCTCCTAAACCACATATCTGCCTCACAGAATCTGTTGGAGAAAGGCAACTTCACAGAAAAAAAAAAAAAAACCTTAATTCAATAAATCTAGTGGTAGTACATGCATAAATGTTCTCTGATGATGGCAAATTGATTCTGATATATCAGTTATTACCTGTAAACTCCTTCATAAAAAATACTAATTTGTTTTATCTTATCTGCTGAAATGGAAATGAAATTACACTTTTTTTTTTTTTTGATGAAAATTCATTGATATTTAGAGTGAGAAATAAACTGATATACATAATCTTAAGGCTCACCAAACTTTGACTAGTATTTTGTAATATTTAAATGGGAAAGAGGAACTGGATGGGAAGGATATCAATGCTGCTTGGGCCCTACTCAAGAACTATTTGATGCAGGCAATATCAGATGTATTCCAAAGGTTAAGAGGGTAAATAGAGTAGGTGTAAAATGGATGAATCAAGAGATAAGGTATGCAATCGGGAAGAAGATATTACGGAACAAACACAAAATTAAGTATAATTTCTGGGAAATTCCCATGCTACTCCTCATAAACATTATTAATATAATTAACGGCTATATTAGCCTGTTTTTGTTTAGGAGTGTCCCTTATATTTAATACATTGGCTAACATAACTCAAAAGGGGTATATATATATTTTAGGGCATTATGGGCGAGTATAGAAGGCAATTATGGCAGAATAAAAAATGTGGAAAAATTATATACATACCTTGATTTTGGTTTAAAAGATGCCTTCTAAATCCAAGCTCTTGTTGAAGGGGGGGGGGGAAGAGAGGGAAAGAAAATGGGAATGTACTTGAGACACGGGAAATAAGTTTGGGAACCCGGGTTACTATTAATAATATATATATAAATATATATATTATTTTGTTATGGGGAGAGGGGGGGGAAGAAAGAAGGGGAAGGGTATCCTTATGTGGAAACTGGGGCAAGGGTTTACGGGGTGTGGACCGTTTCAGTCATCGTCTGACCATCGTCGGAACTTTGTGGGAATGACTGTAGGGCTATGTCAAGGCTGCAAGATGTGTCTGCCAAATTTGGGCATTTGTTGTCGCTAAATTTGTAAGTTTTGGAACGTCCAACATTCGGAAATTAGGTAGGGGTGGTGGACGTTGATAGAATTACCATCGCATTTTATGGCAATAGTTTCGGATATTCTAAGCATCGTTTCGTTTTCTTGTTTGTCAATGATTATGGCTTTGTCAATTTGGGGGATGTGTTTTAGTTCAAGGGCGTGAGCTGCAATTTGTCTTCCCTGTATTTTGTGGTTTGTTTTTCTTTTTGATGTTGCGATGTTTTTTCGTGTTCAGATATTCTGGAATGGGAATATTGCAATCCGTGAAGTGCTCTTGTAGTCTAGTCCATAACGACCTAATTGTAGAGCCTGTGTAGGTGACGTCACAGTCTTTTTGACAAGGAAATTTGTAGACTACGTTGTGGTGTTCGAATAATTCTTTATGAGTAAGAGATTTAGTAGGTTTTAGGAGAGTTGCTAATTTATGGTTTGTGGTGAATACTAGCTTGTAGTCCGTATTTTTGAAAATGTATTTGTAAGCCTTGTATGTGTTTTGGATGTATGGCAATTTGATGACCATACGTGTCGGGAAGTCTGCTTTTGTTGTATTATTGTTAAGACGGGATTTTGCTGTATAGTTCGCGTAATTTATTAGATGCGTGGGGTAGTTGCGATTTTTGAAAACCTGTGTTAAATACTTGAGTTCAGTGTTAAGAAAATTGCTGTTGGTGGAGAATTCGTAAGCATTGATAAATTGCAATAGGATGACAGATTTTTTAACGGAATATGGGTGGTATGAATTGAAATGGAGGTAGTTTCCGACACGTGTGGGTTTGTGAAATATCTTCGTGGCAATTCTGTTATGGCTTCTGATTAATGTAAGATTTAAGAAATTGATGGATTTGTTCTATTCTGTTTCCATGGTGAATTGTAGTCTGTTGCTAAAATCATTGAGGGATGTTTGTAAGGCGGAGATGTGTGAGGGTTTGCCAATGCATAGAATATCGTCTACGTATCTGCCATAGAAGGTGATGCTGGGGGGGAGTAGAAGTGATTCAATGTGTGCCAGGAATAACTCCGCTAGTTGTCCACTGATGTTTTGGCCCATTGGGAGACCGAAAATTTGAACATATAAGGAGTTGTTGATTTTAAAGAAACACAAAATGGTATTTATAAGAACCAGTTGCATGAGAAGTACAAAGAACAGGCGAGGAAGGTGACAAGCTTGATAAGGGTAGCAAAAATGCAGTATGAAGCAGCAATTAGCTAAAGTGGCCAAAAAAAAAATCCTAAGGAGTTTTTTCGATATGTGGCCAGTAGAAGAAAGAATTATGTTGGAAGTTTATTTTGCACTTGGTTAGACTATAATAAATTTAGTTTAATCCTTTATCCAAGTGTTAGCAAACAAAGTTTGCACCTGAAAATATCTTCAGGACTGAGATAAGGTGGTACATCTCTTAGCAACTCATAGCAAAGGTGGACCAAGCTCTCATCACTCCTTGTCTCAGTATCTCCCATAATGCAAAGCACATCTCCTTGCAGACATGTATACTGCTATGCATTAAGGGAAGGGTCACTACCTAGACCGGTTTCGACCTTTATTGAGGTCTCGTCAGTGGGAGGCAGACCCAGAGTGATACTCAGGCAGAAGCAATGGAGAGGTCATATTTACCTATAAGAGTTGCCAACCCCCTTCACCAGGAAGGAGCATTGGAAATACTACTGCATGAATTAGGCAACTACAGATGGGAAGTGACTGGACTATGCAAAACCAGATGGATTGGAAAAGGAGAATTTCACCATGGACAGTACAAAAAACTTCAGGCAAGAAGCACAACAAATACCAAGAGGGAGCAATGCTTATATTAAAACCAAAGGTTAAAACTATATTGTCTTACAATCCTATCTCACCTAGAATAATTAAAGCAAGATTTAAAACATCAACTGCATCACTGACTATTATTCAAGTATACTCACCAACTTCAACATCATCAGAAGAAGACATTGAGGAGTTCTATACAGATCTGCAAAAAGAAGCAGTACAGCAGACATCAAGTCAAGATCTACTAATTGTAATGGAAAAAACTTAAATGCAAAAGTAGGCAAAGATTGGGATACCTGGCCAAGAGTAATCAGACAGTTTGGGTATGGAGAAAGCAATGAACATGGCAAAAGTCTGCTAAACGTCTGCTCAAATAACAGACTAACAATAACCAATACTCTTTAAACGACCAAAACCCCAAAGAAAATGGACATGGATATCACCAGACAAACAAACCAAGAATATGATAAATTATACTATTGTAAACCAAAGATGAAAATCAAGTATTCTAAATTGCAGATCCTTTACTGTAGACTATGGATCAGGCCATAAGCTAGTACTAGCAATTCTGAGAATAAAGTTAAAATCTGAAAGGACTTTTAGTGTCAAAAAGAGACTGAATGTAAACTACAAGACAATAATATTCTATGAAAATATTAACTAGAACTAGATACTGAAGCAACTACCAAAACAGAATATAAGTATCAAAGAACATTAGCGAAAATTAAAGGAAATAATTAAAATCAGCAGAAAATACAATAGTTTACACAGAAAGAGAAAGTAAAAAGGATTAGATCTCGAATGAAATAAAAAGGTTAAGTGACCAAAGGAAAGCATGAAATTAAAACAGAAAATAATATAATAGATTAACCAAAGAAATTAGAAAACTAGTTAAGAGAGACAAGAATAACTGGTTAGAAGAAAAATGCAAAATGTCAGAGAAGCCTATCAAAAGAAAATAACCTCCATAGATTATATAAACAAATAGATCAAATTAGTAAGAGACAGACAACAAAAATGATAATGATCGAAAACAAAGAGGGACAACTAAATGAAAGTAAAACAAAAAAACTATGGCCAGATGGCAAGAATACTTTAGAGACATATAATAAAAACAGCTATCAGGATGTTATTATTCCAGTCACTGAAATGGAAGAGAAAACAAATATTTTATTATTTTTATTATTATTATTTATTATTACATGATACCTCCAGGGAGTCCAAGGACTCATCGTGGGAGGGCACACTACTCTTCGCTAACACATCTCATCCTCTCCACTACTAATTAATTCTCCAAACACTACTACCATCAATGCCATCTATCGCCCATCATCACCAACAACAGTATTTTTTGTCTGTAAATTGTGTGTATACTGAAAGCCAATTTGTCTGTACGTGGGATGAAAAACCCGAATTTCAGGAGAAAAAACCCTGCTACCACCATATGAGATCAGCTAACTCACCTTCAACTGAAAAAGCCCTTATAAGGATTCCCCTCATCACGAAGAGAATCGAACCCAGGTCTTTTCCAATCGAAGGGTGCAATGTACCGCTATTCTTCCAATTGCGGTATGGCGGCTTAATATCTTCACCAAAGAAACAATAGCACACAGCACAGATAAACTTAAAACTAGGAAGGCACCAGATATACGCAGAATCTTAAAAGCAGGAAAGGAACAACTTCTGGAACCATTAAAAACATTATTTGAAATTATCAACAAAAATGAAGCAATATCTACAGATTGGATCAAATCAGTTATAACTCCTATATACAAAAAAGGAGATAAAATAGAATGCAATTACAAAGGCATTAGCCTCCTCAGTATTCCAAGTAAGGTTTTCATGAAACCACTCCAAAAACAAATTAAGCCATACATAGAACTAGCATTAAAAGAAGAACAAGCAGGTTTCAGACCAGGACGAAGAACACTTGATTAATTATTCATCTTAAGATAGCTAATAGAAAAGACGCTCGAGTACAACCAAAGTTGCTATATAAATTTCATAGACTTTTGTCAGGCATTTGATTCAATCTTTAGAAGAGAACTATGAAAACCATGAAAGAATTTGGAATTCCCAACAAAACTATAAGAATAATAAAGAATCTATATGAGAAATCTGAAAGTGCATTACGAGTAGAGGATACCTTACCCAACTGGTTCCACACAGAGAGTAGAGTAAGACAAGAATGCAATCTGTCACTGGACTTGTTCAATCTTACACTGGAAGAAGCAACCAGTAAGGCTTTAAACAAAGACGACTCCGGAATCAAAATATATGGGAAAAATATAACAAACTTAAAATTTGCAGACAACATTGCAATGCTTGCAAGCACAGAAGATCTACAACGAATTTCTGATAAAATAAAGGAATAATGTATGAAATCTAAATATAGACAAAACAAAAATTATGCAAATAGGAAAAAGAAACACCAATCTGAAAATTGAAACTGATAGTAAGAATCTAGAGCAGGTAGAAAACTTTACCTACCTTGGAGGGATAATTGAGCATAACAGTGAAATTACAAAAGATATAAACAGTTGAATTAGCCAAGCATCCCAAACTTTTGGATGACTACATAAAACATGGAAGTCAAGAGACACCAAACAAGTAACAAAAGTAAGTATCTATGAGACAATGGTCCTCCCATTACTTCTCTATGGAAGTGAATGCTGGAATCTCAAAAAAGCTGAAGAGGAAAAAATTATTAACTACTGAAATGGGTTGACTAAGAAGATTACTTGGAGTATCTCTGCTGGATAGACTAAGAAACGAAGACATAAGGAAACGACTAAAACAGAAATAACAACAATAGACAAAATTCAAGAAAGAAGACTGCAATAGTTTGGCCATGTGAACAGAAAGTTACCAACTAAAGCCTTGTATACAACAAAGGAAGGTAAAAGATCCAATGGACGGCCCAGATGGATGGACAAAATAAAAGAGGACCTGAAAACCAATTCGCAACAAGTGACACTAAACTGAACAGAATTGTTTGGACACTTCCAGGGACAGATGGAAGTGGAATGAGTTCATTTGGCCTCATCATCTGCATATATGATGAAAGAGAAAAGGAGAAGAAGAGGCAGTTGATTTCATATCAACTTGCCTAGCAACTCACAAATGCAATAGATTTCTTTTTGGAAATGTATTGCATTTGCTCATTATCATACCACTTTTGACCTTTGAGGTTTTATCAACTGAGTTATACCCATGGAGATACTGAGAGTAAAATTATACTTTACAATAATTATATTTTTTGTCCTTTATCCAGGCATGAGCAAACAAAAGTGTGCATGTGAAGTATCTTCATAAATAGGCTATGTGTACAGAGATAGTCGACTTCACATTGCAGCTTTAGTTAGCCTATAATGCATAAAAGTCCCTTTCAGATGTGTATAGTACAAAAGATACTTCATAGTCATAAAGATACCTCAAGTGCAAGTTTGTTTGCTCCCATCTGGGTAAAACATGAAAACAAGAATATAATTTGTCAAGTATAGTTTACTTTCTCAGAATAAAAAAAAAAAATTTAAAAAAAACTTAGAGGAAAATTAAAACAATTACTTTCATGCTAAAATATTGGAATTCTGGTTCAAGGTTATACTGTGGTTGGTCGGCGAATTTAACGATCCTGTAATATCAGGTGATTTTTGTCTGTTTTTATTGGGTTTTCCTTTAGAAAATTAGTGTTTTGTAGTATACTAGTGTAGATTTTAGTGTAGTTGGTATTTTATCACATTTTTATTAAGATTGTTTCACCTTTATTAAGATATAGAGACAGATATAGAGCAATTAACAAAGAAATAAAAAGAAGAGCAAGAAATGATAAAATACATAGAGAATCTAGCACAAGAGGCAGAGGATGACTCTTGTGATAGATTCTAGTATCATATATAAATGACACTAGAAAGTTGTATGATATTACAAGGAAATTAAGTGGAAAAAGAAACAAATGGATAGTTCCTATATACAATAAAAAAGGAAAACTAGGAAAAAAAGGATAATTTTTATGCTACAACAATAAATAAAAAAGATATGTATAACTGTAGACGTTAATGTTAAGGTTGGAAATGATAATACTAACAAAGAAACTGTTACGGGAAAGTATGCAGAAGGAGAAATAATTGAAAATGGAGAGTTACTTATAGACTTTTTTTTTATATACTTACTTTATAGGCTTTGAAAAAGCATTTGACAAAGTTAAAAGAAACATATTATTTAACATATTAAAAGAAAGACAAATACCAAATAATATCCTAAAAGCTATCACAAGTATATATGAAAATAATCAAATACAAATAAGATTAAATCACGAGCCATCATATACGAGAGAGAGATAAACCAAGGGGTCCGACAGGGATGTCCCATCTCAGGAACTTTTTTTTAATATCTATTTAAATGAAATAATAATAAAATGGAATAAAAATTTACATCAAGGAATTAAACTTTCTCCTACAGTAAACTTAAACACTCTCCTCTTTGCCGATGACCAAATAATAATTACAAATTCTGAAGATAACTTACAGAAAGCTATTTTAGATCTAAATAAGATAGCTAAAGATTATGGTATGATAATATCAACAGAAAAATCAAAAACTATGGCCTTTAAAGGACAAGATCCAGCAAGAACTAAAATGGTAATAGATAACAACATCTTAGAACAGGTGAATTCATTTAACTACCTAGGATGCATGAACACATATGAAAATGAAAAAGATATAAACGTAAAAATTGCAAAATATTTAAAAATAACAGGTGTAATTCACTCTATATTTAAACCAAACCTAGTTCAAAAACAAACCAGACTAAAAGTATGCAATACATTAGCCCTACCAGTCCTAATGTATGGAAGCAAAATCTGGACAATAAAACAAAAAAGACAAACAAAAATTAACAACAGCAGAAATGAAGTTTATAAGAAAAACTGCAAAGTATACCCTATTTGATCACAAAAGAAATGAAGAAATTACGAAAGAATTAAATCAAGAACCAGTAATAGAAAAAATTAAAAAATATAAACAATAATGGATGGAACACATTCAAAGAATGAAAACAGAAAGATTACCAAAACAAACCTTACAGTACAAGCCATTATATATTATTATTATGACCCAAGAACTCATGGAGTCAAGGACTCATCTGGGAGAGGTCCTTTTATCACATGCATATCTCATCATACTGTGTCTTAAACACACTCAAACTCCTTGCAGACACCACACTCTCAGGCAAGCCATTCCAATCATTCACAACTCTGCACGAAAAAACCTGCCTCTCACTCCCCTACTCACACCCTCTTTATACCATTTCCAGGGATGACCTCTGGTTCTCCCCTGATCTCCCACTATTCTCTGTAGAACTTTACCATTGATCTTATAATCTCTCCACCAGACTCTGCAAATTATATCTTCTCAATCTTTCCTCATACTCAACATTCCAGAGGTCAGAAACTACCTTAGTCAGTCGCCTTTGGACCCTTTCCAACATCTCTTCATCCTTCTGAAAACCCGGTGACCAAATCTGGGCACAATAGTCCATGTGTGGCCTAATCAAAGCCTTATACAATGGAACAAGAATCTCTCTACTTCTACACGTCAGTGTCCTACGCATCATTCCCAGAAGTCTTTGTGTTGTCTTCACAATTTTGGCGATGTGTTCTCTAAATTTTAGATCCTTATCCACTATCATCCCAGATCTCTTATTTCCTCTACCTCCAACAATATATTCTCACCAAGCATAAATTCTGCATCCCATCTTTGTTTTCCAAATTTTAAAACCTTACATTTTGCAACATTGAACTCACATCCCCATTTGCTTGCCCAATCACTCAATTTATTCAAGTCTTCTTGCAAGGCCACAACATCTTCACTACTCTTTATGGTTCATCCCAACTTTGCATCATCTGCAAACAACTGAATATCTCCATCCAAATCTTCGCCAATATCATTAATATACAAGTTAATAGTAATGGCTCTAAAACAGACCCTGAGGCACTGACTTTCCTTTTCCTGGATATCATAATCACCCCCCCCCTTGTAGTTCCACATATACCCTTTTTTCACAGGGGTCCTTGCACTGTTAGCAACCACCCAGGTAATCACCTCATGGTCACTTTTACCAATTGATGGATGATTTGACACCTCATTTCCTGGATATACACAACTTGTTGATACCTACCAGATAGCCAGTCTCCAATCCAATGCACTAATCTAATATCCAATCCCATCTGGTCTAGTTTGACTGTCAACTTATCATGAGGTACTCTATGAAAAGCCTTTGCAAAATCCAAGTATATTACTGTGTATCCTTCTCCTCTGTCCAAGGAAGCAGTCACTTAATTGTAATAAGTAAGTAGATTACTAAAACATGACCTCCATTTAGCAAATCCATGATGTCTATCAAAGATCATACCATTGTTGTCAACCCAACTCTGGATCCTAGTTCTCACAAGCTTCTCCAACAACTTAACCACAACACCTGACGCACAGATAGGCCTATAGTTTGATGCTTGAGTTCGATCACCTCCTTTATGAAGTGGCACAATCTTGCCCTCCTTCCACTCTTTAGGAACTTGACGAAGTGCAAGACCCGTATTAAAAAAATATGTCAAGGCAGGTGTCAACTCTCTGGCACATTCCTTCCGAATATGCAGTGATATATTATCAAGTCCCACAGCCTTATTTACATCTAGTTTACTCAACTCCCCAAACACTTCTTGCTCACTTACAGTCAGTCTCTCCTCCCCATCATCAACTGCTCTCAATCTCTCCATGAAGTCACATTCACAATATTGAAAGATCTTTATGAACTGCTCATTAAGTATCTCCACCACACATTCTGCAACAGCTGTCTTTATACCATTTCCTCCAATCAATGTCATCCTTCCATAATCATTCTTTCTTTTGCTGGCTACATATCAAAAGAACTCCCTAGGATTCTTTTTGGCTTCATTAGCTAACTGCTGTTCATACCTCTCTTTAGCTACTCTCACCAACCAAGTCATCCTCCTTGCCTGGTCTTTGTAGATCTCATGAAATTGGTTACTTCCACTTCTCTTATGCTGCCTCCACAATGCCCTTTTTCTCTGTATCGCATGCTTAATCTCATTATTCATCCATCTCACACCTACCTTATTTAACCTTCTCGCCCTTGGAATACATTTAGACATTGCATCTACTAAATAGTTTTTGAAAATCCACCAAGCTGCATTGATATCTTTTCCAGCTAACTCCTCATTCCATGCTACACCCACAAGCTGTCTCCTGAGCTCTTCATATACCCCCCCCCTTGTAGTTCCACATATACACTTTTTTCACAGGGGTCCTTGCACTGCTGGCAACCACCCAGGTAATCACCTCATGGTCACTTTTACCAATTGATGGATGATTTGACACCTCATTTATAATTACATCCTCTGATGAGATGACCAAATCCAAGATCCTTAATCCTCGTGTGCCCTCTGTTACATACTGTCTGAGGTAGTTATCCCTCAAAAACTCAAGAAACTCATTTTCTTTACTTCCAGTTGCTATCTCATCATTCCAGTCTATATTGCCATAATTAAAATCACCCTTTTCTTATTTGCTTGGCTTATTTGCCACCATCCACGTTACCAGGTCTATAACAACATCCCACCAAGTATTTGATTCCATTCACCTCTATCTCGCACCATACTGCCTCAAAACCACTGGCCCTCTTTCCCTCTTGCATCTCTACCTTGTATGGACATAACTCTTCTCTATCATCAATAGCACCCCCCCTCCCTTTTTACCCCTTCTATCCACAGGAAACATATCATACCCTTCCATCTCTATTCCTGTCAGGATGTCTTCCTCATCTAACCATGTCTCACTTATTCCGACAATCTTTGGGTGAACAGATGCAATCAGTGCAACCATTTCATCCACCTTGTTTCTTATACTTCTAGCATTGGTATACAAACGCAACAGCTCATTTCTGGATCTACAGCTAGTTCCACTGATACCACTCACTCGATGTGATCTCTCCATGCTGGACTGGGGCCATTTCCCTTTCTGCTTCTTCATTTTAGAACCTTTTTCAATTCCATCTGTTTCCTCTTGATCCCTGGTCATCCCATTTCTTTCCTGCCTACACATGCTCTCACCTCCTCTTGGAGCATCCAGCTTTCTCACGCTGTGTACCCCTGTCCACCCTGAGCCTCCCCGTTTCCCTGCTCCTCTTGCACATCCATTCTCTCATTTTCTATACTAATACCACTCATTTCCCCATTCATATCCACTTTTTCAATCTCTCCTGCTCTTCCACATCACTCTCCTCTCGATCTGATTCATTCTCTCTATTCACTTCTCTACCTTCCAGCAGCAGTCTCTCCAAGCGACTCACACCATAACCACTCAAATGCAATCCATCGCTCCCATACAGCTCACTTCGTCCCTCAAACTCATTCCACACATTAACAAACTGTACTCCCATCTTCTCACGCATTTCAGCCAGAATATCATTCATAATCCTTGCTCTCTGCCTCATTTCACCACAATCATACCTAGGCAAAACACTGACTACCCTTCCTGTCACACTATTCTCTTTTATCTTTCCAAGCAGCCTCCTGATATTCATTTTGACATGCTCTTTGTTCTCTCTCAAATCATTTGTACCAATTAATACTATTAACTCTTTTGCTCGCTCCTGCCTCATATCCAATGCCTCAATCACTCTACTCATTTTACCGCCTGGAAAACATAACTTGTGCATTTTATCCTCTAGCACATCTTTAATAATGGAGTCGCCATACAAGCCATTAGGAAAAAGAAAACCAGGATGTCCTCTTAAACGATTCAACGATGACTTCTAAGGCAAGAACAGGCCATGCTAGGCCTAAATCCTTGATATGCATGATGATGATGACGACGACTTATAGACTTTTGTATGTTCGATCAGCTTGTAATAGGAGGGAGTCTCTTCCGCATAAAAAAATACACAAGTGGACAGGGATAGCACCAGATAGAAAGACAAAGAACGAAATAGACTATGTACTTATATCAAGGAATTGGAGGAAATCACTCCTGGATGTCAGAGTTAAAAGAGGAACCAAGGGATATTCAGATCACTTTCTCCTAACAGCTACCATGAAAGTAAAAATATTTAAAAATAAACAAACAGTGCACAATAGGAAGAGGTTTAGAATTGAAAAACTCAAAAACAAAGAGATTAGAAATAAATTTATAACAACTCTACAGGATAAATGGGATAAACTCAAAAAAAAAGAAGGAGATAACAGAGGGGAAATGGACTAAGATTAAAGACATACTAATAAGAACATCAGAAAAGATATTGGGATTTCGAACTAATACAGACAAGGAATGGATATCAGAAAACCAAATTAAAAATAGAGGAGTGAGATAGAATAAAAGAGAAACTGTTACAGATTGGTGAAAATGTTGAACAAGAACAAGCAGAAAGATATAGAGCAATTAACAAAGAAATAAAAAGAAGTGCAAAAAATGATAAAAGAAAATATATAGAGAATCTAGCACAAGAGGCAGAAGATGCTGCATATATAAATGATACTAGAAAGTTGTATGATATTACAAGGAAATTAAGTGGAAAAAGAAACAAATGGATAGTTCCTATATACAATAAAGAAGGAAAACTATTATTAAATGAAAAAGAAAAGATAAATAAATGGGTGGAATTCTTCTCAGAGAAATTTCAAGAAATGACTGATGGTGACCAGAGCCTAGAATTAAATGAACAAAATGCATCATTAGATATAAAATTGAACGAAATAACAAAAATAGAAATTACAAAAGCAATAACTCAGATCAAAGCAGGTAAAGCACTAGGAGCAGACAACATACCAGGCGATATACTAAAAGCAAATAATCCAAAACTTATAACAGAGATATTATATCCCTTACTAAATGAGATATGGCAGAAAGAAGAGTGGTCTAAGGAATGGAATACTGGATTACTGGTTAAATTACCCAAAAAAAAGGGAACATATCTGAATGCAAAAATTGGAGAGGTATAACATTGCTGAGTGTTATAAGTAAAATACTAGCAAGGATAATACTAGAAAGAATCAAAATAGAAATAGAAAATAACTAAGACAGGCAGGATTTAGAGCCAATAGATCATGCACTGACCACATTGCTACTTTATGAATTATTATAGAACAATCATTGGAATGGCAGGCAAGCTTATATTTAAATTTTATCGATTTTGAATAAGCTTTTGACAGTATAAACAGATCTTCCCTATGGAAATTACTTAGAAATTATGGACTCCCAGAAAAAAAAAAAAAAAATTAAAAAAGTATGAAGATTTTGAAATTAAAGTAATACATGGAAATATCCTCTCAGAACATTTAAAACAAAGACAGGAGTAAGGCAAAGTTGTATACTCTCCCCTGCTATGTTTTTAATTGTTGTAGACTGGGTGATGAGAAAAGTATCTCATGGAAATACAGGATTACAATGGTTACTTTAAAACCAACTCCATGATCTAGATTTTGCAGATAATATCTGCTTACTTTCACAGAAACATCAACATATAGAACAAAAAACAACAACACTTGTAGAAACAGTCAAAAAAGTTGGTCTTAGGATAAATAAAAATAAAACAATGTTGATGAAAATAAATGAAAAACAAAATAAACAAATAACAATAGAAGAAATAATGCTTAATGAAGTAGAACAATTCATATACCTTGGTTCAATAGTATCAATAAAAGGAACTACTGAAGATATAAATCGAAGGAAACAGCTAGCTTATTCAACTCTCAACCAACTTAGAAATATTTGGAAAAACAAGAATTTGTCTACAAAAACTAAAATGAGAATATTTAACTCAAATGTAAAGGCAATACTAATGTATGGATCAGAAACTTGGATGTTAAACAAAAAGATAATTAACAGTGCCCAGGTCTTCCTAAACAAGTGTTTAAAAATGATACTGGGAATATATTGGCCAAAACAAATATCAAACGAAGAATTATGGTAGAGAACAAACCAAAAACCCATGTTGCAACAGATATGTGAAATGAAATGGAGATGGTTGGGGCATGTGCAAGGATAATACAAAGAGGAAAGAAGATAAAATAATAGTAAAACAGGCTCTAGATTGGAACCTACAGGGTAAAAGAAAACGAGGAAGGCCAAGAGAAACATGGAAAAGAACAATACCGAAAGAAATAGCAAATATTAATAAAAACTGGAACCAAATAAAAGCAGAAGCAAAAAATAGAGTTTGGTGGAAAATGGTGGTGGAAGACTGGAGTGAAGAGGGTTAAGTAAATAGGTAATATTAGGTGATTTTTGTCTGTTTTTATTGGGTTTTCCCTTAGAAAATTAGTGTTTTGTAGTATACTACAAAACACTAAAATCTACACTAACAAAAACTGTAGTTATTGTTAGTGTAGATTTTAGTGTAGTTAGTATTTTATCACATATTTTTATTAAGATATTTCAATATTTAGTATACATTTATAATGGCACCAAAAAAAGGGCAAAAAATGTAATGCTAAAAAAAGCACTGCAGGCAAGAACAAGAAGGTTAGACATGTTAACGAGGTTATTAGAGACATGGAGGAGGTTAATGAAAATGAATTAACCTCCAAAATAGTAAAGGTGAAGCAGATCATCACAGAGATGATGCAGGAATTGCAAAAAGTCAAGAGGCGTTTAAATGAACGGGCATTAGAGAAAAAGAAAAATAAGAAACAACAAAGCAAGGAAATAATGGAAATCAGGTAAGTGATATTGTTAGTAAAAAGAAAAGTTATTTGGTATGGTGACTCTATAATAAAACATGCCATAGATCAGCGACTTATAACATTTAGTTTTACTGGAGCAAAAATTAAGAATATAATAGAAGCAATTCAAAAACAGAAAAAAAAGTTTTGTAAAAAAAGAAATCGCAGTTGCAGTAGGTACTAATGACTTAATTGGCAATAAGTTCAGCATGAGAGAGGACATGAAAGGGTTGTTGGAAAAGGCGAGAGTGAAGAGTGAGAAAGCGAAAACCATCAATATTTTACCTTGCTATAATAAAAATGAATTAAGAAGAAGGGGTATGATGGCAAACGATTCGATGCATAGGGTGGGTAGAAGGAATGGATGCAAGTTTTTGGATATGTGGAGTGAGTCTAAGGGAAGATTGGATTTGTATAAGAGGGGCGGCCTACACCTGAATGCGTTTGGTATCAGGAGTCTAGAAAAACTAATAACTAGTATGAGATCTAACATAGAAAGTCAGGGAAACTAAATTATAAAGTGAGGAATGTTATATAACTGCATTAATGACAGAAATGGGCTTTGCCATGGAAACGTCGACGAGGAGAAAATGATTTTGGGTTTGTGTCCGTCCGGTTCGGACCCATCAAATATGTGCAAAAGATGCCTTACTTGTGTAAGACAGACTGCGGACAAGAAAATACAAAAGAAAAAACAGGGAGATTATTATGTCTATACAAGAATGCTAGGAGTATCAGAAACAAACGGATAGAGTTTGTTGCCTTAGTCAATATGTTGTGACCTCAGATTATAGATATTAGTGCGACCTGGCTATCAGAATCAAACCTATTAACTGGTATTGAGTGTAAAGGGTACTGTTTTTTTAGGAAAGATAAAGATAGGAGAGGAGGGGGGCATGCTGCTAATGATATCAGATGACTTGAATCCAGTTAGAGTTGAGACCTATGACTGTAGTACTACCACTACTAACAATATTTCATGTGACAGTTAGTTTGAAGCCATCTGGTATGAGGTGGAATCTAACAAGACAAATTACATAGTGTGGGGTGTTGTTACAGAATTGGTGGACTGGTTACTAGTGTGAAGAAATGCATCACCAAATAGAAAAGATGAGTGCAAAATGAGTAATCATAATAGGAGACTTTAATTTTCCAAATATTGATTGGGTAGCAGTGAAATCTCATGAGAAGAATGAAAATACTGTTGCGGGTCAACTTCCTGTGCGGGTCAAGCAGCATGTGACAGAAGGAACTCAAGGGCAAAGAGTGTTAGATTTGATTATAGTGTTAGAGGACATTTCAATTAAAGACAAATATTCTGCCTCAGGATGGTGACAGTGATCATGAGGTACTCACTTGGGAAATGGCTAAGTTATGAATGTTCCATTCAGAAAAGGTTAAATGCTGAACTACAAAGCAGGAAATTATGACAAACTGAGGAGTATATTGAGTTCAGTGGATTGGGATCGGTTGCTGGATGGAAAGAATATCAACAGTGTGTGGGAAGCATTTAAACAATACTTAAAATGATGTGATATCAGAATGTGTCCCAAGAGTTCAAAAAACAAATAGAGTAGGAGTCAAATGGATGTGTAATCTTATTAAGAAAGAGATTCGTAATAAAAGGACGATGTGGAAGGAATACTGTGTGCATAAGGATGATGCCCATTATGAACGTTATATGCCACAGGCTAGAATAGCCACAACTGTTGTACGGAAAGCAAAGTTGGAGTATGAAAAGAAACTGGCTCTGTGTGCTAAAGACAACCCACAAGAATTCTATTGATATGCTGCAAGTAAAAGAAAGAATGAATATGAAAGAATAACTCTTCTAAATCCTGATGGCATGAGGGTTACAGATGCAGAAGAGGTTGTTCAGTTAACGGACGGTGTACACAACATTGAGCTCACTGTTACCTCTTCACCAGATGAAGAAATGCAGATGTATGAGGACGAGGTATTAGAGCTGTTGCATAAATTGAATAAGAATTCAGTAATAGGAACTGATGGGATATCAGCACATGTGCTAAAAGCATGTTCAGCCAATTCAGCTATTCCTTTGACCAGGCTGTTTAATATGAATCTCAGAATAGGGAAGATTTCTGCAGGAATGGAAAGAATGTATGGTAATTCCATTGCACAAAGGTGGTGCAAAGACCAATATATCCAACTATCAACCAATTAGTATCTCAGGAGTGGTGGTGAAGATCTTGGAAAAACTGGTTAGGGCTTGCATTCAGAAATGGGTTGACAGTGAATCTCTACTTTGCAATGAACAACGTGTTTAGGGAAGGTCATGTTTTAGCAACTTGTTCACATTTTATAACAATGTTACCATTGAACTAGACAAGGGAAATGAATACACTATGATACTTTTGGATAAGGCTTTTGACAGAATACTTATCCATGCTAATAATCTATAACCCAAACCCATGGTAGACATGGGTTTGGGTTATAGAATATTAGCATGGATAAGAGGATGGCTGACTGACAGATATCAAAAAGTGGTATACAGGGGATGTGAGTCTGCAAGATTTAAACATCATCCTCCCTGATCTGCAGGGAAGCCTTTCTTAGCACTATCATTCAAGAGGACTACAGACATGCCAAAGGCTGGTCCCAATATCAGGGCACCCAGATTGAAACTGCATCAGCAGAGCATAAGAGATGGACATTGTTACTTCATGGCTTTGTAGATGGTGCTTGCTTCAAGGAATAACATCTGGTGCCTCCCCAGCATCAGTGGGTACAGGATGGTGCCAGATTACTCCCGGGTTATGAATACATTGATTTTAATTAGAACAAGAATAAATGCCCTGCCCTCTAGGGCCCATACATGAGGTAGAGATAACATTAGCTATAGAGCTGGCTGCCACTACAGTGAGACTGTCTCGTATATCTCAATGTTGCTTTCACACTCAGTGTTCAAATGCAGAGGCATGATGTCATGGTCTCCATACTAAAAATTGTTTTAAGAACAAAGGTTGAGAGACCATAGTTGAACCTCATTACAGAACCAATACTGGCATTAGGAAGCCAGATATTATAATGAGAAAAGATGGTGACATTTGGGTAATTGATGCTCAGATAGTGGGTACTGGGTGCTCACTTATCTACTGTCATTAAAACAAGGTCCAATTCTATGAGCGGAATTCAGACAAGAGAGGAGCTTGGGGCTGCTCCCCACTTTACCAGTGCCACCATCTCTCTATGCGGCGTATGTATTGCCACTAGTTACAAACATTAAATTTATATCTATTAGGCTTATCCAAGAAAGGCTTTCAAGTGATTTCCCTAAGGGCCCTGCAAAGCACACTGGTGGTGTGGCGTTACCACCAACGTATGACTAATATGATAACACAAACTGGTGTCGGGTAATACTCTTGAAAATTCTTTTGTACAGGCTTCGGCCTTCTTCAGAGTCCTTTTTAGGACTAATGTAAGAGTAGTACTGCTCACTCAGTACGAAGTTAAATAATTAAAATAACCAGTGGTGGGATCAGTGCTTGGTCCACTGTTATTCAATCTGTACATTAATAATATTGGGAAGGATTTGACAAGTGACATACAGCTATTTGCTGATGATGCAAAGATAGTAATATAATTAGGAATGCTGAGGATATGCAGTACTTGCAGAATGATTTGAATAGGATGGAATTGTGGGCATGGGATAATGGGTGTCAGTTCAATGTCAGTAAATGTGAAGTCATTCAGTTCAGCATGATTAGATATCCAATGTCGTATTATATTGATGGGATGAGGTTAGGGATCTTGGAGTGTTAATAGATAGGAAATTGAAGTTAGGGACCATATGGCAAAGATTGCAAGTACAACTCAAAAGATAATTGCAATGCTGAAATGACATTCACATGTAAAGATAAGGATGTTATTTTTCCTGTTTACAAGGCCTTGATAAGACCTCACTTGGACTATTGTGCACAGGTCTGGTCTCCTGGTTTCTGTTGTGATTCTGATATACTGGAGAGAGTACAAAGGAGATGTGTTAAAAATGATATCAGGATTGTGGAATACTGCTTATGACGACAGACTGAGAATTTGTAGACTGCAGACACTAGCAAACAGGAGAGAGAGAGAGAGGGGTGATATGATTGAGACTTACAAACTTCTGAAAGGGTCATACAGGATTGAATTTTTCAATTTATGGGGGGGAAAGGACGAGAGGGCATCCTTGGAGGTTGAGAATGAATACTGCTAAGAAGAGGACGAGGACTAAATTTTTCTCTCATAGGGTGGTGCATGATTGGAATGGATTGCCATTGGATGTTGTGAGTGCAAGCAGTGTGAATGAATTCAAGAATAAGTATGATAGCTGATGTTTGTAGTATGTGGCCTCCCTCGAGCAGTCTCTGATTCCCTGGAGGAGTATCTTATTATTATTAATGTTCTCTTATAGATCATAAATATTGAATTTTTTTTCCAAAATATGGACATGCTGGATGACAAAATCAGAAAATTGAAGAATTTTTGTTATGTTCATTTATATTCTCTTTAACATTCTCCCCGAAGCTTTCTATGGTCAGAAAAATTGTTAAAAACTTATACGTTTGGTGGCAGTAGGAGAGGGAATTACTATTAAGGTTGGGTGTAGTGATAAATTTTAAATAAAAATTAATGGCATGAGATTCAGATCATCATACATGAACATCAGACCTTGAAGACTCCTTCAAGGTCTGATGTTAATTCGAATATTTTATTATTATCGTTTTAATAATGTACAACATGATTTAATTTGATGCCAACTGGGTGCACCACTGAGTTAAATAAGGTCCCTGCTGTTTGTGTTAGGGAACCAGGGCAAACAGCAAAATGTCAGTTATAAACTCCAACTCAACATCAACAGGGATCAAGATTAGCACCATCATCATAAGAATCAATGGAAAAGAAACAGATTAAGCAAAAGAAATGTGTAAGTAACAAATCAACATAATATACTGCTATAATATTTATTTATGTATAAAGTACTCAATAGTCATAATTATTTGCAGAAATTTATAATTATCCAACAGAAACTAAAATATCCCCAAATTGTTTTGAGCAGTGTAGATGTTACTTAAACAAAGAAACAAAAACATATGAGATTTCTAAACAACGATTATTATCATTATGATATAGAAAATCTACATTAAGTTGAAAGACTCGCCTGAAGTATCTTCAGGACTGAGGCAACTCATAGTAAAGGTGGAGCTCTTATCACTCCTTGTCTCAGTATCTCCCATAATGCAAAGAACATCTCCTTGCAGACATGTATAATGCTATGCATTAAGGGAAGGGAAGGACCACTACCCAGACTGGTTTCGACCTTTATATGGGTCTTGTCAGTGGGAGCCAGACCCAGAAGTGGGGATACTAAGGCAGAAACAATGGAGAGGTCATATTTACTTGTACGAGTTGCCAAAAGGCATACCACCTTATTATTAAATTACTTTGGATTTAGAGAAAGATGTTGGAAGTTTATTTTCCACTTGGTTAGACTAGAATAAATTTAGTTTAATCCTTTATCCTTTTGGCAACACGTATAAGTAAATATGTATACACCACTTCTAGGTCTGGCTCCCACTGACGAGACCTCAATAAAGGTCAAAACCAATCTGGGTAGTGGCCCTTCCCTTAATGTATAGCATTATACATGTCTGTAAGGAGATGTGTTTTGTTTGCATTATGGGAGATACTGAGACAAGGAGTGATGAGAGCTTGGTCCACCTTTACTACGAGTTGCCTCAGTCCTGAAGATACTTCAGGTGCAAACCTTGTTTGCTTAAACTTTGATAAATGATTAAACTAAATTTATTATAGTCTAACCAAATGGAAAATAAACTTCCATCATCTTTCTCTAAATCGAAAGACTCATCATGGGCAATCCATAATCCACTGCCAATGTATAAAATCAACCTGCAGGATAATGCATTTACATCACTTTATTAACTACTGCTCTCTCTCCACAGCTTTACGTTGTCAGCAAACAACTGTATATTCCCCCCCCTTCTTTATAATTATAAAAATACTTTGTATATTAACAATACTATGGTATCATTAATATACAAAGTGAAGAGTGTGTATATTAATGACTTAGCTAAAATTTGGCTATTTGGTAAGTAGGTGAATCTATGCAGTCAACAATTAGACAAATAGGAATGTCTCTCTTGTGTATCTTGGGTAAACCATAAAACCTAGGTGTTCTAGCAAAACAGATGCTTCATTCAACAACAGCAATTAGCTCACCATCCATCACAGAAGAGTAGTATTATAAAAATTTTATTGTGGTGTGCTCATACTATTTCAGCTATTATAGCAAGAACTCAAACATCAAATGATATATGAAACTAATGGCTTCTTAGGAAAGACTATATAACAGCTTTTTAATTCCTATAATCCTAGCTCAAATAACAAAGAAACAGTACACCCACTTCTAATTCCTTACATTTTGGGCATCTCAGAACACATTTCCAGAATTCTTAAGTACAATTCAGTGGCTATTTTTCTTCCTATGAACAAATTATCAACATGGTTTCCATCATCAAAAGAAAAATGTCTCCTCAAGCTCTCCCTAGTGTCTACTAATTCCTTGTGACTGCGATCGTTCTTACTTTGAGCAAACTGGATGCTATGTGGAAAAGAGAATACAAGAATGCCTACTTATCTGAAAAATCTGGCTTGAAACAGCATAGAATAGATACAGACCACAATATCCTATGGTCTGAAACAAGCTGACTTCACCAGTGTTGGTATGAATTTGAATGCTTGCTCAAAGAAAGCACTGAGGCTTTACTTCGCCATCCTATTTGTCCTGGAAACTAGTTTCTCATCCTGCAAGACAGATAAACTTGCCAGAACAGCACATGATACATAATTAATACTATGGTATCAAGTATGTTTTAATGAAGCAAAGTTACTTGCCCTGTGAATTCAACATGTTATGCCAATGAGCCTAACATGTTGAAGATTAGATAATGACTATGGGTATGTGCTAATGAAGAGCATTACTTCTATATGAAACAGTTTAACTGCAAGAAAGATACTGTAGTTGAACAAGGATGCTATTGATTTGGAAAACTTTTGTTTTGCCAAAGGCTTTCAGAAAGTCCAGACATTTTTTGCAGAAAGAAAAATTGCCAAAAGTTTTTTTTGCTCATTTTTTTTCCCCAGAAAATACCAATCTCTAAAAGATTAAAAAACTGCAGTGGACAAAATAATTCAAGTCTTCTGAGATATTAATTTATGAGGCTCTGCTGAAAAAGGCAAGATGGAAATCAACTACATATTGCTTTCCACCAGTAAATCATAATGAGCATTGTTATACAAGTACATTACTTTTAGTGAAATACAATGAAAAACATTTATTAGCTGCTAAATTTGGGTGCTGTAGCATATATATTAATACTTTACAGCAATGCTGAATATACTAGTTGTTAAGCAGACATAACATCAAATGATAATACTCTCTTCATTTTTCTCTACAGATCATTAAAACACAAATGCTATTTGATAAGCCTAATTGACTAGCAGGTCAGAAATCCAAAAACATGTAAGAAATGATGCATATGAGATATCAAGTCTTTCTCTGATATCCCCTAACTTACAACTGAAACATAATTCATGTGCTTTGTTGAGAACAAGAATGACATTTCACCTTTAAGATTTTAAAGCTACATCTCCACACAAATTTTGAATGGTGGCATACTATACAGTATTTGATTAAAAAATAATAATAAAAAAATAAATAAATAAAATTCATGTACCTACATAGGAGAGATGAAGCATATTCATGAGAAAGGAACAAGTATTTTAAGTGTATATTAAGCCATTGATTGAAAATTTTTTCATTTTTGATAACAGTTTCCAGAATTTTGTCCTTTTCAGGTGAAATTGATATCAGCAGATATCAATTTAAACAACAATCATAAAAACTTCAGGAAAATTTCATTCACTAAGTGTTGATGTTGAAGACAGGTTTATCAGAAATGATTGTTAACACCATTTTCAGATATTCTGTTCCTACTTCTTTATGAATTATATATAGTCTTATAGTCTTTATACAAGTTAAAAATAAGAGACATCTTAGCTGCTTAGAAAACATTACATTTTTTATATATATTCATGTTATTTTTCTATATTTGATAACCAGCTTATACAGGCTGACATACATATAAAACAAGACAAGAACATTTATTCACAATAACTATTCAAGATTAGGTTTGGAATTATAGCTGAGAAATTAAGACAAGGTTAATGCACTGTCTATTAAATGAGTGTTTTCTACAGACAATTTAACAGTAGCATGAAAAACCAACTTAGAGAGAGAGAATGAAATCAGTATGAAACCAGCTAACTTACCTCTGATGACCTAAATACCCCAAGAAGTCAGGTACCCAAAATAGATGCTGGAATTATATTTGAAACAAAATTATTATTTACACTTAATCCTTAAATACTTTAATGCATAAAGTATTAAACGATTAATATTATTTGTAAAGTATAATATACTTTCTAACCAAACATGTTTTATGTCAAAATGTTTTGGCATAAAACAGGTCACTGCTAACTACTTTGTTGCTATGTACCATCCAATCGTTTTCGACTCTTGGTGATCATGTAAGCAATGGCTCTCCATCTCGTCTCTTCTCCTTTCTTTTAGCAATTGTAAGTTCAAGTTGGTAATTTCTTTTATGTTGTCCATCCAACTCTTTTGTGGTCTTCCTTTTCTTTCCCCCAATGTTCCTCAACATAAATGCCTTTTCCAATGATTCATTAGCTCTAATAATATGTCCAAAGTACAACTTCTGCTTAGCGATCATCATTGCCTCCAAGGAGCATTCTGTCTTTATACCATCTAAAACTTTTTTAAACCTAGTTGTTAAGCAGAAATAACATCAAATGATAATACTCTCTTTATTTTTCTCTACAGATCATTAAAACACAAACGCTACTTGACTGCATTCTTGCAGTCCATGGGATTCTTAAGTCTCCTCCACACCCTTAATTCAAATAAATCTAACAAGTTTAACAATCACAAAATTTTATCAAAAATGATAGTAGAGAATTTTATTGTTACTTATAAATTAATACATTTATAAAAAAAGAAAAAACATGCTTTTAATTAAACTTATGAGAAACTGTTTCTACTGATGAAAATCATTACATTTTCACCTTCTTTTTCCTAACATGGATTTAGGCTAGGTGGCCTGTTCCGATCTCATGCCATCTCTTTCTTGGTCTTCCGATTCTTCTTTTTCCACTTATTTCATATCTATATAATATTTTTGGTAGTCTGCTATTGTCCATTCGATTTAAATGGTCTATCCATTTTGTTTATACAGTCTTATGTAGTAATTAAATGATTTTATATTTAGGGATTGAAAAATTTCTTCATTTGTTTTATGGTCCCACTTGGTATATCCAGCTGTGTTTTTTTTTTGGAAAAATTTTAATTTCTGCTGTTTGAAGTTGTTTTTCATCTTTCCTTTTTATGGTCCATGTTTCACTTCCATATAGTAAAGTTGGTTTTGACAAGACATTATATAGTCTGATTCTAGAGTGTTTTTATACTAGGAATGGCTTAAATATATTATTTATTATGCCATTTACTTTGACAAAGTTTGATATTTTAATGCATGGCTTTTTCTTCTTCATATGATAAATCACATTCCAAGTATTTGAAAGTATTTACTTGTTTTAATATTTTATTATCTATCACTATTTCACTTCTTATTGGGTATTCTCCTTGGAATGCCATTATTTTTGTTTTTCTTTAAATATTATCATATTATATTGTTTTGAGATATCATTTAATGATTTTAATGATCTTTGTAAATCATCTTCTCATGTAGCTAATACTATTTGACCATCTGCAAAGAGCAGTGTATCTATCCTCATTTGTGGGATAATTTGTATATCAAATGGATTATACTGTTTCCAGATTGTTATAATTATATATATATATATATATATATATATATATGTGTGTGTGTGTGTGTATATATATATATATACACACACACAGTATATTGAAAAGCACAGGTGAGAGGGCACATCCTTCTCGTACTCTTCTTGATACATCTTTCCATTTGAAGGTGTTCTAATTTAACTGCTATTTTATTTCCTGTATATATTTCTTGAATAAATCGTAAAAGTTGGTTTGGTGTATTTAAATCGGTTAATATTTTAAACAATTTTTGTCAACTAATTTTGCCCAAGGCTTTTTCATCTACATGTGTTTCTTTTTGAAATTATTTGGGATTCTTAATAGTCGCCTCCACACCTTTAATTCAAATAAATTTAACAAGTTTAACTAACATTAACAAAATTTTAACAAAAATGGTAGTAAAGAATTTTATTGTCAACTTATAAATGAATACATTCATAAAATAAATTTCCATGTTTTTCAAATAAAAAAAAAACATGATTTTCATTAAACTTATTACGAGAAATTGTTCCAACTGATCAAAATCATTACATTTTCATCCTACCTCAAATTAACCTGAGAGACTAGAAGATGATAAAAACGATAGCCAACATTAACTTACGTAGCTAACAATCTCAAATAAGAACTATATACTCCATCTTTAAAATATTTAACTAAATCTTTAACATAGCAAAATTCTCAACCGTCGCTTTCAATCCTCCAACTCTCTCACTTTTCTACTAATAGTAGAACATCATAACAATGCAGCGCCGCCTTCAAAGAAAAAATAAACAGAATCAAGAAAAACTGAAAATACTCGCTTCAAAAATTACGCAATTTTCTTGCTATCATGGCATTAAAGAAGAGGAGTTTTCTTGTTACTATTATTATTATAAAAAGTTTAGAAATTAAATTAAATTAAATCGACAAGCCAGGTGTCGATTTGATATAAATTAAATTTATAAATTGCGTCTCTTGGATACTGAAACACAACTATGAAACCACACCAGAGAGAGAGACTGAGACAGTAACGTAGCTAGGGCTTTTGACCCCCCCCCCCCCACATCCCCCGGGTTGGTTCCCGAGTCTATTACATCTGATTCAATGCATAATAACGACAGGTCACTTGTTTTATTTTGGTGCAAGTTGCACCATGAGCGTTCAGCACTTGCATTTGAAATAGGCATCCTCAAAAATATTTTTAGAATTGTTTCTACGTTCGGAAAAGTAGACCGTATCCCATCGTTTATAAATTTCTACATATTTTAATTGAAAAATTTTCTTCCTTTATCATTATTAAAAATTGCTTAACTTCACCAATAAATTTTACCGAATCATTATCAGCCCCATAAGATTGTAAACTTTTGTTAATACTAGTCTTTTTCAGCTATATCTTTCTTCAAAAAAATGCCAAACATATCTATCTAAATAGCTTTTTGCTCTTTCATTAATTTCCAAAATTAGCTTATCGCAAAGACAAAAATATTAACAATGAAATTTTCTTTCTCATGTAATATATGACTACTCTCATCATTAGATTGTGAAATTTCGTGAGACTTTTTTTTTTTTCGTTTTTTCACTCTTTCCTTTTCATCTTTAAATTTTGTCTCATCTGTTAATAAATTCTATTCTTCATTTAAAGCAGCAAAACTATTCCCTATATCGTAAATAAAACTAACTAAAGACTGTAACAAATTATTACTAACAACAAATCCATATCGGGATCTTGAGGAAATTTACTAGTAGCATTTATTCGTTATAAAATTTTGTCCCACACAACTTAAAATTGCTGTTTCTGAAATGTCAAAATGATCAGCCAATGATGAGCTCTAATTTAGAAATAGGTTTTTCATGAGGAGAAATGGATACTTTAAGTAATGCCTCTTTAGTTTGTTTATATCCACGGTTTCAAAGCAATACAGTGTCAGCTCTTGTAGACCACCTCGTTTCACTTTATCTTTTAACTGTTAAAGATTTTTTTTTCTTTTTCTAAATGTTTAAGGAGTATGCTCCATCTTAAGGAGTATACTCCATCATGAAAAGTAATTATATACGTTTTGAATAAATGTATATAATTACTTCCGGACAAGATACCTCGGCATAGTTGCCAATTCAATTTTCATGGATCAAAGCTTCATCTGCATTCTACTTTTTATCATGCAATTACACCCTTAGCCGTTAATCCCTGAACGGCGATTTTAGAGCCGTTAACAGATTAATGTGGTGGAACAACCTTTGTCTTTACGTATTGATGTGATGGAACAACCTTTGACTTTACGTGTACTGTGTTACTTGGAATTTCTTTTACTGTCCTACGATATTTGATTTTTTTTCCCTTTCCTGCACAATTATGGTGTCTTTTCCCAAAAATAAAAACGAATTTTACATGTGGGAAAATAATCAATCCTGAAATGACCAGAGATCAGCCTTTGCAATGAATCTATTTAGTAATAGTAAATGTGCTGCCTTTTATTCTTCAAATCAGTGTAACGGAACAAGACAATTTTGTTCTTTCACTTTACTCACAATATAGATTTTTTTCCTCGCGAATTTTCAAATGTTTGTTTCATTTAAAATATCGTGTCAAGTATTTATATATTTTTAAATAACATTTATTGAAATAAATATGACATTTTGCTTTCTTTCCTTGCAAAATACCGTTATATGGATCGTAACTTTTCAATTTTAGGAACGTTTTTTTTTTTTTTTTTTTTGTGAACAATTGATGTTAAACTGCATTAGTCGGGGTTTCTGATTGTGAGTCTTTTTAATATTAAAAATTAATATCCACTGGTATTTTATCAGAGACTCATCGCCTTTGTCTTTTGCTTAAAACTGCAACAGATTTTTTTTTTTTTTAGGATTCGCATTACCATAATGTCCAGTGTAACCACTGTAGATATGTTGAAAATATAACACGAAGAATATCCTATACGAAATAATTAAAAAGTTATGTGATTTTGAAGATTTTCTACTGCATCTACCTCCCTTCTCCTCTGCTGGAACTCAATCATATAACTACTTTAAATTTCTACTGGTTTGAAAACTTTCAGACAGTATTCAAAATCTATTACTTCAGGTTACCATTTTGACAAACAAATAAAATAAAATGAAGCAGTAATATTGTTGTGCCGTCGAAGCTTCTAATTCTGTACTATTTCTTTGCAGTCTGAAATCAGATGTTCAGCGGTCTGCTGAAATTTCAGTAGTGTTATTTTTTTGTTATTTATTTATTTTTTAAATTCTAAATATTAAGTGTTATTTTTGTTATTTATTTATTAATTTTTTTAAAATTCTAAATATTACTACGTCTTCGAAATACTCCATAATAATCCTCTTAGCTGGAGGAAAAGTTAAACTTAGATTACTCTCACTGCTGTTGAGAAAGACAAGAGAGAAAGTTTCCCCAGAAATCACACTAAATTGCCTAACTGTAGTGCAGAATACATCAAGAATGTCTTCTTTCGTTTTCCATTGTTGAATACAGACATCCTAACACAGAAATACTGACATATCTTTTACAAGCTGATACAACAGTTATACCAAAATGATTTCTTAATTTAAAGTGATCAGTTTCATTTTTATTATCGAAAAATATGTAATTTGATACAATTATCTTGAAGAAAAAAAAGATTTGAATTATTTAAAAGAAAAGGGGCATATGTATTACTATTCCCTCGATGAGCCTTTGGACTCCTTGGAGGTGTCATGTAATTTTTTTTTTTACAACGTATATTATTATACTATTCATAATGATGATTATTACAGATGTTTCTTTGCAATTTCACACCCTATATATACAATATCAATGGATATAATCACTGCATATTGCATACTTTTGTTACAGTTATTACATACATTTGATTACATATGATACATTACTTACAGTTGTTTACATATGATACATTACTTACATGTGTATACATATGATACTTACTTTACATACATTTGTTTACATATAATATATACATTAAATACTTTGGTTTACATGTGATACGTACATTACATACACTTGGTTACATATGATACATCTTGGATGAGAACAAATTTCTCTGCTTTCATCCTCGAAGCTTATATGTAAGCTTATTTGAGGATGACACCAGTTGGTTATTATTTATTGTTTTTTTTTTCTGTATTGGGAAGCTAAGAAATCTATGATTGAGAAATTCGCGCGCCCGCACACACACACACACACACACACACACACACACACACACACACACACACACACACACACACACACACACACACACACACACACACACACACACACACACACACACACACACACACACACACACACACACACACACACACACACACACACACACACACACACACACACACACACACACACACACACACACACACACACACACACACACACACACACACACACACACACACACACACACACACACACACACACACACACACACACACACACACACACACACACACACACACACACACACACTTGGAATGTATTGATGCGTCGCTGAACTGGAAGCCTGAACGAATATATTGTGTTTCATTAAGTTTGTAAGGTATTTCGGGTGCGTGTTTCTTGTACATAGTATGTCCTTAGAGCTCTTTTCAGGCTATTGTAGTTTGAAAGGTTTCTATATTCAAAAGGTAATTTGTTTATCATGTCTGGGATGTAGAATTTTCGTGTGGCCTTTCCGTAGTGATTATTGTATTATATGTGATAGAGAACTCAGTGGATGTGGCGTTTGCCAACCACGACGCTTGGCTGCACGAAGGAAGACTTGGTTTCGAGTCTAGTCGGCGACTAGAGGAAATTTTTCTAAGCCTTTTTTCGACTCGGTTCCCAAGTTAGTCGATCTCTGGCACGGGCAAGCAGGTTTTTCCTCCCGGAAACTCGGGTTTTTCGTCCTGTAAACTCAAGAAAATCGAACGTAGAACCCACATTATTTCAGACATTAAATATATTGTGTTAGGGTTATGAACCACGAGATGGCGGCACATTTGAGCCGTCTCTCTTCACTGAGTACCGCTTAATTAGTGATAGCCTTGGGCCATCTATCTCTGATTGGTACCAGTGGAGATTGAACTGCCCACTCAGTCTCCAAAAGTTAGATAGGGCTAAATGGCCTCGCCTACTCCTCGTATATGGGAATGAAAAGGCGTTAGCTGAATTTTTTTTTTTTTTTTTTATAAATAGTAGTCTGAGGTCTTGTTATACGGTATGTATTTCTGACTGTCGTGTAGTTGGCATCGAAATAATGTTTCAGCAAAGCTGCATAGTTACATAAATGTTTTGCTGTCAGTATTTTGTGTTCTGACATTGCAATGTATATAAGGTCGTTATTTTCTCTTTGTTCCCAAAAGATCAGTTTTACATTTTGTACTGTAGCGACATTAATCTATTTAATTTGTAGGGTGCACAGAAAGCATACGTTGTTATAGCGTATTTTAGTATATTTTGGCATAATGCTTTGTATATTAGTGTTTTTAGGCGTATGGGAACTATGTCTTTTAACCTGTAGAGTTTGCCACTTATTGTTTGGAGTTTCTTGTGTAGATGGTTTATGTGGCTATTCCAGTTCATATCTGCATCTAAGTAAATTCCAAGGTATCGTATTGTTTCAACCTGAGTGATTGTAGTGGTTTTGCTGTGTGTGTTTTTTATGTTGGAATGTTATATATTGTTATAGTTATATAGTTATATATTGCTATAGTTATATGTTGGAAAGATGATGGATGGTTATATATTTGTTATCAAACTGGTCGAGTCAGTGGATTTCTAAATATAATTAATTTTGTCTTTTCTGAGTTTAGGTGTATGGAGTTTTTCGTGAGCCAGTCTATGATCAGATTTATGTCATGTTGCATATTTGTTTGGGCTATGCTTGCGTTATTAAGGATGGAAATTATTGCTGTATCGTCTGCGTATTGGAATATCTTACCTATGAATGGTAGCTGATTAATATCGTGCGTGTAAATGTTGAATAGAGTTGGGGAGAGAGCAGCTCCCTGTGGCACTCCATAGGTTACTGGTAGCTCTCTGCTTCGGTTTGATCCGATACGTATGATATGCTTTCTATTTTGGAGGTAGTTTGTAAACCACCTGTGAAGAGGCCCGTCTATTCCAACTTGCCTCAGCATTTCTAACAAGGTTTGATGTGTAATTGTGTCGAATGCTTTAGTTAGATCAATAAAGGCTACCTCGACAATTTTGTTTTTTTCTAAGGCGGTATTAATTACGTCTGTAAAGTTTTCCAAGAGAGATGATGTTCCCTTATTTTTCTGAAAACAATATTGTATTTTGGGGATAATATGAAAGATCTCAATGTATGCTGTGAGTTTCTTCAGTATCATCTGCTCCATAATTTGATTGATAATTGGTAATGTTGCTATGGGTCTGTAATTGCTGATTAAATTTCTTTTTCCATGTTTGTATATGGGTGTGATTATGGCGGTCTTTAGCATACTTGGTATCTGTCCTGTATTAAATATTTTATTTATTAATTTTAGTAGGATAGGACTTAAACTAGTTGCATGTTGCGTTATATCTTTAGGTCTGATACCATCAGTTCCTTGTCCTTTGTTTGGTTTGATTTGATGTATTGCAGAGAGAAGTTCTGCTTCTTTTATCGTTTGAAATCATAATGTCTGTTTTGATTGTGGTCCAAGTGGAGGGTCTCGTTTTGCGATTGGGGGAATATTTCTGTGCAGTTCTTGAATGGAGTCTGCAAAGTATTGGTTAAAGTCATTTGCTAGTTGTAGGTTTTGCGTCTTTCAAGAAGCTGTGTTTTATGGTTTAGGAGGGGGTGGTGTTGGGAACAAAATCTAGCATCTCATTGATCAGATGCCAGGATTGTTTCATGTTGTATTGTGCAGAGGTTAGTTTGTCTCTGTAGTAGCTTCTTTTTGCATTTCTGATTTGTGTTGTAAGGCGATTCCTTGTTATCTTATATTCAGTTTTTAAAGCTATGCTATTTGGATATCGCTTTAATTCTTTCCATAAAGCGTCCTTTCTGTGTATTTCTAGGATTACGTTTTGTGTTATCCAAGGATTTTATGTTGTTTTTGATCGAATTCGGACTTTCTTTGTAGCTTTCTTATATATTTCCTCCAGTGTGAGTTTAATGTTGTTTTATAAGATATCTGCTGAATCTGATGCCAGGTGTTCCCAGTCTGTTTTTCTTATTTCCTGGTTGAATATTTCTTCATCTATTATTGTTTTCTGTCGCTTTTCTTCTGTGGAAGATTGCATGGATATTGTCTTGGTGTGCAGGTTTAGAGCGGTGAAGTAATGGTCTGCTACTTTGCACTTTATGACTGATGCATTGTAACTGTTTGGTGGTGCTCGAACGTTTATATGATCTAGACAGGAGGCAGTGATAGTATTTCCAAATATTTCCTCTCTAGTACATGATGTTATTGTTGGTATTAGATTATACATGGATAGCGTGTCTAGGTATTGTACAGTGTTGTTCTGGTTTTCGCTTGCAATATTTATGTTTATGTCGCCAATTATCATTAGGTATTCGGTTGAGCATATTTCTTGGCTTGAAAGCCAGCAAATGAGTTCGTGCAAGAATTTTATCATGTTTAGGTTTGGTGGCCTGTATATAGCATAGTATTATGGGATACTGTCTATTGGTGGTATTAGTGATTTCGAGGCAAAGAGTTTCAGCATGCTCAAACTGATAGGCAGTTTCTTTTGCTACTAATTTTTGTTTGATAAATATTAATATTCCACCCCCTCTTTTTGTTTGGCGGCATGATCTATGTTGTTGGAAGCCTGGAATTTGGAAAGCAGTTGCTTCATCATTAGTTATGGATACTTCTGTAAGAATCAATATATCAATTCGGATGCTTCTGATGTTAATATGCAAGATTGAGAGACCCCTCGCTTGTACTGTGTGTTATTTCCATGCATCAACCGATTCGAAAGTACAGTTACTGATGTATTCTGGTGTAATTACATCTATCTGATGGTTGACATTCATTTTTGTTGTGTTGAGATCTTCTTATTGAACAAAGTTGGAGTCTTTTGTTTCACTTTGGCAACCTGTCTATATCTTCCGAGCTATAGACTTTTTATTTTTATAGACTTTGAAGTTTGTGATTTTCTCGAGAATATTTTACCGTCTTTGATCCATAAAAATTGATACTTTTTCCTGTGGTTCAAAAGATTCTGATTGAAAGGTAATAATAATAATAATAATAATAATAATAATAATAATAATAATCATTTATGTTTTTTTGGAGGGGTGGGGGGTTATAGACCTATTCCTTTCTGCTCAAGTAACAGTTCGTAAGGCTAACGAAAATTATTGAGAAGTGAGAAACCAACACGTCCAGTAGGCGCACTAAAAAGTCCCTAACAATAGCCGAATACACACAGAAATTTATTTTATTATTATATTTTTCACCTTTCTGATTGCTTTACAGATGTTCAAAACATTTTATTCTGATTTTGCCTTTATAGGATGAAACTGTTTTTTAAACATTAATTCCCCCAATATTACATAATTTAATGATTTATTCTTATCAGCAAATAATATAAATGAAAAAAATATTCAAAATTTGCTAATTCATATTAATCACAATTTCATTTCGGAATCAGAGTATTAAAAGTTCTCTGGTACAATTACAGAGCCTGTGTAGCTCAATGGATGTGGCGTTTGCACACCTCGGCGCTTGACCGCACGAAGCAAGATTTGATTTCGAGTCTAGCTGGTGACGAGAGGAAATTTTTCTAACCGTTTTTTCGACTGGTTCCCGAGTTAGTCGATCTCTGGCACAGGCAAGCGGGTGTTTTTCTCCTGGAAACTCGGGTTTTTCGTCCCGTAAACTCACGCGAAAATCGACCGTAGAACCCGCATTATTTCAGACATTAAAATTACGAGTATTAGGGTTAGGAACAACGAGATAGCGGCACTTGTTGAGCTGTCCGTCTTCACTGCGTGCCGCTTAATTAGTGATAGCCTTGGGCCAGCTATCTCTGATTGGGTAGTGCCCACTCAGTCTCCAAAAGTTAGATAGGGCTAAAAAGCCTCGCCGTTTTTAGCCCTATCTAACTAATCTATCTAAAAAATAAACGGCAGTGATGAAGCTAAAAACGGCGAGGCCGTTTTTAGCTTCATCACTGCCGTTTATTTCGATTTGTAGTGAGTGATTAGGGTGAACCAAGAAAGTTGAAATGCAAAAACCTACAGATTACGTTATAAAATTTATGTATTACATGATATGATTCAAGATTTACATATGATTCTATATAAAGCAAAATTTAAAAGTGCAAACCTTTGCGCAATCTGTGAACTATATATACGGGAATAAAAAAATTTTTTTTTTTTTGGTACAATTACTTTGGAAAAATAGCGAATTCAAACAAAAATAAAGTGCACATATGTCATCTAGCAGTATTTTGTGTGTGTGTGTGTTTGGTGATAATTTTGGGAGGGTGGAGTTAGCCACTAAAGCGCATGAGTTCTGTTATGAAAATTTTGGAAATAAAATCTCCGTAGCGCAATTGGAAGAACGACGGTACATTGCACTCTTCGATTGGAATAGGCCTAAGTTCGATTCTCGTCGCGACGGGAGGAATCTTTATCTGGATGATTTCAATCGAAGGTGAGTTAGCCGATCTCATACGGAGGTAGCAGGGTTTTTTGTTTTTTCTCCAGGAAACTCGGGTTTTTCATCCCGCATACAGACAAATCGGCCCTTCAGAACACACGCAATTTACAGACACAAAATACTAGTTGTGGTAGTGGTGGAGGTGGGCGGTAGATGGCGTTGATTCGTGGTAGAGGTTCGGTGTAGTAGTCGAGACAGTTGTAGGTGTCCTCCCGCGAAGAGTCTTCGGACTCCTTGTAGGTGTCACGAATAATAATAATAAAATTTCATTTTGACGCATGCACCTGCACATGTTTCGAAAGATAAACTGTAGGGAAAATATCGCTACTTTAAAACTGCCACATAATATCGAAATTAGCCAAAAATATGTACTTAACAGTGATTTCATCTCTGCCGCCATCACTATTGAGATGACCGAGGAAGGAGTCTAACGTGTCTGGGCCATGAGGCCAAATAGAGAACACATCATCTACATATCTTAGCCAGATAGAAGGTTTGAGTGGGGCTGAGTCTATGGCTCGTTTTTCGAAATCTTCCATATAGAAATTGGCAAGGGGGGTGAGAGGGGGGGAACCCATGGCAGTTCCCTCTATCTGCTTGTAGATTTTGTTGTTCCAAGAGAAATACCCAGAGTTAATGGCAAAGGAAAAGAGATCTAAGATGTCAGAGGGAAAAACGTTTTCTAAGAGAGATAAGGTGTCAATTAGGGGAATATTGGTAAACAAAGAGGAGATATCAAAGCTTACCAATATGTCTGTCTTATTCAAGGTTAAATTTTCTGTGAGGGCTTTAAAGTGGGTCGAGTTTTTTATATAGGAAGGGGACCTTCCGGTGAGGGGGATCAGAGAGTTGGCCAGCTGTTTAGATAGTCTATAGTAAGGTGCATTGGTGGCATCTACTATAGGCCTGAGTGGGACATTGGGTTTGTGAATTTTTGGTAAATATATTCGGAGGGGGACGGGAGCGGAAAGGTTTAAGTTTTTCGTGACGTCAGGGGGCCAGGAAGATACTTTTTTGAGTAAGATTTTTAGAACACGACCCCACAAAAACACAAGCTTAGCTTGTGTTTTTGTGGGGTCGTGTTCTAGCGGGATGTAGGTAGCGCGATCGCGGAGGATAATGTTCATTTTACGATTGTATTCACTGGTATTAAGAACGACTGTGGCATTACCCTTATCCGCTCTGGTGATGACGATACTTTTTTCTTTACGTAGTTTCAGTAGTGAGGTAGAGTAAAGTTGTTTTTACCCTTCCTAGACACCTTATTCACACGCCTGCCTAATGATACACTTACCTTCACCGTATACAGAAAACCCACACACGCACACAGGCAGATACATTCACAAACTCTCCCACCACCACCCCTCTCAACAATATGGCATTATTCAAACCCTTACCAAGAGAGCCCACAATCTTTGTTCCAGTGGAACCGCCCTCACTACTGAGCTTAACCACATACACAGCACTTTCCTCTCCAATGGCTACAGCGATCACAGTATCAAAAAAATAATCAACTCCTCCCCCATTCCCCGTCCTTCTCGTCAACAAGATTTTAAAAATGCCATCACCATACCCTACATCCGTGGTACATCCGAAAAAGTAGCCAAGATACTAAAAAAGTACAACCTACACACAGCATATAAGCCCCACCGCAAACTTGCTACCCTTATCCGTTGTATGAAAGATCAGCTCCCTCCTCTCTCTCTGACTGGAGTTTACAAAGTACCCTGTTCCTGTAAGCTGGCGGACTTTGGACAGACAGGCAGATCAGCATCCATCCGTCTAGAGGAACACAAGTCGTACATCTTCAAACACAACTATGGCCATTCAGGCTTGGCTGACCATGTTTTGGACACCACCCACAGGGTATCATGGAAGAAAACCACCATGCTCCACCACAGCAAATTCAAGAAAGAGAGGCTTTTCTTAGAAGCAGCAGCAGCTCTCAAAAACCAACCAAATCTCAATAAATACGGTTGCATTAAGCTTCCGAAGATTTGGGAAACACTCATTACCAGAGTTCCCACCTTACATTCCAGGCCACCTACTACTGCCCTTAGAGGGCGCTCTACCTAGATAGGACTTTAGTGTCACCCACGTGGTTGGGTTTAGTATTGTTTGTTATTTGTGTATATGTTACATTAATTGTTTTTGTAATCCCCGTAGATGTCCTAGTGACTAGGGCGAAATATAGGAAGTATTAAATTCTATTTTAATTCTTTTTGAGTGTTGTAAAAAATCCATTAAGCCTCCAACATGAAGGGAACGTCAGTTGTTCTTTTACTGCATACAACAGACAGTCCATTATACAAGAACGCTGCTCTAGACTGCATCCTCTGTTCAAACATGCAAGCAAAACAACTCGCTATAGTTCAATCACTTATATATCTCCGGGAATTAGAACTGAACACCTCTCATTAAAAGACAGCAACAATTTACAGTGATAATAGAAGCACTTTAGATGGTATAAAAAACCAGAACGACCATATTGCATTAATGGAAGAGAGAAGAAATCTAGTTCGAAATCTCACTCTAAAGGGATGGGAAATCAAGTTCTGCTGGGTGAAAGCGCATACTGGAAGAGCACGAAACGAGAGAGATGATCAGTTGGCTAAAGAAGCAGCTAGAAACAAGTTACCAAAAGTACTCGAAATCTGCAATAAAAACACTTACAGAAGAGAATCGCCTTGAAAGGTGAGAGAAGGAATGCAAAACATAAAAAAAAAAAACGGATCAACAACAAAAAAATTCTTGCCAAACATCAGAAGCAGACTCCGGCTGAAAAAACACGCCATTTCTCCAGGTTTAACCACGCTACTAACGGGACATGGAAAACTAAGACACTACTTATACACCGTGGCGTAGCTAGAGCTGTTGCCGCCGGGGCGGTCCCTGATTTTGCTGCCCCTCTCAAATACTACAAAAAGGTAAAACGACGTTTAGGGAAATAAATTAAAACACCATGTTTACTTTTGAAGTAAAACTTCAATATTAACATTCTAAAATGTTACTTTCGTTGGTTTTCTGTTAGAAAAATCGTCGATGATTGCAAACTCTATTTCATAGTAATGTCGGAAATTCTTAATCAAATTTTATTTAGAAAAACCCCTCTCACAACTAACAACACTTACAGCAATTGTGAGGAAAATTCGCAGTATTATTACAATATTTGGAACTAAGCTCTCGAATCTATTTTAGAATTAACTGCTAAAGTTAAAAAAAGGTTCGAATTGCCGCCAGGGGCGGTCCGCACCCCCCCCCCTCCATAGCTATGCCACTGCTTACACAGATTCCATATCCTGGAATCACGATCATGCATTTGCAGTCCACCCCTACAACAGACTGTTGACCATATAATTTACGACTGTCAACTATTGGACTTCATCCGGATGCTCCTAATACAACACGTCATCAAATCCGAAGACAAGTGGCCAGTTTCAAAACAGAGACTTATCGAAAAGTATTATATAGAATTAATTAAATTTGCCAACAGTCCTTGTAATCTAACATAAATTCTGATATTATGTGAATTATACTGTATAGTGTTAATATCTATCCCAATAGCTTTAACAGGCCTTTAAGGCCCACAACCTTCCAAGCATGCTTGGATTTCGTAACCGAAATACGAGGATAGAATGGTTACTCCTATGCCTCAAGGTATTCTTGGCTGTATCGCTGTGTGTTCAAGGGGCCGGTTTGCCTGCTTGCGGGATGAAAAACACCAGATAAACTGGCGGAAAAACCCTACTGCCCGCGCCCAAGACCGGCTAACTTGGCTATGGCTGAGGAAGATCCTTCAGCTCCTCACGTCTCCGACGGGAATCGAACCTAGGACACTCCTTCCCCATGCATATGGTTGCGAAGCGCAAAGCCACTGGGCTAACCGCGCGGACTATAGTGTTAATATACGTATATATAAAAATATAAATGTAAATATGAAAATTGATACGAAATTATAAATAGAAATGTTAATCAGTACTTGTAAGCTACATGTAATATAAGCATTGTATTCAATGGAGCATGTAGGAATAAATTACCTTCTGGTAGGGCGGAACACACACACACACACACACACACACACACACACACACACACACACACACACACACACACACACACACACACACACACACACACACACACACACACACACACACACACACACACACACACATCCTTATATACAGAGGTTATTTCTGTTTGGTTATCGTTGCCTTAGTTAATTTGATGCCTAAGTGAATTCCTAAGGACTTCCATTCCTCTGCATTCATCTTTTTGAAAAGGATAGAGCTCCATGAAATCTTGAAGGTATCGATGGAACCTTGTTTTTATATTTGCACTGCCTGTTCTGTCATACATATGATCACACCTGTTAGTTCAAATATTAAACACTGTTATAATAATTATAACAGTGTTTAATAAAATAACTTACCCTCTTTGGAGGCATCTGTAGCTAAAACCAATAAACGGTATGAGACCAAATTTTTTATCGAGACTTTTGAAGGCATGGGGAGATGATTTTCGCAAAAAAGAAGATTTAGTACCAAATGTCTCCGACAGGGGAAATTTTGGCGCTGGCGGAGGCGAAAACAAGCGGTTAATTATATTAAAGGCAGATAAAATGAAATAATAACAATTCGGTGGTGTAAGCGACAGCCTCGTCACTCATTCTGGCTAAATATGTGGCGCATTACAATGATAAAAAAAAATAATAATAATTAAACTAAAACAACAACTTGAGGAGACAGAAATTAATGTAGTGATGGAACTCACAGGAAATAATGCTTTATTCATCAGAATTAGGGTCCCCTGTACCACATACACGATTTTCAATGTGCTGACTTTTTTTTTGTATACAACAAATTACATCCGGTGTGCGACATGCTGTACAGCTGAGCATAAGGAGTGGGATTGGATCGTCCTCTGCCAGGTCTGACTCCTAGTGATCCAGTTTCTTCAAACTTCTTAATCATAGCTCGCAGTGCTACAGCTGACAGAGGACCTGTACGCAGGTTAGGAAGCCTTCGAAATTCCCGAAGGGCCGCTACGGCATTGCATTGTTTAAGGTAAATCGACTTAATAAGTATCGCACACTGAGGCAAAGTAGGGCGCATATTGAGCACAATTCATCAGTCATTCGAATAAGTGCCTGAATGTTCCCAATCCATATTTAAGTGGAATTGGTGGCGCTGCTGTCACGTACGCATAGTAAAATTTCATAATCCTTTTTACCTGTATTTAATGCTAATATGTGACTGCTTTCGGCTCCACCAGTGCCAAAATTTCCCTATCGGCGACTTTTGATACTAAATTTTTTTTCGCAGAAATCATTTCCCCATGCCTTCAAAAGTCTCAATATAAAATTTGGTCTCATCCCGTTTATTGATTTTAGCTACAGATGCCTCTAACGAGGGAAAGTTATTTTATGGCTACCCTGTAATTTACTTAACTTTTTCTCGTTTAGACAAAATATTAGAGTTTCATTTATTATTTGATTCTGTGGAATCCACTGTTTCACAAGACTCCAGATTTCTTTTTTTTTTTTTTTTTTTTTTTTACGATAAATCATCACGTGGTAAATTCTTTCTGGTTGTTTACGGAATTGACAGGTTGTAAGACCTTCCAACGGTATTCCTTTTGCCATAACCCACATTTTGGTTGGCAAACATGCATGATGAACTTTAAAGAAAAATGCTTTGTAGAAAGGAGTTATTGGAAGACGAAATACATTATTTAAGACTGAGCTTAGTTTGATATCTCCTCTTTTTTGTTCTCGATGGAGCGGTATTGGGAAAACGGTTCTGGATCGCTTCGCATATATTGCTCTTGATTTGGTATGTAGTTCCAAATCAAGAGCAAACCAAACCTTTAATTATTTCAGTAACTGCCGTTATTTTCTTCTATAAACCGGTATCCTCCAGCCATTTCACTGAATATTCTTGATGATCTTTTTGTGATGGAAGGAAGAGAGCTGAGGTCTTTGTCAAGAAGGCACTTTTGTTGAAAAGCAATTGCGTATCCGTGGTATGCTTTATTATGTGCTTTTACTGCAGTTATGCTCTGATTATCAATGTTTTTAGGTGTATATTAATTATAACGATACCTTCAGCAGCTATTTCATGCTCCACGTTCAGTGAGCTGCACTGGCTTATTTGTTTTATTTATTATTATTTTTATTTTGCGCTATTTCATATAGATAAGGTGAAAGAGATACGTTTTCGTTTAGGAGGTAACCTAGCGGATTTTCGTTTTATGGCAAGAAACTGCTTAAATGGTTGTATTTGTTTGTGAAAAAAAAAAAAAATGATGTTGTACCCGAATGATGCTCTACTTTGGCATAGCACATGATTTTCAGTGATCTGAAAGCAGTCTAATTGTTACTTTTTATTCTTCAAGTGAATATTGTAAAAATTGCGATCGCTACCATGTATATTTTTTTTATTTTCAAACATTAAATAGTTGCAGAGGGCAGCAGAAGTTGCAATGAATGTTATGCGAATATGGCGGATGCAGGTGAGTGATGTTTTCAACTTGGGAAAGTACACATTTATTAAAAAAAACATTTAATTGAATGATAGTATTGTTCAGTGTAGTATTCAAGAGGTTGATTACGTAATATTTTTTATAAGTATTCCATTTCTCGTGGCTTTAATGCTAGTTATTTTGCTAAATTATCAGATCAAGTATTATTATTATTTGACACCTCCAGGGAGTCCAAAGACTTATCGAGGGAGAGTGTGCTAACAGCATCGAACGATTGACCCTTTCCAACTACTAACCGCGTTCAAACTTACTTAACTGAGCTATTAGTAGCAGAGGCTTTACCAATCGACCAACTTTTGCCGGTAAAGGTCGTACTTTTTTTTTTTTAATTTATTTATTCCAGTATTTCTAAAATAATATCTGGATTTATATCAGTTTTTTTTTTTTTTAATAAATGGAGCGCTTAGAAATAAGTCGAAGAAACGGATACCGATCCGTACATTTCTGCGTTTGGTCTTACTAGAGCTGAAATTCCCAAAGTAGGATCTACACTCCTCTCCCTCTTGGAGTGTAAGAGAAGGGGGGGGGGAGGATGTTATTATATTACAAACACCTTCCTTGAAGACTCATCAAGGGAGGCATAGTAAGATGCATTCTAACAGAGAATGTTTATCATACCTCATCTTAAAACTGGTTTGATTTTTGTGCATTCATCATCTCATTTGGCAATAAATTCCACTCACCAATCACTCTCCATGCAAAAAAGTCATGCTGCACTATGTACCACATCTTTATACAACTTCCAAGAATGATCTCTTTTCTTTGAAAAATATCCAGGTTGCCAATTTATGTCTAAATCATATCACTGATCTTTTGACTGTTGTCTGTGATTAACATTCTCTTAACAATGTCTTCATAGTCAGTATTCCACAATCCTGACAGTGCTTTTGTTATTTGTCTAAGAACTTTTTTTTTACAGAACTTGCTTTTCACCTAGGAACATCAGTGACTATATCGATGCACAGTAATTCAGATATGGTCTAATCAAAGCCTTGTACAGTGGAATGACCACATCCTTACTTCTATTTATCAGTGTTCTTCTTAGTACACTTGCATTTCTTTCTGCAGTTTTTGTCATTTTTGCAATATGTCCCTTGAACTTAAGTTTTTATTCACGAATATCCTGGGATTACATGCTTTCTATGCCTCCTGTAATACAATGTCTCCAATATGATATGCAAGTTTACTTTTGAGATCCAATGTGCAAAACCTTACATTTACTTGTGTTAAATTGACTTACTCAATTGTCTGCCCACATAGCCACTTTATTCAAATCGCTCTGAAGCTCCAGTATATCTGCACCATTCCTAATAACTTTTCCCAGCTTAGCATCATCTGTAAACAGCTGAATATCAACATGCAGACTATTTGCAATATCATTAACAAACAGATTGAACAGCAGTGGTCCTAGAACAGAACCCTGTAGGACCCCACTGTTAACTCTTCTCCTGAGAAACATGGCACCTCTATACACCACCATTTGATATCATTTAAAAAGCCAGTTTGTTATCCAATCAAGCAACTGATTTTCTAATCCCATTTGCTGTAACTTATACACCAGTTTATTATGTGGTAGCATGTCAAATTCCTTTGCAAAATCCAGAAGTATTACTGTATATAAATCACCCCATCCAGAACTGCAGTCACATTATTATATCATGTAAGTAAATTTGTAAATCAAGACCTCCCTTTAACAAACACATGACCTCTATACAGAATCTTTTCCATTTCTACCTAATCCTGTATTCTATTCCTAACCAATCTCTCCAAGACTTTAACAGCCACTCCAGAAATGCAAAAATTGAAACATCTGTCTTGCTTCCACCTTTATGCACCGGGACAGTCTTGCCCTCTTTCCACTCACTAGGAATTGTTGAGGACACTAGACTCTCATGAAACAACTGAGTGAACAGTAGTGTCAATTCCTTAGTGTAGGGATTCTCAACCTGTGGTACGCGTACCACTGGTGGTACGTGAGCCACTGCCTTACTGGTATATGTAATATCTTGAATTAAATATAGTGGTATGCCACTGGAAAAGGTTGAGAATCCCTGCCTTAGTGCATTATTTCATAACACATGGTGACATTCCATCTAGTCCAATAGCCTTATTCACCTTCAAGGAACTAGGTTGAAGTATTGATTCCTCAACTTACTGTTTCCTTAAATAGTATCATTACCATCAGTATTATTATTATTATTATTATTACATCACACTTCCAGGGAGTCCAAAGACTCATCGAGGGAGGGCATCTATCTACTCTACAACTCTTCATCTCACTACTCCACCAACCTTCATCATCTACCACCAACGCCATCTATTGCCGACTACCACCACTAGTACTTTCACAGACAATCACAAACATCCATGCCCAAGGCGGGATTTGAACCTGCAGACTTTTGGCTGGAGAGCAGGTATGCTAACCACTCGGCCAACCAGGCTGGTATGAAAAATGAAAAACCTTAGTAAAATGATTATGAATGACTCCACAGTAACTTCTTCCGGCAACATCTCTATTCAACAAAATTTATCTTCTCATAATCATTCTTTCTCTGCTAGCTTTTTTCTGTATAAAGGAAAACTCCCTGGGATTGTTTTTAGCCTCTTTCGCTGGTCTCCTTTCATAATCTAATTTTCACCTTTCTTGTTACTCTTCTTGCCTGCACTGTATAGATTTCATGCAACTGTTCACATCTTTGAAGTTTATATTTTTGGCTCTAGTTACCTTTGAATCACACTCCTCTTTAAATGCCAAGCGTAGCATATCAGGCAATTTCTTACCTTTCAATGATAACAGTGCAACTCATAGAAATTGATGCTCTTTATTTGTTTTTGAATGAATTCATTTCTAAAATCGACTCTTTCCCTTCCAATGGGTGGTTCATTAACGTGGCAGTCTACGGGAGACTGGAGCGGACTCATTTTTACGTGAGAGATACTCCATATTCATTCGCAATCGGATGTGACTTCACTGAAAGGAGGATGAAACAGAAGTTACTCCAAGTTGACGTCACCGTGACGTGCAGCTCTGCTGCCGTCTCAGTGATGATAACTGCCCGACGATAGCTTTTAGCAGTTCCTGTATCTCATACCGGAACTTGCGCCAGACAGTTGGTTAGGTTGGTTTGGTTTGGTTAGGTTTGGTTAAGTATAGACTATACCAGATATATTAATTTCCACATCACCTATGAGGTAGAGTATGAGGCGTGCTGCATTTCTTCTTATTCAAGATGCTTCTTGTCCTCTAAAGATCGTCACAATGACGTCTATTGGATATTGCTTCCGTTTCTTCTAACTTTCAGTCACATGATTTCCGGTTGCGAAGCGATACGAGGTGCCTCTTCACACGTTGGTGCATTCGCTCCGGTCACCCATAGACTTACGTGTAAAAAGGGTGACTGTTTATCTATCTGGAAAGAGTTCCTAACAAAATATCAATTTATTAAAAATTAAGCATTTTCCTAAATTGCACGAACTTCCCAACATTCCTTAAAAGCATACAAAAGGTAAGATATTGTCTGCGATAAATTTTGTCGCGGAATGATCCAAAGTAACTGTAACCATATTTTCTCCATATTCTTCTCTTCTGCAATTCCTGCTTAATTTCCCTATTCATCCATTTAATACCTATTTTGTTAATCCCTTTTGATTTAGGCACATAGTCTGTTATTGCCATCATGAAATACTTCTTAACTATGATCCACGCCATATTAATCTCTTTTTCCTTCAAGTTCTTTTTCCTATAGAACTCCTTCAAGCTGTTTTCTGAGTTTTCCATAATCTCCTGCCCAATAGTTTCCTATGTATCATTTTACTCTGGATGCCTCTACATGCTTTTGCACCTCCCAGGTCAGGACTACATGATCACTGTCACCAACTGGTGGCAATGTTGATATGTTGTTACAGTTATGTTATCACTAAATCCAGTACAGTTTGTCCATGAGTTCCTTCCATCACTGAAACGCTTTTTTTTTTTTAAAACACTTGGAGATATACTCACACTCTGAATCCAACATTGTTTGATTTCTGCCATTCTAAAATGTATAATTGGTAGGAAAATAATAGAATGCAAGCATTATTCTGATCAGTTGGATTGGTCCATGTATTAAGGAAGTGGCAATACTTCTTACCCAGCTGTTAGATTGTTCTCATTTCTGATAATCTCATTGGAATGGAAAAAGAGGTTAAAATGGTTGTATTATATAAAGGAGGCTCCATAATAGGCCATATTATAGAACAGTAAAGCTGATTCAGGAATTAGTGAATAGGAGTGTGATACTTTATGGGACATTGTATTTTTAGCTTTGCTTAATAATTTATAATAAATTCGGAGTAATCCTTTATCCAAGTGTAAGCAAAAAAAGTTTGCACCTGAAGTATCTTCAGGTCTGAGGCAACTCATGGTAAAGGTGGACCAAGCTCTCATCACTCCTTGTCTTAGTATCTCCCATAATGCAAAGCACATCCTTGCGGACATGTATAATGCTATGCATTAAGGGAAGGGCTACTACCCAGACCAGTTTCGACCTTTATTGAGGTCTTGTCAGTGGGAGCTGGACCCAGAGGTTATGATATCAAGGTGGAAGCAATGGAGAAGTCATCTTTACCTATATGAGTTGCAAAAGGTTTCTCACCTTATTATTACTCTGGACAGCTTAATAATTTACTCTACAATAAACTGATAGTCAAGTTTGATAAAGGGTATTGTTACACCTTAACACTGCTAAATTTTACAAAGACGTTTAACATGATACAACAGGCATTCCATTACCTAAATTGGAACAAATCGATATGAATTTGAAGTTAGTGTCATTGATGAGAGAGACTGACATGCATCCAAAGTGAGTAATATATGATCCATCAAAATCTTAGAGAAGATGGGTGATCATTGATGTGTAAAACTGTAGAGTTTTAAATCATCCTGCAAAGAGTTGGACTGGCAAAGTAAATAAACTGACTGATTAAGCAAAAGATAATGGTTTTCACTTTAAAGTGTTAGATTATACTATGTGATGAAAATATACAGCTGTATATTAATTTCAGGAAACTGAAGTGCAAGGATTTGCTGAGATTAAGGATGGTGGACAAGAATTTAGAAAGGACAAAATCCAAATGGGTTACTTCTGTTTTGAATAACACAAATAGAGATAAGGAAGTTATTATTCCCTGTAAGGTTTTGATATGGCCACATCTGTACTATTGTGCACAGATTTGGTTACCTGAATTTCTTGGGAATGTGGAAGTGTCGTTTTATAAAGATTTTGAAGAAATTTTTAAATACATGACTGAAGAAAAAAAAAAAATCAGATTTTTGCTTAGTTTGGTAAAGAATGGAATGGGTTGAACATTTTGTTTCCAGAGGTTGTAGATTCTTGCAGGTCATAAGATTATGTTCTTTGAAATTATTATTATTATTATACAGGTACCTCCATGGAGTCCAAAGACTTATTGTGGGAGACCCAAACTATCCACACAATTTGTTGTACCTCTCCTTGAAATCATTAACAGACATAGCACTCATAACTGACTCTGGCAACCTGTTCCACTCATTCACAACTCTCCGCATCTACTCATAGTTTATCTTCCAGATTATCTGTGGAACTCCCTGGCCTATAGAAACAACCAACTGAATATTTTGTCTTATTGACCTTGATCTTATATACCAGACTGCTTCAAATGAACAGCCACCCTCCCATTCATTTCCTATTCTTTTTGGCTGCAGTTCAATCACTATCATCAGCAGTACCCCTGTCCTCATCCTATCGTCTCAATATTCCCTGAAAATACTAAAACCCTTCGCATTCAATCTCTTTAACTACATCATCTGCTATTAGCCAAGTCTCACTAATGCCTATAACTTTTGGTGAGGTTGCACTAACCAATGCCCTAAACTCACCCCTCCCTCTTGTTCCTGATACTTCTGGCTTTAGTATATAGAAACTGCAGCACTCCTTTAGGACCCAGCCGAACTTTATTTCCTGAATTGACTACCCTATTTAATATTTTTGCTTCAGAGACTAGATTGTGCATATGATCATTCTCATGGGTGCCTTCACACAAACTCCTCTGCTTCCATCCTAATTGCTAAGTTTATCTAAATTTACACTTCAGCATGCTTGGTGAACAAAGCTCTCTGGACACCTAACACCAAAATCATTTATATGCAGTCCATCAGCATTATACAAATCCTTCTTTCCATCAAAGAAGACTACATATCTGCAAATCCCGCATCATTTCTTCTGCAAAACAGAAATATGGCAAACTGTATAGAACCAAACTGCAAATTAATGAAGCTAGTGGTTTCTGGTGGGTGTTGACTAGTTTAAATTAAGAAACTGTATTTAAAAATTGGGTACCACTATACCATTATAGCCATGTCTCCAATATTCACTATGTAAGTGAAGTCACATGATTGCATATGTGACATGTCCATTGCATGTTACCAGACATGTCACACATGCAGTCAGAGCACTGCCACACAGAACACTAGAAATCATTCCATGGCAAAATTGAAAATAAAACTGAAACGAGTGAAGTGAAAACAAAACAAAAAAAAAAGCCAAATATTATATCACATATTACACATATAAAACAATCACAAAAACAAATAATCCTTGTAATATGGATTGTTTTTTCTTACTTTTCATAAAGAGAAATTGTGACCTTTGAAAGTAACTTCACCTGTGTAAATAACTACTTTTCTTCCTTTTGAACTTGATTTTCTATCACAATCACTATGTGCAACCCGAGGAAATGCAATCGACCTATGATAATATATTTGTCATAACAGTTCCATCTTCATTATTTGTATATCTACAAACTGCTACTTTTGGCAGAATATAATAAATGCCATATATTATTAATGTTTTTCTTTTCCTTTTTCAAATCATGATTAATTATTCACTAACTTTGAATAATTACACTATATTCATCTATTTTTTCTTGCAGCAAAAAAAAATTAAAAGTTCTAAGTTTATTTCTAACTATGCTTTGCATCATTCACATTATGGAAATTTTAGTAATAAAAACAGGAAAATAAAATGAGATAATAGTACTCTTCACTCATCCTACTCATTTGACCAACCATGCAATACTCTTAACAACCCAGGATCAATAACTAGTGCTTTAAACATTGATCTACATACTATCTTTCAATGGAGTGATGACAACCATGTCATGTTTAATGTCACCAAAACACAGTATTTCCTTTTCTCTTGCAAAAGAGATCTCAGCTCACCTACTCTTATCCTCAGTAATACATAAATCATGAGACAAGATCAGATCTCTCTCTGCTTGGATTAATGTTTATCTCCAGTCTCTCCTGGCATAAACACGTCACATCATATCAATAGTCTCAGCATCCAAAAAAAAATTAGGCATTCTGTTTCAAGAGGCTATTTTACACTCAACCAACTCTTAACTATATACAAATCCCAAATCTACCCACGCTTAGAATACTGCTGACATGTTTGGGATGGTGCAAATAAAACCTCCTTTAATCTGTTGAAGCAAGCAATTAGGCTCATAGATAATCTCTTCCCCCCCCCCCTACAGATGTACTTTTACCTCTATCTCGTAGATGCAGTTTTTCTGCATTGTCTGTTCTACAGGTACTAACTTGGTGAACTGATAACAATCATTCCTCCACTCTCTGTTGCACCTTAATACAAGAACACTACCCAGCATCCTTTTATGCAACTGCAAACACACCAAACCTGCTTCTCCTCTTTTATTCTGTTCACCTCTGTCCTTTGGAACAACTTCCTCATGAAGTATTCCCAAACAACTAAAACCTCTGCAGCTCTTTAAAAAAAAAAAAAATCAGTAAATTTTTATCTTATTTCTCATCTTTTGTCTCATCATTTTTATCTTATTCCTCACTCCACACATGACACTGATGTGCTTATGGGCTTCCCAGCCTCTCGTGTATGGGATCAATATAGAAAGAAATATATTAGGTTTATCTTCCATCTTCTTAATCTATTACTGGTAAATGAGAAAAAGGATAAATTAGGATGTAGGACACTTTCTATGATATGGAAAACTAATTTTAAGCCTCTGGTCAATATTCGAGACAACTGATCACTAGCAGAGTGACATTCTTAGGTCTTTAGATTTTGCCCTATCATTTTCATATCTTTTTTGTTGCCATGCTGTTAGTCATATCTTATGACTATCTTTTGATGGAGACACATATTAGAAGCATTCAAGTATCTCTCTCTCTGCTGTGCTTCATTTCTGTTAAGTTTCTGACATCAAAGATTGCATGAATATTACCTTAAAAATCAGGAACATGGATGAGTTAATAAAATTGTAGGAGAGAAAGCTATCATTAGGCAATTCATATCGCTTAACAAAGAACCAAGATGAAAAGCCAAACAGCTATTTTTTCTGGCAAAGTTAATTAAATTAAGGGGATAAAAATCCCTTATTATTTTACAGCCAGTATGCAAAACTCTAAGATTGAAAACTACAATCTAAGAGTTCCATGATTTTTCATTTCTAAGATTCGCCGATAGTTCTTCGGCATGAAACTCTTAGATCGTAGTTTTTGATCTTAGAGTTTCACATACTGGCTGTAAAATAATAAGGGATTTTTATCCCCTTAATTTAATTAACTTCACCAGAAAAAATAGCCATTTGGCTTTTCGTCTTAGTTATATATATAATGTATGGGCACACCTTTCTGACATTCGTATAGTGAAGGTATGTAAGTCCTTTTCACTTAAACTTTGATATCATCCAGGTCTACCTACTCACTGATGAGACCTCAAAAAAGGTTGAAACTGGTCTGGGTAGTGATCTCTCCTCATAGTGTAATGACAGTGTTACATCTCCTAGGAGCTGTGTTTTTACATTATGAGAAAATATCAAGGATAGTGAGGGAGCTTGCTCCATCTTTGCTTCGAGTTACCTTGGTGTTGTACTACCAAGTGGTCACTTACTCTTGGATTTGCCAATAGTTCTTTGGCATGAAACTCTTAGATCGTAGTTTTTGATCTTAGAGTTTCGCATACTGGCTGTAAAATAATAAGGGATTTTTATCCCCTTAATTTAATTAACTTCACCAGAAAAAATAGCCATTTGGCTTTTCGTCTTAGTTATATATATAATGTATGGGCACACCTTTCTGACATTCGTATAGTGAAGGTATGTAAGTCCTTTTCACTTAAACTTTGATATCATCCAGGTCTACCTACTCACTGATGAGACCTCAAAAAAGGTTGAAACTGGTCTGGGTAGTGATCTCTCCTCATAGTGTAATGACAGTGTTACATCTCCTAGGAGCTGTGTTTTTACATTATGAGAAAATATCAAGGATAGTGAGGGAGCTTGCTCCATCTTTGCTTCGAGTTACCTTGGTGTTGTACTACCAAGTGGTCACTTACTCTTGGATTTGCCAATAGTTCTTTGGCATGAAACTCTTAGATCGTAGTTTTTGATCTTAGAGTTTCGCATACTGGCTGTAAAATAATAAGGGATTTTTTATCCCCTTAATTTAACAAAGAACCACTTGAATAGTCTAGAAAATTAGAAATATCATTTAACATTACTGTTTCTATCACAAAAAATAAAATATAGATATCTATTGTAGCCTGCACATGTAATTTAGTCTAAGCTTTTAATTACTTAGACTCAGCCAACAGCTAAGCTGCAACGATGATATAACATTGTTTTTCCTCCTCACACTGCACATGTGCAGAGACACATGAGTAGCAGACTGATACGTTATACTCTCCATTTCAGGAAATATAATTTCACATAGAGAGTTCATTTGCCACAGAGAATTGGATCATCTAGAAATGACGTGTATTCTTGATATTTTTATAAGAAATATCTGTACATGTTTCTATCATCAAAAGTATATTTTCTTGATGAAGGTTTTGCATTTTATTTTTTCTTATAAAAATACTATTTTCACCTGAAAAAAACTGAAGAAAAAAAGCATACATAAGTAGTATCTTAATTTTTTTCTTCTTCTCTTCTGCTCATGGCAGGTTGAGTTCCTCAAAGACGAATTTTTGCCATTTCTTTCTGTCTGCTGTCTTTTTATGTAGTTCTGCTATGGAGTTCAAGTGGTTGCTTTCTTTAATGTTGTGAATCCATTTCTTTCGTGGTGTTAAATTGTGAATGAAGAATTTTATGAATATTAATACTTCATTCATGATTTAACATGGATTGCATTTCCTGAGCTAAGTTTGCTCCTAAGTAAATTGTAATTTAAACACTTACTGTTTTTTGTTCACTGAAATAATAATTGTAATTTTTTTTAGTTATTTATCTTATATAAATTCTTTATATTAACTTGTAAATGTATCCTAAGCGAACTGTAACATATGCATTTTATTTGTTGTTACTGAAAGTGAAAGTATACTGAAAGTGAAAGTATTTCTAAGAGACTCTGCTAATGTGATTTGATTGGCTGCTGTCAAAAAACTATGTTATTTTGAGATAGCATGTGCCTTAGCATTGGGAACTGCATAACGATCACGTGGGAATTTGGTTGTAAACTGAAAGAGCAGAGAAAAACAAGTTTGGGCAGGAAAGAGAGAGAGAGAGGATTTATGAGATATAGGAAGAAGGAACCAGAAGGAAATTGGAGAGAGTGTGGGAAGGTCGTGAGATGTGATCTAACCTGGGATTGTACGATGTAACAAAGATTTGGAAACTTGTTCCGATTTTAATGAATCTTACTTTGAACTCGTATTCATTTATAGTTTCCTGTCACCTTGTAAAGGAATTTACCCGAGTGAAAGGATAATAATATGATCGAGATTTATCGTAAGATAAGTTATTACGAGCAAGAAAATACATTTTCCAGTCTTAACAAACAAGTTATTGAACTCAGGGATACTATAACTTTTGTGTTGTCTATAGTGGAAGATTATCGAGGCCTAGAAGTGTTGTAAAAAGTTTCCATAACGTGCAAGCTATGATGATCATACCGATAAGAATATCTATTCTATAACTAATGTGTGATAGTGTTGCTTGTGTCCGGAGAACTTGGTCAAACTTCGTGTTGCTGGAGCCAGCTGGTCAAGCTTGAATGAGTGGTATTATAAAACATTTTCCTTGTGAAACTAATGTGAGAAACTTCATTGAAGAATTAGTTCATATTTGAATGCGTTATCTCACAATGTATATGTAAATGCGCAAGACTGAACTTTTTAAGAACTATTTTAATCCTCTGATAGATATTGATGATGGCAGCTAAGTGTTTGATAAAATTGAAGTTTGTAATTATTCTACGAGACTAAAAAGAATTAATTTTTAAGTGTTTAGCTGAATGTTGTTGTTGTTTAAGATGAAACTAAGTTGAAATCCTAACGGATGAGAATTGTGAAAGCCTTATATATATGTTCTAGCAGTAATTGATGCACTCAGCTGAGCAGAATCTAAATACTTTATAGAATGCATAAATTATTTTCTAATTGTATTGATCTTAATAGAGTTCTTGTTTCTTATGTAAAAATAATTTTATGAGAGAATTAAATATCTTGTTTAACTTGATTCTTGTGCTTGCCTAATTTCAGTTTCATTGCACTGCTCATTAAAATACGAATTTAGGGAAAACCCTATGTATAAATAAGAAAATTTTGGCCTGTAGTTCACGTTGCTGTTGTGCTATTTGATGCTTGACTCCTTCACAATAATTGTGTGATTTCAAACATAGAGCGGCCCAGTATAATAAAAAATTTCTTTATGTTTGAATGTTTGAACCAACAATTAGCAAAATATAAGGTTGGATGAAAGACATAACCAACAAAATAACAGAAAACTGTTATTTTGATATAACGTGTGCCTTAGCGTTGGGAACTGTACAACGATTATGTGGGAATTTGGTTGTAAACTGAAAGAGCGGAGAAAAACAAGTTTGGGACCGGAAAGAGAGAGAGGATTTATGAGATATAGGAAGAAGAAACCAGAAGGAAATTGGAGAGAGTGTGGGAAGGTCGTGAGATGTGATCTAACCTGGGATCGTATGATTATGTAACAAAATAGTCAGTAAGGTGTATAACAATAATGAAGATACTGATAACATTTTCAGATAAGCTCTGCAAAGCTTCGAGGAAGAAGCCACCTAAAGAAACAAGTAAATATTATAAACAATTTAATAAAAAATGAATAATTGTAAATATGAATGTGAAAAAAAGATGTAAAACATATTGTTAATATCATTATTTATGTGTCCGCGAGGTTAGCCTATGCACTTCGCAACCATATGCCTGGGGAAGAAGTGTCCTGTGTTCGATTCCCGTCACCGACGTGAGGAGCTTAAGGATCTTCCACAGCCATAGCCAAGTTAGCCTGTCTTGGGCATGGATAGCAGGGTTTTTCCTCCCAGTTTATCTCGGGTTTTTCATCCCACAAGCAAGCATACCGGCCCTGTGAACACACTGATCTACAGCCATAAATGCTTAACCCCCCATGAGGGGACTCAACTCACCCCAATAGGGTCAGGGGAGAAAAAGGGAGGAAACTCCATATGAATAAATAAACAAATAAATTATTTATGCAATTTAAATAAGATATTTTCCTAACATTCTGTACTGAATATATGTATGTAACTTATCTGAGACAAAAAAAAATCAGCTAACGCCTTTTTATTCCCCGTATACGGGGAGTAGGCGAGGCCATTTAGCCCTATCTAACTTTTGGAGACTGAGTGGGCAGTTCAATCTCCACTGGTACCAATCAGAGATAGATGGCCCAAGGCTATCACTAATTAAGCGGTACTCAGTGAAGAGGGACGGCTCAAATGTGCCGCCATCTCGTGGTCCCTAACCTTAACACAATATATTTAATGTCTGAAAATAATGTGGGTTCTACGGTCGATTTTCTTGAGTTTACAGAACGAAAAACCCGAGTTTCCGGGAGGAAAAACCTGCTTGCCCGTGCCAGAGATCGACTAACTCGGGAACCGGTCGAAAAAAGGCTTAGAAAAATTTCCTCTAGTCGCCGACTAGACTCGAAACCAAGTCTTCCTTCGTGCGGCCAAGCGCGGTGGTTGGCAAACGCCACATCCACTGAGCTACACAGGCTCCTTTTTAAAAAATCAGCTAACGCCTTTTTATTCCCCGTATACGGGGAGTAGGCGAGGCCATTTAGCCCTATCTAACTTTTGGAGACTGAGTGGGCAGTTCAATCTCCACTTATCTGAGACATTATCATATTATTATTATCCATTATTCAAAAATTCTGTGCAATCTTCATTGTTAATATTAGTGTTGTAAATATAGATGCAAAAAAGTTTTATTATCAAAATTTTAATTCAAATGCAATGTTGAAAAAAAAATCGGGCAAACCGGCCCTGTAAACACACAAGATACAGTCATGGAATGTGCAGCAAGGAAGTCAACGGGAAACCACTTTGTTCATAGTCATTTCCCTAGATGGTGGTGGTGTATATATATATATATGTGTGTGTGTGTGTGTGTGTGTGTGTATATATATATATATATATATATATATATATATATAGCTGCCCCTAAACAGTGAAAGGCTATTTAGGGCAGCTAAATAACCCAACATCATCATAATGTTAACAGCTGTTCAGGGGTGAAGTAACGTCTTGAGCGAAAGAGAAATCCTAGTTTTTTTTAAGTTGATGATGCAGTGGTCGTGATGTGTTTATGCTAGGAGAGGTTTGATGCGAGGGTAATTCCAAGAAGAGAGAGCTCAAACTGTCTGGAAATTTGGGTATCGTCAAAAAGGATACTGGGAAAAAATGGTTCTTTTTAATGGGAGATAGTACAGAACTGGATTTTATTAGCATTGAAATTAACGAGGTTATCCTAACCCCATCGGAATTGAGGATGGTGGTGGCTGATGTTCTGTAGGTTGAGGTAAGTTGTGTAGGGTAAGGTTTATCAAATGAAAGCGAGGAGTGTGGTGTGCTGTCGTCTGCCACACTGTGTATTGGGTTGGAGGTCAACTGAAGTAGGTCGTTGATATATATATATATATATATAGTAGGAAGAGGGTTGGTGAGAGGACAGAACCTTGTGGAACCCAGCATTAATTGAATGGTGAAAGGATAGTGAGCCATCCACCATCTCACTCACTCACACACACACACACACACACACACACACACACACACACACACACACACACACACACACACACACACACACACACACAGTGTGCGTTCAGACAGAAAGCTGGCAGTCCAACTACAGAAGTCCTGGGTCAGACCGAATGATGGTAGTTTGCTTAGTAAGCCTCTTTGTGCCAGACCTGATGTCAAAGGCTTTGGGGATATCAAGTGCAACCACTCGAGATTCGCCAAATTTCTCTGTGGCATTTGTCCAGAGATGGGTGACATGTGAGCAGATCTCCTGTTGATCGGCAGAGACTGAATCCATACTGGCAGTCGTTTATTAGGTGGGTGTCTTCAAGGATGTGTAAGAGTTGGGAATTGATGATTTTTTCCATTACTTTTGACAGGACTGAGGTAAGCGAGATAGGGCGGTAGTTGGACGGCAGTGACTTGTCACCCTTCTTGGGAATGGGCTGAATATAGGCCAATTTCCAGTTTGTTGGATAGATTTCAGTGGAGTAAGAGAGTATATATATAGGTGACATAGGATAGGAGTCAGTTCTGGTGCACAAACTTTCAGGACATTTGGAGGAATGCCATCAGGGGCCAGGAGACAATTTTTTGTGTCTCCTGGCCATTTGGACAGTATTTTTCTGATCTCATCCTGGCAAAAGGATATAGGGGACATTGTATGTTGGGTGTCTGGAATGGTTGGGGGACATTTACCATCATCAGTTATGCATGCATTGGAAGCAAAGTATGAAGCCCGAAAATGGGCTTTTCTGGATGATGATGCAATAGAACCATCTGGGTATGATATGGGTGGGAATAGTGTTGGGCAGAATTTATGGCCAGTTGCTTTTGCGAGAGATCAAAAGGCTTGGCTGCCGTTTGGACAGGCTGCTAGTTTCCTGCTTTTTGCTCTTTCAAACTCTGTTTTGGAATATAATAAAATTAGTTTAATCCTTTTGGATTAAATTTGGATAATCTGTTTTGGAAGCATTGATTGTTTTTTTTGCATCTATTTCGGGCTTTGGTATATGCTCTACAGTGTTCTCCCCAGAAATTTTTACCCACTGGGTGGAATGAAGCATTAGTTGGGCATATAAAAATTTTGAATGAGTTAAGAAAGACCCTTTTTTTTTTTCATAACAAATTACTATTTTAATTTGTTATGAAAGGTTTATCATAAAGTAATTTTATTAGAAATTACTTCAAATAAGGATAATATTTTATATAGTAATTATAACAAACGAGACTAGGATTTTTCTTATTTTCTCGTTAAGTAATGAAAAACATATAATATTCACAATTTAAAATTCTATACATTAATTCTTTTTTTCTTAGAAGCCCAGTTGTCTGCAGCTTTTTCATAATTAAAATCTCTTGGATATGGTCCCTCCAGTGAAATCGGCATCAGATTATTTAGAATGTTCTGACTGATGTGCTTCCTCATACAGATTTTTATCCTTTTTAAAAAACCCCTTTCACATTCAGCTGTGCTCAAAGGTATGGCCAGTCCAACAGCAGCTAGTTTTGCTAAATTTGGAAAAGACTCTTTGAGCTCAGATGTTGTTGTTAATTTCAGCAGTATTTGTGTTGGATCTAGATTTTTGTATGACTGTCCATTCATCATTTTTGATGCAACTGCCCAATCTAGTTTATTACTTTCATAGTTTAAAACTGCAGGACTTCCATTTCTAGAATAATAATCAAAAAGAATCTCAGAAGCCTTACATTGATCATGACTTTCTGCATTGAAAAGTCTTGAAAAGCAGGAAATGATTGGCATATCTGGAAATCTTGCTGCTAGATGTTTAATAACTGTGTCTATGTATTTATCATATATTGTAGTCTTAAACGTAATAACATTAGAATCTGAATAATAATGTGAAGGTCTGACCATTCACCTGAAAGATACGGATGAAGATTTTGAAAATGATTGCCAGGAGTGTCTTTAAATTCCATAGTAGATAGTTTTCTGGCTTCTAAGACTGGCTCTATTTCAGTTAAGTCAACATCTTGCCTTTGCCATGATCTAGTCAAGTTAGATAAATATGGTAACACATCTGAAAGCATCGTTAGTGAAGCAACAAAATTGTATGTTCTGATATATTTACTTGAACCTTCAGCTGTGATATCATTTTGTTCAGTGGCCTCTTTTTCCAATGCAGCTATAACACTCGCCATGCATTCTCTTAGAGACTGTATTGCAGAATCATGAGATAGCCATCTAGTGTTACTAGCCATTTTAAATTTAATCTGAGAACTGTTCAGTATATTTTGGATTTGGGTTAAACCAGCCAGCCATCCTGACTGAGGAATTTTGGGAGAAGAAAAACAATTGCCTTAAGATATCATTAAACATGACTAAATAAGGCACTTCAGCAGCTGCTTGGGCACTAGCAAGATCCAGTCGGTGGTTTACACAATGACAGTTCATCATGAGTCCATCTGTTTATCTTTGAGCAGTTTTGCAACTCCCTTTTGCTTTCCAATCATGACAGCTGCTCCATGAGAACCTAGGCCAACCAGATTACAAGTTTTTAAGCCTAGACTGTCAAGGGTTTCAATTACTTTGTTAGTTATAGTCTCAGCTTTGCCATCAATGATATTGCAAATTGATACAAAACTAACTCTGACCTCTTTTCTAAGTTGACAAACATATTTAATGTACACATTCAATTATTTTAAAACTAAGATGTCTGTAGTTTCATCACATAAAACACTGAAATAATCTGCAGAATGTATTATTTAAAATAAAGAGGCTTCATTTCAGTGATGTAAACATTATTTAAATTAAGGGGGTATTAAATCCCACATTGTTTTAAAACCGAATAAGAAACTCAAAGATTGGAATCATATAGTTACTATATTCGGCATGAAACTCTTTGATTCCGATCTTTGAGTTTCTTATTCGGCTTTAAAACAATGTGGGATTTAATACCCCCTTAATTTAAATAATGCAGAATGTATATTTTTCAGTATTTCCGATCTAATTTCTGATGCTAAAATATCAATCAACTCTTGCATTATTCTTTCTGAGGTATAATGTGCATTTTTACCAATGTTAAGATGTTCAAAGTAGGAACTGCCTTGCAATGCTCAAGCAATTTTTCAAATAATGTAGTATGTGGTAACTCATTTTTCGCTAACCAATACATAGATCTTAAAGCTCCCAGAAAAGCATCTCTCTGCAAGTTATTCAAAATTGAAATTGATTTTTCAATTTGCCCTATTCAGTTTCTTCTAGTATACGTTTTTCAATTATATCTGAACAAGTATCAGCGTGTAACTTCCTTTGTTCATGGTCAACCAAGTTTCTTTTCGAAGTCTTGTGCATGGCATATTTACCCATGTCACTTCCTTGTTTGTGGGTCGTCTCTTTCCGTATTTCATACATGTGGAACACATCATTCCATTATCTTTACCACTAACCAATGGAATTTTTTAAACTACTCACTATTAATTCCCAATAAGTGGTGTTTAGATGCACGTTTTACATTTGAAAGAGACTCTGCAGAAATCGATGATTCTGTTTTTGGTTTGGTGTCTTCGCTACTATGTTTTTATCAGTTTCATCTTTCTTAAAATAACTTAAGAGTGTGGTTTTCTGACTTGACTTTTTACTCATTATGGAGTAATTTAATAAATACAAAATATTATTGTTATTAAATTAATCAGAACAAATCACTGAATTGTGCACCGACAGTAATGTATAGGACACATAACATGCGTTATTTTGCAATTTTACTATTTATAAGTATTAATGACTAGGAATGGGAATTGGTATCACTTGAGACTGACGTTATAGGCCTCAAGAGTTTCGAGAATTCCCTGTGATCACAACTATGTTTGATGCATAGGCCTATTTTCTTTTACAAAATTAAATGTTAAATACTTGACTCATGATCTTCGGGCAAAAACCATTATTAAAAAAAATAAATGTAGATTTTTAACATTGATTTTTGCCTTTGATTCGATTCGCTCAGTTTTCACAATTTATTTCTTTCAAATATCAAAATTATGTGTCTTTCATAAAACATCTTCTTTGCAACCGATACTGTTGTATTCAAGATCCCGATTTTTGTCTTCTTCTGCATACGGATTGCTGTGCATCAAAGTGAATATCTGAAGCTCTCGAAATTGGCTTGCAATGCAAGAAATTGAGCTGGTCTCACAAGTATCGAGACTCTCCAGTTTGAGTTCTCATCACTATTAATTAAAAAATGCTTGCTGTTGTGGAAGAAATTCTAATTAACTGATGACAGGAAGTGGGGTAACCCCACTTCCTGACATTGGAAGGATGTATTTTGGTCCACTCAGGTTTCTCCCACCACCCTCCTTTCTCAAACCGGGGTTACTGACGTGTACCTTTGGGCCGACTATGGTGCAGTCGAAATCACTTCGTGACTGGGTTATTTGTATCACACATATAGTACATATGGGATACTAGGCAACTTCACATCAGTTGCCTTAGTATCCTTAGTATTATAAATTTATAATGCAGACGAAAGTGGTCTTTGTTCGAGGTCGTTACCAGAGAAAATACTTTCAACATCTATCTCTAATCCAGAGTATTTTAGTAATAAGGTGTAACACCTTTTGACTACCTGTAAATAGAAATATGACTGCTGCATTACTTCAATCTTGGTATCACTTTTGGGTTTAGTTCTCACTAATGAGACCTCAGTAAAGGTCATAATTGGTCTGGGTAGTGATCCTTCCCATAATGCAGAACATTATACTTAAATGTGAGGATATGTGTTTTGCATTATGGGATACTGAGGCAAGTGATGTGAAGTCATTAGCCTCTATATACAAGTAACCCAGTCTTGAAATGATTTCATGTACAAACTTTGTTTGTTTACACTTGGATAAAAGATGAAACTGAGAATATAATTTCTTGGTGTCTTTAATTTATTGTTGATTTTTCATAAGTGGATTGCAATTAATTTATATAATAATTTTTATAATTTATGTATATATATTTATGTATAAAATTGTTTATATATATATATATATATATATATATATATAAAATTATGGATTAACGTGCATTGCCAAAATGAAGACTGACTTTTAGGCTCTTCTTTGATAAAAATCAAAAATAAAATTTTTGTTTTACATAAATACAGTGGTATCTCGCTAATCCAAACCTCTTTAGTCTGAACCCTCCAGTAATCCGAACTGCGGTTTGAAAGAAAAAAAAGTTTTATTTATTATGTATTATTATTTTGTGTACTATTATTTTTATTTAATAATTATAATTTTAACTATTATTATTTATTTTATTATTATTACAGAACAGTATTTTTTTCATACTGTCGATTGTATGGTTATATTGTAGTATGGTTGTACTGTTTTGATTTATTGTGTGTTCATGTTTGCTTTTTATACTGTACAGTACGTGTTGTATTGTCGGCATGAATCACCGCTGTTGTAAATGAATTAATTAGTCACCATTATTGCACATTGTTTGTGTATCTTTACTTTCCTTCAACAACAACAACGGTGACTTAGCCTAAAGCCTTGTTGTATATAACGCTCAGTTTTTCTTTGGTTATTGAAATGAAACATTGTCTGAGTTGTCATTTATTGTTTTGTGTTTTAGTAAGTGCGATTTTATTTTTCAGATAAATTTTAAAAGTGACAGTTTTATTGTTTATTAACTTCATTTTTTATTTTACTGATTTTAACACTAAAATTTATAAAAAAAATTTTAAAAACTTCGATAAAATGGCTATCAGGTCAAAGCCTCCCAAAAGAAAACACATAACAAGTAACATTGTCATTGTCAGATAAGTGTAGGCGTCTAGAAAAGGGTGAAGTGGCCATACAACTTGCTACTGAATACACTGTCGGCAAATGTACAATCAGTGACATAAAAAAAATCAGACAGGATTTTAACTTATGTTTCAACCACAAAAGAAGGACCAAGCAAGAGACAAACTCTGAAAACATGTGATTTTTCTTTATTTGATTGCTGTTTACACGTCATTTCTTTAAGAAAGAAGTTGTCATACTCCCATCTCCGGAGACATTTTAAAGCAGAAAGCTAAGCATTTCTATTCACAAATTTACCTGGATCAGAAATTCAAAGCAAGTGATGGTTACTAGAAATATTTAAGAAACGGTACGGTATTCAGTATCTATCAATATCAGGGGAAAAACTGTCTAGTGATGTTTCTGCTGTAGAACCATTCCAAAAAGCTTTTTTAGAAAAAAATCTTGAATTAAATTTAACTGATGATCAAATTTATAGTGCAGATGAAAGTGGTCTTTGTTCAAGGTCGTTACCAGAGAAAATATTAGTTCACAGAAATGAAACTTGCGCCCAGTCAAAAAATGTCCAAAGAGCTTGTCACAATAATGCCTTGTGCAAATGCCTCAGGAAAACATAAATTAAAGTTACTTATGATTGAAAAATCAAAAAACCCAAGACCATTTAAGAACTGCTGCCTTCCGGTTTTGTACCGAAGTCAACGTAAAGGATGGATGAATGTCGGAACTTTTTTTCAAACTGGTTTCACAATGATTTCGTGCCGTCTGTTATAACTTATTTAAAATCCCAGAATTTAAAACAGAAAGCATTTTTATTATGTCCTAGACATCCTCTGGCAGATGAATTGATTAGTGAGGACGGAAATTTTACAGTTATGTTTTTTTAATTTTTCCCTCCAAACTGTACTCCATTGTTGCAACCAATGGATCAGAACATAAGACAATCCATTAAATTAAAATATCGTAAAGACCTGCTTTTAAATGTAATTTCCCACAATGACATTACCACATCAATAAAAAATATAAATTTGAAGTGTGTGGCATTCTCTATTGCTGCTGCTTGGGAAGCCGTCAAACCTGAAGCAATTCAAGCGTCATGGAAAAAACTGTGGCCTTCTAGAATTTACCAAGATAACTACGGTGATACACAAAAAGAGGAGATTCAAAACATGTATAATTTGGTTAAAAATATAAATTCAGATGTTGAAATTTCACAAACAGATGTTACGGAATGGATTACTGGTAGAACCGAAAGTGAATTCGAAATCAAATCAGATGCTGAAATTATAAATGCTACAGGATGAATTAAAAGACGATGGTGACGATAAAGAACTCAAAGAAAAAAAAATTAAAACATGAAGAGGCAGTTGACAGTTTTAACATGCATATAGAATGGGCTAAGCAGAATGATACGCCATTCCACAAAATTTTATTGGTAATGCAGCTCAGAGAAGAAGCATTCGAAAAACGCTTCCAAGAAGCAAAAGTGACTTTTTTTTTTTTAAAGAAATAAAAAACTCTTTTCTGTGTTATTTTGTGAAACTTTTTTGTGTTGTGTACAAGAAAGTGATATTTTTTACACAGATTAAGTTATGTATTTAATAAAATTACTATGTAATTTTATTAAATCAGAATCCTCAACAATATAGGTACATGTACACTGAGAGGAGATTGGCCCTAAGATCCAAAGACAATCCTAGGGAATATTTTAGCTATGTGGCCAGCAAAAGGAGAAATGACCGTGGAAGAATTCCCATTTTTATCCCACAAGGGATAAAAATGGGAATAGAGTGACTGATGCAGAGGAAATAGTGGAATTGTTCAATGGACACTTTATTGGAGTATTTCATCCTAGAAGAGTCAGTTTTAATGCTAGAGGGATGGGGCAGGTTTGAGGTACAGGAGGAGAGTGTGTTTCAGATACTGAGTACTCTGGATGTCAGTTTGGGACTGGATGGTATTTCACCATGAGTTTTGAGAGAATGTGCTAGGGAACTGACTGCCTTTAACCTGGCTTTTCAATGAAATTTGGCTGCGGGAAAGGTGCCCAGGGAATGGAAGGAAGGTAAGATAGTGCCATTGCATAAGAGTGGTAACAGACTGGAAGTGTCTAATTATAGGCCAGTTTGTGTATCAGTAAGATCTTGGAGAAAGTAGTGAGGGACCGTATACAGCATTGGGCAGATGAGGGTAATGTTATCTGTGAGAGTCAACATGGATTTTTGAAAGGGCACTCTTGTTTTAGCAATATGCTAGCCTTTTATAATAAAGTTACAAGAACATTAGATGAGGAAAGGCATATACTGCAATTTTCTTAGACTTAGCGAAGGCATTTGATAGGGTGCCACATGATAAGCTGATATTTAAGTTGCAGCACATGGTCTGGATGTCAGATTGGTCAACTGGATTCAGGATTGGCTGTCTGATAGGTATCAGAGTTGTGTATGGTGAAGCAGTTTCAAGAAGAGAGAGGGGTACAAGTGGGGTCCCACAGGGCTCAGTACTAGGACCTATATTGTTTAATCTTTATATCAATGACATTGCCAGTGGATTGCAAGGGGATATTCAGTTGTTTGCAGATGAATCGAAGCTGGGAAGGATTATTAGTAATAATGCAGATGTGGTAGCCCTGCAAGAGGATTTGAATAAGCTAGATAGATGAGCAAATGAATGGGGGTATCAGTTTAATGCAGCAAAATGTAAGGTCTTGAGGTTTGGGAAACATCGATGGGATGCTGCATACTCTATGGGAGGAGTTATACTGGAGGAAGTAGGGGAGACAAGAGATCTGGGGTTGATGATTGATAGAAACCTGAAATTTAGGGGACATATTGCAAAGGTGGTGAAGGTAACACAGAGGATTGCTGCATTTATGAGAAGGACACTGACCTGCAGAGATAAAAGGGTTATCATTCTGTTGTATAAGTCTCTGATCAGACCACACTTAGACTATTGTTCTCAGATTTGGTTCCCAGGATTTGAAGGGGATAAATTAATTGTGGAAAGGGTACAGAGACGGATGACAAAGATGGTTTCAGGACTGTACAGTTTTGGTTATGAGGATCGGCTGAGGGAATGTGGACTGCAGAGTTTGGTGGATAGAAGAAGGAGAGGTGATATGATTGAGACTTTTAAACTGTTGAGAGGTGGTTACAGGGTTGACACTGGGGAGTTCTTTCGCTTGGTTGAACAGCGGGAGGGAGGGAGTGATGACAAGAGGCCATCCCTGGAAGTTACAAAAGGAAACTATGAGCAAGAGGGTGAGGAGTGGTTTCTTGCATGGAGGGTTGTTGAACCGTGGAATGCATTGCCTGATGGAATGGTGAGAGCGAGAGCGGTCAATGAGTTTAAGGAGTGGTATGATAGACTTTGTGTTTCTTAGGGGGGGGGGGACCTCCCCTCGATGAGTCTTGACAGACTTTATGTTCTTAGGAAGGACCTCCCACGATGAGTCTTTTGACTCCATGGAAGCCTGAATAATAAAAATAATAACATACAAACTAAATTTTTTACTAAAATAAACTTGTGTACTGTATTATTTTTTAAGTTTTACATTACAGTATAGTAGCGTTTTTCTTCTCAGTTACTTTATTTATTTAGAGAATTAAATGATGTACCATTAGAATCTGATTATTTTTGTCTTAAGCAGTAATTATTGTTGTCTCATAGTAAAATTCACTAATCCAAACGAGCACGATTTTTATTAGTTCAAATTAGCGAGATACCACTGTATAATAAAATTGTCAAATATTAAAATTAGAGCCGAGATGCTTCAATTTGGCATTACATATGTAAAAGATATTATGGATCCATCAATGTTTTATAGCCAAATACAGAAAAAGTTATCAGAGCTTATGAAAACATAACTTTCTCATAAGCTCTGTTAAATTTTGAAAATTTAAGTTTTATTACAACTTCATCCTTTCACAAATCCAGGCCAGGCAGCCTGTTTTGGTTTTTGTCCAATGTTTCATCGATCTGCATCTCTCTCTTTCTTCAACCCTTTGTTTTGTCGTTTATCTTCTTCTTCTTGGATATTCTATCATATGAACGATATATGATAGAATATCATATGTCATTCATTCATTCTGAATACTCTTTCCATTTGGTTCTGTATTTTTTTTATGGTTTCCATTATCGGTGTTCTGGTTTCTTCATTTCTCTTTTTATCTAGTTTTGTATAACCTGTTTTTTTTTTTTCATATATTTTATCTCTGCTGCATTGATTCTTTTCTTATCTCTTTATCTTATTGTTCCTGTTTCACTTCCATGTAATGTTGATAAAATATTATGCATTCTTAGTCTGGCTTTTTGGTAACTATTTGATGGCCATTAATGTTTTGTTTATTATTCCATTTACTTTGGAGAATTTTTAAAATTTTTGTTCGAAATGTGTACATTTTCATTCTTCTTCTTCTGCAGCTTGCCCCACTTAAGTAATCGCTGTTTGTAGTGAGTCTCCACCACATCCTCCTATCTTGTAATAAATTTAGTAAAGTTTATTTTTCACTTGGTTAGACTATATAATAAATTTAGTTTGGAAAACTTCCAACCTTCAATCTTGGACTGTAACCACATCCAATTTCTCCGCCTCCACCATCTTCCTCCATCTCTTCTTTGGCTGCCAGCCCCCCCCCCCCCCCCCATCCACCTGCATGACCTTACTCCCCACATACTCGTCCTCCCTCCTCATCACATGACCAAACCATCTCAACCTTGTCTCCTGTATCTTTGCTCCACGTTCGTAACTTTCACCGTTCCCTTTACATAGTCATTTCTCAGACAATCGTTTCTGGTCACACCGCACATCCACCTAAGCATTCTCATCTCTGCTAACTCTGTTGAAAGTTTATATCCAGAGTAATTTATTAAAAAAGGGTGGCACACCAACTGACAACTCCTATAGGTAGAGATGACCTGCTAATGCTTCTGCCTGGTATCTCCACTTGGGACTGGCTCCCATTGAAGAGACCTCAATAAAGGTCGAAACTAGTCTGGGTAGTGGCCCTTCCCTTAATGCATAACATTAGACATATCCGCAAGGAGATGTGTTTTGCATTATAGGAGATACTGAGATAGGAGTGTTGGTAGCTTGCTCCACCTTTGCAACGAGTTGTTCTGGTGTTGTAGCACCTTACCCCAGTCCTGAAGATACTTTCAGGCGCAAACTTTGTTTGCTCACACTTGGAAAAAGGATTAAACTAATTTTATTATTATCTGCTAACTCTATTCTGCTGATGTTATTTTTCCTGAGGGTCACAGTTTCCATAGCATATGTCATAGCTGGTCTCACTACTGATCTGTAGATTTTGCCTTTTAGATTGATCGGCACCCTCTTATTGCATAGCACTCTAGCCATTTCTTTCCAGTTTCTCCAACCTGCTTGTATCCTGCCACTTCCTTCTCAGCCTCTCCATCCTTCTTCACTGTTGAACCTAAGTGACTTTAGATACTTTTTTCAAGAATTTTTAAGGAAAAATAAAACACCCAGGTTTTTTCTTTTTCTTTTAAGAGATTGACATATATTGTTTTATTATTAAATTCATTTTACATATTTTTTTTTGTTCCAAGTATCACCTGGAACATCTGCAAAGAGTGTGGTATCTAAGATAAAGTTATTTTCTATTTGAATTCCTTCTTTGTTGGTTAACCTCCATTCTTTGATAATTTCATTCATATGTATTCCACATATTATTGGAGAAAGGGAACATCCTTGTCTAAGATCTATTACTTCAGATGTTTTTGTTATATTCTTACCACTTTTTTTTCAGGCATCCTTGAACTTATCAATCAAGCGACACTTCCCTTCTGACATATTTGAATTATTCAAATTTGCCATTTATTTAGGTTATTTTTCATGGAAATTTGATATCGTGCCCAGACATTTTAAACTCATTTTTAGTATATTTAAACCATCAATGTCCAAAATTTACTTCACTAAAAAAGAAATTAACAATTGTCTCTCATTCCTAGACACATTAGTTACATGATTACCAAATGGTTCGTTATCCTTTTCTGTTTATAGGAAATCTGTAAATTAATGTAAGTGAATAAGGCCAGTCAGGTGTATAGTTTTTCTTAGGAAAATAGATTGAACAAAATGCTCTTTTGTTTATTTATTTTATTGTATTTATTTATTTGTTTGTTTTTCAGATCTTCTGGATATTGGACTCTATGGTAAGTAAATCATCCAAAAATATTCAGATATCTTTATTCTGTTACTTACAAGCACTTTTTCATACTGAGCTTTATTTAATATAATGCATTATCTTATGTAACTGTTTTCTAAATAAAGCTCATTCTTATAATCCACACTTTCCTAAAATTTATGATCTATTAAAAATCATTATTAAAATTTTAGATAACAGTAGAATTCCCATGTTGTAAATGTTACATGCCTTGATTATTGCATTGATCACTATTTAATTTGCAAGGACTTACAAATATTATAATGTAGTAAAAATTGAAAAAAATTCATAGATATTTTTTATTTATAAAATTACATGAAAAATTTATATTAAAAATATCTGTTTATATTTTTATCGCATTTAATTTATATATATATATATTGCATTGCTTCCAGATATTTTTATTACCTATTTTATCTGTCAGATTTGCTTGTATGAAATTTGTTTGTGTTTCTTGAAAAAAACAGTATGGGATGGATTCGATGAAAATAATAATTTTGCATAATCTATCTTCAGGGAGTCAGACTCATCAAGGCAGGCCATACATCATTCACACCATCTGTTGTACCTTTTCTTAAACTCATTCACATTACATGCACTCACTGTTTTGTGAGAGAAATTTGGCTCTTACTTCTTCATAATCCTACACAAACTTAACTTCTACAGATGTCCCTTGTTCTCTCTCTCCACCTTCCATATATCATAAAATTTTATCTAATGATATTCTATAACACCCATTCAAAAGTTTATAAACCTCTATCATATCACCTCTCTTTCTCCTGTTAACCAGAGTCTGTAATCCACATACTTGCAATATGCCCTCATAATCTAAATTCCATAATCTTGATATAATCTTTCTAACTCTTCTTTTGCCCTTTCTGCTCTTCTTTATTCCTTTGGAATTCAGAAAACAAATCTGCACACAGTAGTTCAGGTATGGTCATATCAAGGCCGTGTAAAGGGACAAAATGACTTTCTTATCCTTACATGTCAAGGTTCATTTCATCATCACAGTTATCCTTTGAGTTGTATTTGCGATGCCGAAACAAAGCTGTGTGCTATGTGACCTGTAAGCTTCAAATTCCTATCCACCATGATGCCAAGATCCCTAGCTTCATCAATTTCTTGGAGCATATCCCAGTTAATATATGCCATTGGAAATTTCATCATGCCAAAGTACATAACTTTACACTTATTAACAATGAACTGCTAGCCATTGTCATTTGCCCAAATTTTGATATTCAGTGATAGCCAGCAATTACAGATTATTCTGTAATTGCTGGATATCAGTATCATCCCTAATTTTCCTATCTTGCATCATCAACAAACAATTGCACTTCTCCTTTGTAATATAATTAATGTATTGTGTAAACAGCATTCAGATAAGGACTGATCCCTGGGGTTTTCTACTGGTCGCCTTAAATCTTTCAGATTCACACCTTATGCCACTTTTTGATCTCTCTCTCTCTCTCTCTCTGTCATCCACTTAATCCAAGTGATGAGCTTATATTCCAAACCCATATTCTCCAGTTTATGCAACAGTCTTTCATGTGACATTTCAACAGTCCCATAGTGTCCATTCCCTTTTATAACATTGTCGACCCATTCTGTATGCAAGTTCTTACTAACCAACTCTATTGGAGACCTTAGACTCATCAAAGGAGGCCCTAAACATCATGCCAAGCACTATCCAACATTTGTGCACTGTCTATCATATTTTGCTTTGAACACATTCACAGTCATGGCACCCACAATAGACTCTGTCATCTTATTTCATTTACCACTCTCCAAGCAAAAAATCTAGTTCTAACATCTTGCTAACTACACTCTTGCTCATTTTCCAAGGATGACCCATAGTTCTCCCACCACTAGACCTGCTCTAAAAAAATTTTCTCTCTATTAATCTTGTGAAAACCCTTCAGTAATTTGTATGGCTCAATCATATCACTCCTTTTCTGCCTGTCAACCAATTTCTCTAGCCCACAAATCTTCAACTTATTCTTGTAAGGTTCATTCCATAGACCTGCTACTATCTTGGTTATTTGCCTCTAGATCCTTTCCACCTCTTCCTCATTGCCAAGAAACCGAGGTGACCAGATCTGTATGCAGTAATCAAGACGGGATCTTATCAAGACTCGAAAAAGAGGCACAATAACCTACTTGTCTCTGCTCATCAAAGTATTTTTCAGTAATCAAGTAATCCGATGAGCTGCTTTAGTCACTTTTGCTATGTGCCCTGTTTTAACTCCCCCAGTCCACTAACATTCCCAAATCTCTGGCTTCATCAGTTTCCTGGATTACAGTTCCATCAATGTGATATGCAGCTGGTAATCTTTTCACTTCAAAATGCATAACCTTACACTTTCCTACATTAAACTGACATCCATTCTTCTTTGCCCAGATTGAATTCCATGTGGTATCACTGTAAACCCATTACCTTTATCCAACTCAGCTGTCACTATATTAGAAAACGTGAAGGCATGACCTACCCTTTACAAAAAAGTTTTGCCCCTTCCCCCCATACAGTATCCCATTTTTTTCTAGCCATTCCTGTATTTTGCTCTTGACCAAGTTCTCCAGTACCTTGACAACAACGATATGCTCATCGGTCTGTAATTTACTACATCAGTCTTGGAACCTCCTTGATACAACGGAACTATTTTCCCCTCTTTCCATCCTCTTGGGACTAACCCATAGTTGAGGCTTAGATTAAACAGTGTTGTCAAAGGTACTGACAATTCCCTAGCACTTTTGTGTAAAACTCAAGTTGGTATTCCATCTAAGTATTCACATCAAAGTTCTGTAATATACTACACTTTCATTTCATTTACTTCAGTTCCCATATAAGTTTTTGCCCCTCTAGTTACTGCAGTATCTAGAGGGGCTCATGAGCAGCATGAATATATCATCCAGGTGGATGATATACTCATGCAAAGTGTTCACTTAGTAATTCTACTGGCTGATTCAGTTATCATCCTGCCAGTGGAATTCATTAAAATCATTGTGCCATAAACATTCTTCCTTTTACTTGCAACATATCGAAAGAATTGTTTGCAATTCAGTTTGTAATTTCTTTTCATACTCTGCTTTTGCCTTTCTTACCACACTGGTTACCCTTCTGGCCTGTGCTTCATGCTGCTCATGAGCCTGCCGGTCACCTTTCTCCTTGAATTCCTTCCACAAATTTTTCTTTTTTTTTTGTAGCTCTAGCTTAATGATGACATTCATTCATTTAACTCCTACTTGATTTATTCTTCTATGCAGTCTGCCATTACTTCCCTCAAAAACTCCTTTACCATTTCCAGTGCACTATCAACATTCAGTGCTGCAGTTTCACATGTCATGGATCCAAGCAATATCCTAAGATTTTCATACTTACCAGCCGTGTAATTCCACAAATATCACCCACCCCCTCTTAACTGAAAATTCCACATATTTAGCCACCTCTCAAGTAAAACCATATGACCACTCTCACCAGTTGATGGCAATGTGGTCATATTCGTTATAGACAAATTCTCAGATGCAATTACTAGGTCTAGCACTCTCAAACTCCTAGTTTATTCCATCACATGCTGTCTCAGGTAAGTATTCCTTAGTAGCTGCATAAATTCCATTTTCTTCCTCCCATGTTTTCTCTCCTTCCAATCTGTGTTCCTGTAGTTGAAATCCCCCATAATAATTACTCACTCTCCACTCATTGAGCTTATTTTCCAATGCATACTCTCTACATCATTCTTTCCATCCCTCATGGTTTGTAGAAGCATCTCTGACTGTATATTTTGCTCTGCTGGCCTCTGTCTCACACCAGATAACCTCAGATGTGCTATTTTCACTGGCCTGGCATTGAACTTTTGCTTTCTTTGGTTGCAGTTCATCTGCTATCATCAATAACACTCCTTCCCACATTCTTTTCTCTGTATCCTCCCTGAATGCACTGTACCCTTCAAATTCTATCCCACTAACTATATTACCTGTCAGCCATGTCTCACTAATGCCAATAACCTATGGCCAGGACAAACCAACCAATGCCAAAACCTTCTCCTTGTTCTGAATGCTCCTGGCATTAGTGTACATAAAATGCAAAAGCCCTTTAGGCCCACCACTATCCTGATGCTTTACACTAACTATCCCATTCTGGTTTGTTATCAGTGGTAAAACTTAGGTATTTTGTGTACATTCTTGCAATCAGCTGTCATATTAATATCTGCATGTCCACCCAACAGCTTCTTCCCCTAAAAGCTCTGGTCTTCCTGATTTTGCACATTCACTTTCACTTTATTCAACAACACTTTTTCCAGTCTCTGAACATCAAATCCATTCAGATGCAAATCTTCCTTCTTGTATAAGTCCTTTCATCTATCATACTCACTCCACATTATTCCTCCTGCATAACCTATATATAAAGTTACTTGCTATTATGGCCCTCCTTATCTCTACTCTGTCATACAGTGCAACAGACTCGCTGTTCTTTTTCACTCTTTTGCTTCCAGTAATTCTTTCATGTCTTCCCTCATGCCATACTTTTCTCCTTTTAAATCATTCGTTCCAGCCAAAATGATCAACCCGTTCGCTTTACTCTTTTGCACTCTAATAGTCTCGCTAACATCATTAATTTTTGCACCCAGGAAGCACGATTTTGTCAGTCTCTTGCCAATTACACCTCTTATGATAGAATTGCCATACAAGACTCTCACCTTGAATTTTTCTTGTCTCTTAAGCAAACATTCATTTCTATTTTCTTGTGCATCTTTCTTTCTGATATCAGTTGACCCACTCGCCAGACATTTCTGCATTTGTTGCAGCTCTTGCTTCATCCTGTGTATCATTCTGCATAACTGAGTTATTTCCATCATTACAGCCAACTCTTCATCCTTTACATCCATCATACTACTATTCTTTCAGTCAGCACTTATTCTCTCTCACTCAATCATGTGACTTTTAACTCTTGTTTCAATCCTATCTGCCATTACATCGTCACAGACATTTTCAAACATATTTTTTGTTCCATCCACTGCTTCAATCTCTTAACCTGACCTGCACTTTTTGATTCTCGCTTTCATAGCATTTTTGGCACACTTTCCCACTACAATCACTTTCAAACCACTCAGTGATGGATTAAGCTGCTTGCTGGTCCCTGGTGGTAAAATTTACAGGGCTCCTAAAAATAACTGTAGCTTCCACTACAGTCTTTTTTTTTTTTTTTTTTTTCCTTCAAATTTGAAGTTCAAATGTCAGATAAGGCCTCTTTTATGTAGTTATAACCAATTTTAATCCCAGTACAGCATCTGCTTCAATTTTTTTTTCCCTTTGAGCTCAGGGCCCTTGTCAGCCACCAGGTCTGACTCCCACTTGATCTATCTCTGAAACCACTGTCACTTTTAGTTAGACAAATCAGTTTCTGGACCACCCTTATGTGGTGCAAATCTTGTACAGGTTTCCACTCTCACAGAACATCTCTATCCTGATTACCCAACCTCATGTCTTTTGGCACTACTTGAGGTCATCTCATTAGTACGTTTGAACTACAACTCTTCCATTTCAATCCCTAACTATTGCATCTACTCTTCTGATCCATACACCTGCATTGAGCAAGTAACAGAAATTATCCTCACTGGCATGAAGGCCTTCATCCCTCATTCTACTCAAAATTCTTGTCCACTTTCCAAGCCTTGGTTCAACAGAAGATGTATGAAAGCCAAAAAGGGAAAAAAAAAAACTCAACTTAGGGTAGCTTGCATCAAGAATCCCATTTTCGTTTTGTATTCAACATATGCTGAAGAATGCAATAAATTTAAGACAACTAATAACAACTTCATAAAGCACTAAACTAGCAGAAAACTCTCCCCTTGTCTTTTGATCCTTCAGAAATACAGATCTTTTGCTCATCTACATTTCAACCTCTCTCTCTCTCAATTAGATGACATCACTGTTACTGCATCCAAAGATAAGGCTGACCTCCTGGCTCTTTTCCACTGACTCCTGCATAGACAATGAAGGCAAATCACTTCCTTCCATGCAGCAGCAGCTGAACACCATATGCCTCCTGTGGTCTTTTGACAAAAAAGGCATAAGAAGAATACTAAATAACTTGGACTAATAAGTCTTCTGATCCTAAGATAAAAACCTTCCATACAACTACCAACCAATTAAAATCATCTCGGTCCTTTCTAAAATAATGGAGAAAGTTATCAACAGTCAACTTCTTTACTACCTAGAAGCCCACCAGTTAATCAGCAATCATCAGTATGGATTCTGCCAATCCAAATTTATGGCTGACCTCAACCTGCATCACTCACCACTGCATATGTGCCATAGAAAGGTTCAGAAAAATGTGCACTATTGCTCTTGACATTTCCAAGACTTTGATCATGTTTGGCAATGAGGCCTGCTTTGCAAACTGCCTTCCTTCAGTCTGTCTGCTGCCTTCTGTAATTGGATAGCAATCTTTTTCTTTCTCTCTCTCTCTGATCATTCACTGCATGTCATTGTGGACAGCACCCTTTTAGAGCTTTGCTACCAGTGCAGGAGTTCCTTAGTGCTCTGTTCTATCACCTATCCTCTTTCTCTTATACATAAATCTCAGCTTTGTTAACAATAGCACACTCTATTCATCCTCTTTCAACAAACCATGTAGTCTTCTGACATCCCAAACATGATGATCATCTGTAACCAGTACTTTAAACACTGATCTTCACTCTATCTTTCAATGGATCAAGGATAACCTGGTCACCTTCAGTACCACTAAAATGTGTGTGTGTAAGAGAGAGACCAGGAAAGTAGTGGCTTTATTATTCTCCCATATGTTAGTTCTATTTCCATAAAACTTGTAGAAATACTTAGAGAACATGATATCAAATCAGTATTCACCCCTTTATCAGAATGAGATCACTAATGCAATCCATCAAACCATGACATGGCCCACCATCCAGGTGTGTACTGACTGTGGTGCAAATTCAGTACATTGCACTATAGAAAAATCTGTTGAGATTTTTCTATAGTGCAAATTGAAGAACACATCACAGATATTGAATACCAAAGTGAATTATATCTTTATCATCACATGTACTCTTCAGCTGACCCACAGGACACCTCGGCATTGAGTCTGAACCATTAAACCTGTCAACTATCAACACTATAAGCACACTAAGAACATAAAATCTAATAGAACTAATAATAAAAATATATATATATATACCTGAACTGTAGATCATTATTCAGACAACCAGCCAAGAAGAATTATTACTGGAAGCAGAAATGTTAAAATGGAACATCATTGGATTGGGTTAAACTTGGAGACTTGGTGAAAATAGTATCGATCTAAAGAATGGGCATCTACTTTATACTTCTTATGGTGACAATCCAAGATCACGGGGGGGGGGTTTAACTTTCTAATTCACTGCTCCATAAAAGATCAAATACATGAGATAAAATATGTCACAAACAGGATTGCAGTTTTACTTTAAAATGAATAGACTATAAATTCTCTGTCTGTACTCTGGAACAGCCTTTCTCATGTGTTTAACAACAATTTCAACCTCCAAATCTTTAAAAAAAAAATCAATTTCTTCTTTCTTAGTCTTTATCTGCACCTTGCACATAGCACCAATATTATAGGTTCTTGTACCTCTCTTGTGTGGGATAAATATAATAAAAAAAAGAAAAATACACATACCCACCAGACTAGCATAATTTTAATTTTCCTCCACTTAAGTGTCTAACCAGGGTTCTCTGACATTAGGACTCTGCATTGTCAGACATTACTTGTCACTTAGCTCATATGAGACACCATACCCCTTGCTCATGATGAACCAGGTTTTGTGCTCTTCTATAGTTTCATCAACAGATGATGATTTTGCTTGTTTGGTGAAATTCTGTATACACGCTTTAACCACTGTGGGCTATGAGCAGTGATGTGCTGGAGCTGGCTTGTGCAAGCCAGTTGCTTTTCGAGAATTTTGCATATCAGTTGTTAAACAGACTAATTTAATAGTAATTTTGATAAGAATGTTGTTGCAATGTTGAGAAGAAAGTCTGGAGTAGCTATAAAGTTAGAAAACTTTCCTAAAATTGTCATTTGGCGCTGTTAAAATAATTTGCAATTAACATTCAATGATGCAGTATCTGAAATAAAACAAGTTAATCATTTTAAAATATTTTAAGAAAAAATTTATTCTCTTTATCAACAGTTTAATAAAAACCAATCTGAGTTAGAAACTATAACTAAAGAACTTATTGAAATTATTGAAGTTATTAAAATTGGCAAGTGCTGGTGTCACAATGGGTGGCATTTAATTCACAAGCTGCCATTGCCGTATAGTGCACATATTCTGTGTTTATATATATATATATATGGATTTTTCAAGTTCTTCTTTTTCTGGTTTAACAAAGAGATTAGCTAATATCAGTTTTTGCAAGATCTTTCTTTAATGATATTCTTGAAGAGTTTCATCACTTTCAGCTGCACTTTAGTCAAGTTCAATTAACATTCAAAAAAGTGCAAAAATAATCACATACACAATAAGAGCTTTTGAAATTTTAAAGTCACTGGAAAATGTGAATCTCAAGATGAAGATTTGATTAAACCAGATAAGTTTAAAAGATATTCTATTTAATAAAAATAATAAATTCAGGCACTTAGGGAATACATTACTAGAAAATATAATTCAACACATGAATTTACATGCTTAAGGGTCAGGGGTGCTTAAGGGCCAAAGCTTTATAACTGAGAGGAGACCTCCACATAGCCTTTAAAAGAATGCAGAGAACCGACCAGGGCTTCTGACCTAATGTCCAATCCTCACCTTCTCGTGGTGCACCCTGTTGGATATCTACCTGGATACTGAACAAATGAGGATGGGCTGGCAATTTGGGATTTAGCTGACCAAATTGTATCCTTATTGGCTTAAACCAATATAAAAAATAATGGTAGTACAACATGAAAAAATTTCATGCCGGCTGGGGCGTCGAACGGTTAAACACGGACCCCGTTGTTTTTGCCAGGGAACCAGGGTGAACAGTGAAAAGTCAGCTACTGGAACGAATCTGAAATCACACCCCAACTCAACATCACCAGAGTTAAAGATCGGTACTATCAACATAAGGAGCCTGAATGGCAAAGAAACGGAGCTAGCTGAGGAATTAGATAAGTACCAGATTGACATAATAGGGGTGACTGAAACAAAAAAGACAAAAACCGGTGAGATCTTTCTGAGCAATAAATATAAAATGTTATATTCAGGCAATGAAAATCAAGGAAAAGAAAGAGTAGTCATAGTATTCAACACTAAATACAAAGATAATCTTCTTAAATGGTAGGCAGTCTCAAGTAGAGTGATGTGGGCAAATACGAGAATGGGGAATTGGACAATGAGACTTATTTGTGCCTATGGTGTCACAGAAGGTTCTACAAAGGTATAAGTGGAGGAATTTTTTGATGCTTTAGAAAAAGCAAATGACACAATGAAAAAGGAAAAGTTGGTCCTTGTTGGAGATCTAAATAGCAGAGTAGGAAATGATTGTCAGACATACAAAAATATTTTAGGAAAATTTGGAGAAAAGAGCAAAGCTAATAATAATTGCAAATATCTGTTGGATTTCTGCTCAGGACAGGGACTGTTTATTGCTAACACCATGTTCCAACATAAAAATGTGCACAAATTCACATGGAGAGAAGAAACAAGGAATAAGAAAAGTCTCATTGACTATGTTATTGTTGATAGTGATGTTTTCTACCTGGTGCAGGACACCAGAGCATACAGAGGATTTGAAATTGGAAGTGATCATTATTTATCTTGAGCAGGATAAAACTGAATTTCATATTGAAAAGAATAACATGTAAGAAAGTTTTAAAGCAAATAAAAGTTGAGCTGCTCTCAGATGTGAACTGTAGCCTAAATAGCACAAAGCTTATTGAAGAAAAAATGAAAGAGTTTGAGAACAGGAACCAAACCTTGGAGATTCAGTGGCAAGCCTTGAAGAAAACCTTGATTGATTAAGCCACAGAGGCATGTGGTGAAGTTGTCTGCAAGGATAGAAAAATCAGAACTCCATGATGGACACAGGAAGTTAAAGAGGCAGTGAAAGAAAAGAAGAAAGCATATCAAAAATTCCTGGCAAATAAGTCAGCTTGTGCTCTTAGAGAATATAGAGACAAATGTGACAAAGCTAAACACTGTGTAAAACTAGCTAAACAAAAGTCTTGGGAGGACTTTGGCAAGAACATAGAAAATTAATACCAAGAAAGTGGTAAGATATCTGGAGGTTGTTGAAGAAGCTTAGGAATGGAGGAAAGAGTGCTGTAAAAGGAGTTAGAGATGATAAAGGTGACATGAAAGCGGGAGAAAAAGATATCATTGAAGTATGGAGTAATTACTTCAAAAAATTGCTAAATGAAACATGCAGTGATAGCACATTGATAAAAAAACACTCAACAGGCACACAGTCAGGAATACATATCCATACTTGAAGTAGAAAAATCCATCAAAGGCTTGAAATGTGGAAAGGCAGCAGGAGTAGATGATATTCGACCACAAATGCTGAAGTATGGTGGTATAAAAGTCTTACAGTGGCTGCACTGCATAGTTCAGAAAGCCTGGACAGAGGGACAAATTCCCGATGATTGGAGTAGAGCTCTAATAGTGCCCATATATAAAAAGGGAAATAAAACTGAATGTGAGAATTACAGAGGTATTTCCCTACTGAGTGTTCCTGGCAAGATCTATGCAAGTATACTTGAGAAACAGTTGAGAAGAATTGTTGAAGGAAAGCTTGGTGAAGAACAAGCTGGATTCAGGCCAAATAGAGGCTGTCAGGATCAGATCTTCATTTTATGACAAATAGTTGAGAAAGCATGGGAATATAACAATGATCTGTATTTAAGTTTTGTTGATCTGGAAAAGGCATATGATATGACAAGGTGCCAAGAGAGAAGCTATTCAATATGCTACAGGTATATGGTGTGAATGTGGCATTATATCAAGCAATACTTAGTCTGTATGTGAGTTGTAAGTCAGCAGTTAGAATTGAAGGAAGTACAGGAAGATGGTTTAATGTTAAATCTGGTGTGAGACAAGGATGTACATTATCCCCTCTGTTATTCATTATCAATATGGATCACATTATGAAGGAAAGTAGTATTAAACATGATATCTGAATTGGAGATGTTAATGTCAGCTTTATGCGGATGATATTATACTTCTAAATAAATCTCCTATAAGTTTGCAAGATTCCCTGACTAAATTGAATAACTGTTGTAATAGATATGGTATGAAGGTCAGCATTAAAAAGTCAAAGACAATGAAAATAGGTAGAATTGTTGAAAATATCAACTGTGTTGTGAACAAGGAACCTGTGGAACAAGTAAAACATTTCAGCTACTTAGGCACGATTTTTAGTGAAGATGGTAAATTAAATAGGGAAATAGACAACAGAATCAACAAAGCTGGTATGGTAGCAAGTCAATTGAATAAATTCATATGGAATAAGAGAAAAATTAGTTGGAACACTAAATTAGCTGTATACAATGTTCAAACCAGTTTTAACTTATGGATCTGAGAGCTGGGTCAGAAGTGAAACACTTGACCAAAGACTAGAGACCGCAGATATGAGAGTCCTGAGAAAGATTAGAGGCGTGAACAGATGGCCTCAATGGCAATATCATATTAAAAACGATATTAGGAAAGAACTTGACATTGTCGGCATCCAGGAATGCGTTAGCAGAGCTAATCTCAGGTGGTACAGTCACTTAAACAGAATGGACGAGGAAAGATTAGCAAAACAAGTGTTCTCTGCCAGGTTGGCAGGAAAATGACCCGGAGGAAGACCAAGATATAGGTGGATTGATATGGTACAATGTGCCTTAGACAATAGAAATCTGAGATCTGATAATTATAATATTGGAGTCTTGACAAGTAATAGGCTGATTTGGAGGAAAATTGTAGATAGGGAGTTAGTAATGATGTAAATTTTTCATGTAGTACTATCATATCCTGTACACCCCTTGAGGGTACATGTTAGGAATTTGATGATGTCTTCCTATTCATTATGGGAAGGGCCAACCCAAACTGGTTTAGTCTTTTATTGAGGTTTCATCTGTGGGAGCTAGATCCAGAAGTGATACCAAGGTTGAAGTAATGTAGAAGTCATATTTCCATATACAAGCAGCCAAAAGGTGTCATACTTTATTAAAAAAATACTCTGGAGTAGTGAAGGATGTGTGAAAGTTTTTTCACTTGGTTATGTTATAAATTAAAGATGCCAAGAAATTATATTCTTTGTTTAGTCCTTTATCCAAGTATAAGCAAATAAAAATTTGTGTGTGAAGAACATCACGACTGGTATAATAAGGTGTGTCACCTTTTGACTACTTGTATATGGAAATATGTCTTCTGCATTATTTCAACCTTGGTGTCACTTCTGAGTCTGGCTCCTACCGATGAGACCTTAATAACAATTGAAACTGATCTGGATAATGGTCCTTTCTATACATCCATGACTATTGACAAAATCTTAGTTGAATAAAGCACTCACGATATGCTTTCGGGTTGGGACATCTGCTGGACGTATCATGTAATTTTATTCCCCTAGCTCATCAAAGTTTGAAGCCAAGTCGTGGTGGAATTCTTTCACTTTCACCATCACTTGGTGGAATTGTCAATTTTCACATTCTTTGAATACTCCAAATGAAGTCATCAAGTGATGTGAGATCAGGAGAGCATGAAGGGTATGGGAATTATGTGAATCTTGAAATGAGTAAGTGTTGTGATAAATAGGCCTCTCAGTTAAAGCAGTGATGACACTATTGCTTTGGACACGCTTTCAGAAATGAACTAATTGCTCACAAACCTGTTGTTGGCTTGGGACATTTGGTCTACCAACTCTGTATAAATGAAAATAATGCTCAACAATAAATGTCTTTTCTTCCAATGTCAACACCATTGCTGCAACTAAATGCAATGCCATAGACTCTACACATGCTCTTTTATTAATGTGCATGCAGTCAAATGGCATATCTCATAAAGTGTGTACTGAAGGGGGGGGGGGTGTCGAAGTTCAGTGCTGGTTTTTTTGTGCCATACCATATAAGCAACATTACTTATAGTAGTTAATGAGTTTTATATTCAGGGTTTGCAAAATTTCAGGTTATTTTATGGTCCCACTTTGTATATCCAGCTATTTTTTTCTAAGAAATTTCATTTCTGCTGTTTGAATTTGTTTTTCATTTTTCTTTATGGTTCATGTTTCATTTCCATATAAGAAAGTTGGTTTAGACAGAACACTATATAGTTTGAGTCTGGTATGTTTTTGTACAGGGATGGTTTAAATGTATTATTTGTTATGCTAATATACTTTAATAAAATTTGATATTTATCATGAAAGTACTTACTTGATGCTAATATTTTATTATCCATCCTTGTTTTACTTCTTATTGGGTTTTCTCCTTCAAAAGCCACTATTTTTATTTTTGAATTGCCATTTGCACTTTATGGCGCTTGACCACAAGAAGAAAGACTTGGGGATTCAAATCTAGTCGCCAACTAGAGGAACAATTTCTAAGCCTTTTTTCAACTGGTTCCCGAGTTAGTCGATCTCTGGCACAGGCAAGTGGGTTTCTTCTCCGAAACTCAGGTTTTTCTTCCTGTAAACTCAAGAAAATTCGCCATCAAACCAACACTATTTTCAGACATTAAAAATATTGTGTTAGGGACCACGAGCTAGCCGCATTTGTTAGCCACCTTCTTCACTGCATACCGATTAATCAGCGATAACCTTTGGCCACCTATCTCTGATTGACTACCAGTGGAGATCGAACTGCTCACTCAGTCTCCAAAAGTTATATTGGGCTAAAATGGCCTCGCCTATTCCCTATACGGGAACAGAAAAAGGCATTAGCTGTTTTTTTTTTTCTTCTCATATTATATTGTTCTGAAATTTCATTTGATGATTTCACTGAACTCTGTGGATCATCTTCTGATGTAATATTTTTTGTTAGGTCATTATAAAGTTTTACTTCATTATCATCAGTCCAATGATTTTGAAAATAGGTTACTTACCCATCTAAATCTATCATTTGCATTTTTACCTTTTTCTTTTATTTCTTTGTGCATGCATTTTACTGTTTTATCTTTTTTTGATTGTGGTTTAGATATATCCTTTTCTACTTCCCTTCCATCTCTCTCTTTCTCTTTTTTTTTTTCCCCCCCCAAAAATTTTAATTGAACTATTTCTTTTGTATTGTCTTGGAATTTTGCCATGTCTTTTTTTTTTGGTTTTAGTTATATTTTCCATTTCTTTGTTTCAGTTTTGTAGTCCTCTTTTTCTATTCCATTACTCTCTATTCCTAAGCATTCTGTTTCTACTTTTGTTAGGATTTGTTTCATAATAGGCATCTGTCCATGCCTAAAGTCTAAGCTGTTTCACTAGTTAATTGACTACTGCCTGGTTACAAATAGGCTTCTGACTCATCAAAAACTGTGGAATTATTGTATTGTAGTACTAACATTGTATTCTTTCAATAAGTTTTAGAACTAATTTTTAAAGTGATGGTTCACTTTTCATACTTTAAGTAGTATTTGCTCATCTGTGTTGTTTCTTTAGATGATTTAGAGTTGGATTCTGAGAGCAATACAGGATCTACTGCAAGTCAAACAGTCCGTAAGAACATCCCACTAAAACTTAAAGGAAAAGGACGTGGGCGTGGACGCAGATCTGCCCGTGGCAGAAGAAGTATCAAAAAGTTGTCCATTATATCTAATTGTGAAGAAGATGAGGAAGATGTAGAAGAAGAACGATCAGCTATAAAAACATCAGAAAATAAAAGTAAGAATTTTTTACCAGGTTGTCTGAGAAGCATCATAATTACATAGCCATCACCTAATTTTTTAATTAAAAAATTATAATTTGCCTTTAGGCTTTTTTTATTTTTTATTTTTATTTCTCTCTCTCTCTCTCTCTCTGCTAAATAATTTAAAGCCTAAAATATTTAATACATAAAGTAATAACTGAAGAAAATTCTCTTCAGTTTCCTGTACAGCTTGTAGTCAAACCATGGCTACCCAGACAGCTTACATGCAGCCTGCTTAATTCTGATATCCATCTTGTATAATTATCTTATATGCTGTATTTACAAACTAGCATTTAAAATCATTCCATTATTTAGTGTTTGATGATTTCTCTTGTGAAGAAAGAGTGGAACATTACTTTATTTGAAAGATGGGTAGAGGAGAGGCTAACCTTGTTTCTAATTTCTTGGGATATCTTTGGGTTTGAGAATAAATGGATTCCTTTATATTATGACCCAAGGTTAATAAGAAAGTTCACTCTTTTTTTTTTTCTGTTTAAATGGGGTAAATTTTTTTCACTGATGAAGAAATGACTTGTAGATGATTTTCAAAATAACGTTTTTACATAATTTTGTATGTTTTCTTTTCATTGACTTCTTTACACCGTGCATTATATTACTGTGCATCAGTTAATGTATGAAATTCAATCATGGAATGTCTCCATACTTCATTCACAGAGATAATGCACTATTGTGGTATGATCTAGGTTCAAATCCTATAGGGAACCTTCATAAAGGCTTTTCAACTGAAGACATTTTAGCCATTCTAATATGTAGGTGGCAGGAATTTTTCCTGTGGAAATCCAAAATTTTCATCGTCCAAAACAGAAAGGTTGAAAAACACATTCAATTAACAGGCAGTATATTAACAATATCATAACTTTACTTACTTCTGCTGATTAATTAAAATTAAACAAACTATTATTCATAATGTTGATCCAAAAAAAAAAATGTTATTCAGTTGTTCATTTGGTGATTTCTTGCTGCTATCTAATCTTTTATGTTTGTTGATAAGCTCCATGGTTTCTTCTTTATAAAGTGTTCATATGTGTGTCCATGTGCACTTTCCTATAATTAGCTGGTAAACTGCCTTTTTTGTCCTTTCTCTTATTCTACCCCTTCAGTGAGTCACAGGGGAAGAATATCATCATCAGATTATTGACATGTACAGGATCTTATGATAGTACTACATGAAAAGTTGCATCATTACTAACTTCCTATCAATAGTTTCCCTCCAGATTAGCCTGTTACCTGTCAACATTCCAGTATTATCAGATCTTATATTTTTGTCTTCTGTCCAAGTGGTTATGCGCTCCGCAACCATATGCTTGGGAAAGGAGTGTTCTGCGTTCAATTCTCATCGCCGACATGAAGAGCTAAGGATCTTTCTCAGATGTAGCCAAGTTAGCCTGTCTTGGGTGTGGACTGCAAGATTTTCCTCCCCAGTTTATCTGGGGTTTTTTTTTCCTGCAAAGCAGGCAAACTGGTTTTAAGAATACATCATTTCACATACAATTACACATGGTTGAGCGTGGGGGAGGTAATGACCTCACCTCATAGTAAGTTATGAAAACAACAGATGGTGTTCCTGTTGAGTATTTTCTACTGCCATGCTGTCACTGCTCGTTTCATTTAGCAATTTTTCAAAGTAATTATTCCAGGAGGATATATTCTGGGTGTGCAGTGCAGATTAGCAATATCACTGATATTATATTTTTGCATTTATTACTGTTAACCCCCCCCCCCCCTCCAATTGTTTCCTGGCTTGGTGTGATTCCTAAAATTAAACACAATATATAATTCTTCATGATGTAATGTTTACACTTTTCAACATGTAAATATTACATCACATTGGCATTAATAACCTGGGTGTGCAGTCACAAATACAGACCCCTTTGATCCCTTTGAAGAGATGTATAGATGGCACAGTGGATCAAATTCATGACATTCCAGTGGTTTTAAACCATTCAGAAGGCGAGGCAGAGTGTGTGCGTGCTGAGACAATAACAACCAGAAATCAGTGATTGTGATTAGTTATCGTGTCAACCACTCCAAATGAACGTTGTCATTTGTCACGAATTTCTATTTTTGTTTTCTGAGTTTCATCCGTTTTGTGTGCGTGAAGTGTGAACAGATGTGTTTAGGATAGTGATATAGACAAGTTTTTAATATATATAATTTTTTATAAATAATTTTAACTTTTTTTGTCTATATTTATAATGGAAAACAGTGTTACTGATCTGAATGTATCATTTTCTCCCAGAGCTTTTGTGGATTCTATGATTATAGTCAAAGGAGGTTGGAACTTGTGTATAATAAGTAAATAAAATGAATTATTTCTGCCTCTCTATGGTTCAATCCTAAAAATTAATTATTTCCCAAGTGATTATTTTTTCCAATTTCTATGCATATTATATGGCTGCATTTAAAAATTGTTTCAAAATTCAAATTATTTGTCGTACTCCAGTATTTGCTAATGATAATCTAATCTCACCATGAAGCGTAAACCTTTTGTGCTTCTCACAGTAATGCTCATGAAACATAGCTATTGTTCATTTATGCTTCTTTATGCTTTTCATATTTAAAGTTATATTAATTGATAAATTAAAGTATTCAAAGTTATCCTACAATTAATTGCATTGGACTAATTAAGAACTGATAAAACTGCAAACATAGTCAAATTGAAATGAATTTTGTATGCAAGTTGCATAAGCCACACAACAGCACACTCAACCTAAATGCAAACACAACACCACTGAAATACTTCATACATAAAGAATATCTTTATCCTCATGCCTTCTTTCTTCTTTTCCCAGCCATTTTTCATCCACTGCTGAATGTGAAGGCTTCCCCCATGATCTTTCAATTTTTCCTTGTTTTCTGCTTCCACCATCCATCTCCTTCCAGCCAGTTTTTCTATTTCATCTGCTCATCTTGTTTCTGGCTGTCCTTGTCTTCTCTTTCCAGTTGGTATCCATTCTATTAATTTTCTGGTCCATCTATTGTCCATTCCTTGAGCTAGATGTCCTGCTATGTCTCCTTTATTATTTCTAATTCCTTTTACAGTACTCATTCCTCCATTTCTGAGCTTTTCCAATAGCCTTCAGAAGATTTATCACCTTCCTGATATTTATTTTCATTGCTCTTACCCAATTCTTCCCGTTACTTTTGATTAGCTAATTTTTTAGCTAATGGTAGCTAATTTTAGCTGATGGAAGAATAGTTTTCACATATTTGAGTGAATGTGTTTTCAAGACATCTAAGTGGTGCCATTATTGTTTTCTGTTTTGCTAAAAACACAAAACAGTGTAAAGAGGACAATTTAACTGTTGACAGCTAAAATGTATAAGTTTACAGATTTGACATTCCTTGTCGGAGAATGTTAAAACTTGAATACCCTGTTTTTATTTTGGCCTGAGAGACCTCAGAATTACTTTTACTTATATCATCATCATCATCATCATCAAATTCCTGACATGTACCCTCAAGGGGTGTACAGGATATGATAGTACTACATGAAAAATTTACATCATTACTAATTTCCTATTTACAATTTTCCTCCAAATCAGTCTGTTACTTGTCAAGACTCCAACATTATCAGATCTTATATCTCTATCCTCCAAGGAACTTTGTACCGTATCAATCCACCTATATCTTGGTCTTCTTCTGGATCATTTTCCTGCCAACCAGGCAGAGAACACTTGTTTTGCTAATCTTTCCTTGCCCATTCTGTTTAAATGACAATACCACCTGAGATTAGCTCTGCTAACGCATTCCTGTATGCTGACAATGTCAAGTTCTTTCCTAATATCCTCATTTTTAATATGATATTGCCATTGATGCAATCTGTTCATGCCTGTAATCTTTCACAGGACTTTTATATCTGCGGTCTCTAGTCTTTGGTCAAGTGTTTTACTTCTGACCCAGCTCTCAGATCCATAAGTTAAAACTGGTTTGAACACTGTCTTGTATACAGTTAATTTAGTGTTCCAACTAATTTCTCTCTTATTCCATATGAATTTATTCATTTGGCTTCCTAACATACCAGCTTTGTTGATTCTGTTGTCTATTTCCCTATTTAATTTACCATCTTCACTAAAAATCATGCCTAAGTAGCTGAAATGTTTTACTTGTTCCACAGGTTTCCCGTTCACAACACAGTTGACATTTTCAATAATTCTACCTATTTTCATTGTCTTTGACCTTCATACCATATCTATTACAACGGTTATTCAATTTAATTAGGGAATCTTACAAACTTGTAGCAGATTTATTTAGAAGTATAACATCGTCTGCATAAAGCAAAGAGCTGACATTAACATCTCCAATTTTGATATCATGTTTAATACTACTTTCCTTCATAATGTGATCCATGTAGATAATGAATAACAGAGGGGATAATGTACATTCTTGTCTCACACCAGATTTAACATTAAACCATCTTCCTGTACTTCCTTCAATTCTAACTGCTGACTTACAACTCAAATACAGACTTAACATTGCTTGATATAATGCCCCGTTGACACCATATAACTGTAGCATATTGAATAGCTTCTCTCTCTTGGCAACTTGTCATATGCCTTTTTCAGATCGACAAAACTTAAATACAGATCTTTGTTATATTCCCATGCTTTCTCATCTATTTGTTGTAAAGTGAAGATCTGATCCTGACATCCTCTATTTGGCCTGAATCCAGCTTGTTCTTCACCAAGCTTTTCTTCCACAATTCTTCTCAACCGTTTCTCAAGTGTACTTGTATAGATCTTGCCGGGAACAACACTCAGTAGGGAAATACTTCTGTAATTCTCACATTCAGTTTTATTTCCCTTTTTATATATGGGTACTATTAGAGCTCTACTCCAATCATCGGGAATTCTTCCCTGTGTCCAGGCTTTCTGAACTATGCAGTGTAGTCACTGTAAGACTTTTATGCCACCATACTTCAGCATTTGTGGTCGAATATCATCTATTCCTACTGCCTTTCCACATTTCAAGCCTTTGATGGCTTTTTCTACTTCAAGTTTGGATATGTATTCTTGACTGTATGCCGTTGAGTGTTTTTTACCACTGTGCTATCACTGCTTCTTTCATTTAGCAATTTTTCTTGAAATATTGAGAAGTAATTACTCAATATTTCAAGGATATCTTTTTCTCCCATTTTCATATCACCTTTATCATCTCTAACTTATTTTACAGCATTCTTTCATCCATTTCTAAGCTTCTTCAACAACCTCCAGAATATCTTACCACTTTCTTGATATTTATTTTCTGTGTTCTTGTTAAAGTCTTCCCATGACTTTTGTTTAGCTAGTTTTACCAGGTGTTTCATTTTCTTACATTTGTCTCTGTATTCTCTAAAAGCAAAAGCTGACTTATTTGCCAGGAATGTTTGATATGCTTTCTTCTTTTCCTTCACTCCCTCTTTAACTTCCTGTGTCCACCATGGAGTTCTGATTTTTCTATCCTTGAAGACTACCTCACCACATGCCTCTCTGGCTGAATCAATCAAGGTTTTCTTTAAGGCTTGCCACTGAATCTCCAAGGTTTGGTTCCTGTTCTCAAACTCTTTCATTTTTTCTTCAATCATCTTTGTATATTTCAGTCTACAGTTCACATCTGAGAGCTGCTCAACTTTTATTCGCTTTAAAACTTTTACTTATATTTATATTTACTTATATTTACTTTTACTTATATTTAGTTGAATAATTGCTATCAGCTGTTCTCCTTGACTGATCTTTTTTTTTTATTTTATTTTTATTTATTTATTTTTTATTCTGTCTTTGAAGCTTGATTTTCTACAATCCAAATTTCCAAAGAGGGAAGTCATCTCCTTGGGAATCTCAACATTCACTGGCTCATCTTATTCATTTCCACTGATGAAGCAGAACACTCGTTCACAGATTATTGAGCTATCCAACGAGAATACCTATTAAACCTCTCCAATTTCCAAACACACTTGATCTTTTGTTAAGCAGGCTTTTCAATGCTGTAGATGTGGACATCTCTATTACCTTATCTAAATTTCCTTTCCTACTGAATAAATTCTTCGCATCCAAGCCACTGTTAGTCACATGATCTTTGGTACAATAGTAATGGCAAATGCAATGCTCTCCATGAGATCTACTCCTGCTTTTCATTGTTATTATTGAAAATTATTAAGTTATTAAGAAAATCATAAGGAAGAGAAAATAAATTTACAGTACTATACTGTATTTATCGATATCTTTAGTTTATGTCATCTGTTTACATGATGAATCATATGTCTGTCAATACCTGCATCAATATTCAAAAGATATATTTCAGTGATTACACCACATTTTTTATTATTCAGTTATATAAAATACTGAAATAATATTATTTTAATATTTTATTAAAGTAGTATTTTAAAATTATATTAATATAATTATAATATATTATAATATAATTATTAATATTAATATATATTTATATTTATATTTATATTAATATTAATATTAATATATATAATTAAAACATTTTTATAATATAATATGGTATTATAATTATTATATAATAATTATAATTATAATATATTAAAATAATATTTTATTATTCAGTTATACAAAATACTGAAGTAACTGATAAAATAGACTAGTATCTGCATATAATTTATGCATTCATAACATACATTATTGGTTCTTAAACTGTGCACTCATTACAATTTATTTATTCATTCAATGATTTGATTGTTCAAAATACTGTTTAATATTATTTCAGTATTTTGTATAACTGAATAATAAAAAATGTGGTGTAATCACCAAAATATATCCTTTGAACCAATTAGCCGCAGAAGTCTATGCCTGCAAATGCATCAACACTGTCTTATATGATACAAAACATTGTAGATGTTATATGTATTACTAATACTAGACAAAATGAAAAGATAATCTGAAAAAGAAATTAATATTTATTTACAGGTATAACGATTTATGCATTGATAATAAAGCAGCAGCAATATGATTGCTGCTGCTTCAATATGATAGCCTAGTGTAATCTATACGATTGTTTCACAATAGCCTAGCCTATACACTAATGAATGAATTGATATAGAATTTTTATTTCCTGCTAATTAATTAATTTAACTAATCAATAACAGTTAATTTTGTGCAGTTATTATTTAATACTGCATCCTTTACGTTTGTTTACATTTCTTTTGAATGCAAATGGCCATGTACGGTCTGTAAGTGTTTGTGTGCATAATTTTTGATAAGGTTTAACTTTTTTTATAATAGATCTGTGTATACTTTATGGTAGTAAATGATAAAATAGACTAGTATTTGCATATATTTTATGCATTCATAACATACATCATTGGTTCCCAAACTGTGCACTATGGTTCCTGGAGCACTCATTACAATTTATTTATTTATTCAATGATTTGATTGTTCAAAATATATATTTATTTAATACTTTTTACATAAATTGTTTGTGAATTTGAAATGCATGTTTAGTTTATTTTTTTAACTCAACCAACCTAACTGCAGAAACTTGAGCACTGCAACTGTTAGGTAGGCCTATGTTCTGACTTTGGGCACTGTGGATAAATCCTGATACAGTAAGGGTGCCATGAACTGAAAAAGTTTGGGAAACACTGACATACCTAACTTTTTCTTAATTTTTTTGATATTTCTATGCTGCGCAGTTTGTCTGCGAGATTTTTAAATTGTTGCAAATCTCAAAAAAATTTTCCAATATATTTATTAGAAAAAAAACTGGATGTAAGTGGAACCACACAGTTAAAACCTGCATTCTTCAAGGGACAACTATAAATAAATATATATATATATATATATATATCCTAATTTATACTCACGCACAGATCTACATTTTTTTTTTTGCTGTATAGGCATTTGGACCCAAAATTCTATGGAATAGGTTGGTTACTCCTTATTCCTAGAGGCATCCTCTGTCTCTAGAGGCATTTGTTCACTGGGCCAGTTTGCCTGCTTGTGGGAGGAAAACCCCCAGATAAACTGCATTTTTCCCACCATAGTAATATGGGTTTACAAATTTTGTTGGTGGGAGTCACATAAACAAAAAAAAAAAGTAACTTGAAACTAAAATTCTAACTTCACACTCTTTTGTTGTAGTATTCAACCTGCAAAAAAGATAAGTCCAAAATCAGATGTTATTGCAACACCACCTAAAGACAATGCTGATCTCTCTCCTCTAAAGGAGCATTCTTCTCCCATTTCTTCATTGATGACCATGCATAGTGTCTACTTTACCAAGATTAACTCACACTAACAAGTTATTTAAGGAAATTACAATGTCGACTAATATTAACAAAAATAAATTTAATATTTCCAGTAGTGGTGTGACTGTGTTTTATATATTCTCAACATTTTTGAATATATCTAAACAATCAACATCCCAGGATCCAGTTCACATTAGAAAAAGAAAATAACAAGTTCAACCCTTCCTAGACACTTTAATTACACACAAGCCTGATGGATCCATAGCATTCTCTGTTTACAGAAAATCCACACACACACACACACACACACACACTGGTAGATACACTCACAAACATTCAATCCCCCCCCCAAAAGTATGGGGTTATTAAAACTCTATAACATGGCTAAATTAATTAGTTCAAATAACAGCTCTCTCCACTGAATTTGACCACATTTACAAAATCTTAGCCAATGACTATAATTCCCACCATATTCAAAAAATATTAAAAACCTCATAACCAACCACACATCCCCTTTTCCTCTCCAGAACAGAAACTACACCAAAGTTATCACCTTGTATATCCAAGGCATATCTGAAAAAAAATTAACTTAATATACAACCTTACAACCATTTACAGACCATATAAAAATTTGGCATCCCTTATCTGCCACACCAAAGACAAGCCAGATTTCCTAGACCTTTCAGGTTTTACCAAGCAGGTCTAGGTCCCTCGTAGTTGTAAACTATGCTACGGTGGCCAGATACACTCCAAACAGGCAGGACAGTCAACATCAGAATTGCTGAACATAAGGACTATATCGCTTCTACTACTATAGCCACTTGCTGACCATGTTTTGGACCCCTCCCCCTGCAGAATATGCTGGAAGAAGGCCACTCTACTCTGTTGCGGTAAATATAAATATGAAAGACTATTCTTTGAATCTTCTTCTTTAAGAAACTACCCAAACCTTAGCAAATTTGGTTACATGAAAATGTCCCAAATTTGGGGAGTTCTCATTCTCCTATTTCAGCCCAACAGCTGAGAACACTCATTTTAGTCCATTGTAGGCATGGAATAGCACTATTTAGGACTTCACGCTTACTTTCAGTTGGCATGTTTCAGCCTTATTACTCAGTGTAATTCCTGCATACACACATTATCATATTGTATTCCGTGATGATGGCAATTTGACTTTGCTAAAATATTGGGAGCATTAATTAAATTTATTTTAGTTATGTTGGTCTGGGTTGTCATTTCCTTAAATAACTAGTTATAAATATTCAGTATATAAGATTCACCAGTAGACTATCCACTCATACCATGTGCCTTCTGTAGTATTTTGTTGTAATAATATCGTAAAATTTTTCACTAGTGTATATAACCACAAGACTTCTGCTCTTGATAATATTGCCTTTCTCATTTTGCTTAAAACTCGTGTTCTAGATTTAACATCTATTCTATGTTTGCATTTAGAATCTTTCAACATATCTGTCATCAATCCTGAAGCATTCCAATCCATTCCAAAGAAACGTGGTTAAAAAACAGCCATCAAGCTATCATCCAGTTACACTAACCTAGTCTGCCCAGAAATAATGGCAAAAAAAATTGGAAGTCAACTTCTTTACCAGCTAGACGCAAACCCACCAGTTAATCATTGACTACTTATATGGATTCGGTTGCCTTAATAACAGTTGGTTATTCATCATCATCAAATTCCTGACATGTACCCTTAAGGGGTCTACAGGATATGATAGTATTACATGAAAAATTTACATCATTACTAACTTCCTATCTACAATTTTCCTCCAAATCAGTCTAATACTTGTCAAGACTCCAATATTATCATTATCAGACCTTATATTTCTATCGTATAAGGCACATTGTACCGTATCAATCCACCTATTGGTCTTCCTCTGGGTCGTTTTCCTGCCAACCTGGCAGATAACACTTGTTTTGCTAATCTTTCCTCTCCCATTCTGTTTAAGTGACCATACCGCTTGAGATTAGCTCTGCTAACGCACTCCAGGATGCCAACAATGTCAAGTTCTTTCCTAATACGTTTTTAATATGATATTGCCATTGATACTATCTGTTCACGCCTCTAATCTTTCTCAGGACTCATATCTGCGGTCTCCAGTCTTCGGTCAAGTGTTTTACTTCTGACCCAGCTCTCAGACAGATAAGTTAAAATTGGTTTGAACACTGTCTTGTATACAGCTAATTTAATATTCCGACTAATTTCTCTCTTATTCCATAGGAATTTATTCAACTGACTTCCTACCATACCAGCTTTGTTGATTCTGTTGTCTATTTCCATATTTATTTTACCATCTTCACTAAAAATCGTGCCTAAGTAGCTGAAATGTTTTACTTGTTCCACAGGTTCTCCGTTCACAACACAGTTGCCGTGTTCAGCATTTCTACCTATTTTCATTGTATTCGTCTTTTTAATGCTGACCTCCATACCATATCAATTACAACAGTTATTCAATTTAGTCAGGGAATCTTGCAAACTAGTGGCGGATTTATTCAGAAGTACAACATCTTCTGCATAAAGCAATGAGCTGACATTAACATCTCCAATTCTGATATCATGTTTAATACCACTTTCCTTCATAATGTGATTCATATAGATGATGAATAACAGAGGGGATAATGTACATCCTTGTCTCACACCAGATTTAACATTAAACCATCTTTCTGTACTTCCTTTAATTCTAACTGTCGACATACAACTCAAATAAAGACTAAGTATTGCTTGATGGAATGCCCCATTGACACCATATAACTTTAGCGTATTGAATAGCTTCTCTCTTGGCACCTTGTCATATGCCTTTTCCAGATCAACAAAACTTAAATACAGATCTTTGTTATATTCCCATGCTTTCTCAACTATTTGTCATAAAGTGAAGATCTGATCCTGACAGCCTCTATTTGGACTGAATCCAGCTTGTTCTTCACCAAGCTTTTCTTCCACAATTCTTCTCAACCGTTTCTCAAGTATACTTGCATAGATCCTGAGAGGAACACTCAGTAGGGAAATACCTCTGTAATGCTCACATTCAGTTTTATTTCACTTTTTATATATGGGCACTATTAGAGCTCTACTCCAATCATCGGGAATTTGTCCCTCTGTCCAGGCTTTCTGAACTATGCAGTGCAACCACTGTAAGACTTTTATACCACCATACTTCAGCATTTCTGGTCGAATATCATCTATTCATGCTGCCTTTCCACATTTCAAGCCTTTGATGGATTTTTCTACTTCAAGTATGGATATGTATTCCTGACTGTGTGCCTGTTGAGTGTTTTTTACTAATGTGCTATCACTGCTTGTTTCATTTAGCAATTTTTTGAAGTAATTACTCCATACTTCAAGGATATCTTTTTCTCCCACTTTCATGTCACCTTTATCATCTCTAACTCTTTTTACATCACTCTTTCCTCCATTTCTAAGCTTCTTCAATAACCATCAGAATATCTTACCGCCTTCTTGATATTTATTTTCTATGTTCTTGCCAAAGTCCTCCAGTGACTTTTGTTTAGCTAGTTTTACACAATATTTTGCTTTTTTACATTTTTCTCTGTATTCTCTAAGAGCAAAAGCTGAATTATTAGCCAGGAACTTTTGATATGATTTCTTCTTTTCCTTCACTGCCTCTTTAACTTCATGGAGTCCTGATTCTATCCTTTCAGACAACCTCACCACAAGCCTCTCTGGCTGAATCAATCAGGGTTTTCTTCAAGGCTTGCCATTGAATCTCCACGGCTTGGTTCCTGTTCTCAAACTCTTTCATTTTTTCTTCAATAATCTTTGTGTATGTTAGTCTACAGTTCCCACCGGAGAGCTGCTCAACTTTTATTCGCTTTAAAACTTTCTTGCATGTTATTCTTTTCAATATGAAATTCAATTTTATCCTACTCAAGACTAAATAGTGATCACTTCCAATTTCAAATCCTCTGTATGCTCTGGTGTCCTGCACCAGGTAGAAAACATCACTATCAACAATAACATAGTCATAGTCAGTGAGACTTTTCTTATTCCTTGCCTCTTCTCTCCATGTGAATTTGTGCACATTTTTATGTTGGAACATGGTGTTAGTAATAACCAGTCCATGTCCTGAGCAGAAATCCAACAGGTATTTGCCATTATTATTTGCTTTGTTCTTTTCTTCAAATTTTCCCAAAATATTTTTGTATGTCTGACAATCATTTTCTACTCTGCTATTCAGATCCCCAATAAGGACCAATTTTCCTTTTTCATTGTGTCAGTTGCTTTTTCTAAAGCATCAAAAAATTCCTCCACTTCTACCTTAGTAGAATCTTCTGTGGCACCATAGGCACAAATAAGTCTCAGTATCCAGTTCCCCATTCTCATATTTGCCCACATCACTCTACTTGAGACTGCCTGCCATTCAAGAATATTAGCCTCATATTTTGTGTTGAATACTATGGCTACTCCTTCTTTTCCTTGATTGTCATTGTCTGAATATAACATTTTGTATTTATTGCTCAGAAAGATCTCATCAGTTTTTGTCTTTTTTGTTTCAGTCACCCTTATTATGTTGATCTGGTACTTATCTAATTCCTTAGCTAGCTCCATTTCTTTGCCATTCAAGCTTCTTATGTCGATAGTACTGATCTTTAACTCTGGTGATCTTGAGTTGGAGTGTGTTTTCAGATTTGTTCCAGTAACTGACTTTACGCTGTTCGTCCTGGTTTCCTGGCGAAAACAACGGGGACCTTGTTTAACCATTCGACGCCCCAGCTGGCGTGAAATTTTGTCATGTTGTACCGTCATTTTTTATTTTGGTTTAACCAATAAGAATACAATTTAGTCGGCTAAATCCCAAATTGCCAGCCCATCCTTGTTCATTCAGTATCCAGGTAGATACCCAACAGGGTGCACCACGAGAAGGTGAAGATTGGACATTAGGTCAGAAGCCCTGGTCAGTTCTCTGCATTCCTTTCAAACTATGTGGAGGTTTCCTCTCTATTATACAGCTTTGACCCTTAAACACCTCGCAAGCTATGGAAGATATGGTTGCTTATTTCCTCTCTGTTCATCTATTAATTACATGCCACCGTAGATTGCTTCCTTTCTTCAGGTTTTCTTGTCAATATTGGAGTACTGCAGGGTTTGTGCTTTTCTGTACTTTCAAACTTTTTCTATTCAGCTATTCATAAGTGACCTTCTCTCACTAATTCCAAGTCTGGTTTTGCTTATGGGTGCACTCTATTTCTCTTATCATTTAACAACTTGCAATATTGAAATTCTTAAACCGTTTAAATGTTTAAATACTGATAATCCTTTCCATATTTCATTAGGATGGAAACAACATTACTGTCCAAAATAGGGTTATCATAAGAAAATCCATAGCTTTTCCCTCACCTTGGATAATACCCAGATCTCCATGCAAGATCAGATCTATCTTCATCGGCTAACTTAGTCCTGTCTGTTTGAGCACGTTACATTCATGTCCTTTTCTGCATCAAATAAACCAGGTATTCTTTTTCTGCTCGGGACATTACTACTTATCTGTATAATTTCCAACACTATATAAATCCTAAATTTGCCATACTTTACAATATTGTTCACACATTAGATTATTCATCCAAAATGTGAGAAATCCAAAATCCTCCTTAAAAATGCCTTACAAGAATTGAGAGTAAAACATAATACAAAAAATGTATAACAAAAAATAAAATGAAAAACTAAACAAAAGCCATTGCGAGATTTTGGTAAGAATATAGATGGTAAATATCGGGAAAGTAGCAAAATCTTCTGGAGGCTATTGAAAAAGCTTAGAAATGGAGGAAAGAGTACTGTAAAAAGAATCAAAGATGATAAAGGTAACATGAAAACTGAAGATAATGATATTCTAGATGTCTGGAGCAATGACAGAACTATAGCAAAAAGTGTAAACGCAAGTACACATGAATACTTGTGGTAGGAAAAGCCATCAAAAACTTGAAATGTGGAACTAAACCTTGGAGTCACAGTGGTAAACTCTGAAGAAATTAGTGACTGATTAAGATAGGAACTAGTAGATGATATGTGACCAGAAATACTTAAACATGGAGATATAAAAGTTTTGCAGTGATTACCCATTATAATTCAGAGGACCTGGTCAGAAGGCCAAATTCCATATGATTGTAGAGCTCTCCTAGTATCCATTTATTAAAAAAAGGAATAAAGCTGAATGTGAGAATTGTAGAGAAATTTCTCTACCATGTGTTCCAGGTAAGATTTATGTAAACATACTTGAAAAGAGGCTGAGAACAATTGTGAAAGAGAACCTGGAAGAAGAACAAGATGGATTCAGGCCAAATAGAGGTTGTCATGATCACGTTTTTCACTTTGCAACAGACTTTTGAGAAAACATAGGAATATTACAAGGATTAAATATTTTAAATCTTGAAAGGCATATGACAAGGTGCCCAGGGAAAAGCTTTTCAAAGCACTACAGTTATATGGAGTAAATATAACATTATACAGGACCATACATCAGCAGTTAGAATTGAAGGACATACAGGAAGAAGGTTTGATCTAAAATCAGGTTTAAGACAAGGATACACATTATCTCCACTCTTATTCATCATCTATATGGATCGCATTATGAAATAAACTGGAAATAAACCTGATATTAGAATTGGAGATATCAAACTTAGCTCTTTGCTTTACTTTATGTAGTTGATGTACTCCTAAACAATGCAAGTCTCCAGATTCTCTAACTAAATTGAATAAAAGCTGTAACAAATTTGGCATGAAAGTCAGCAATAAAAAGACTAAAAATATAAAAATAGACAGGAACATAGAAAACTTCAGCTACATTCTGAATAAAGAGCCTATAGAACAAGTTAATATTTCAGCTATTTAGGTACAGTTTTTTGAAGGTGGTAACTTAAATATTGAAATAGGCATCAGAATAAGGAAAACTGGTATGGTGGGGATCAAGCATTTGATCAAACATTAGGGACCACAGATATGAAAGTTGGAAAAATTAAGGGCCTGAAAGATGGCATCAATGGTAGAATCATATTAAAAATGAAGGCATTAAAAAGTAACGATATTGTTTGCATTGAAGAATGTGAGGGCAAAGCTAATCTAAGGTGGTATGGTCACTTAAACAGAATGGGACAGGAAAGATTAATGAAACAGGTATTTGATGGCAGGAAAGAGACCCAGATGAAGACCATCTGGATCTCTTTCCTGATCAATCCACCTAGACCACCATGGTCTAGGTGGATGGATTTAGTCAAACATGCCTTAGAAATATCTAACACGTAATGTTAGATATGACAAAATTAGTGGGCTAACAAGTTATAGAATAATTTGGAAGAAAATTTATAAGAGATTAATAATTACAAAGTTAATTATGTAGTGCTATCATGCTATCATAATAGCATGAACCCTCCTTGAGGGTACATATCAAGAAATTGATGATGATAAAACAGTAATTATCATTTTATATTTTTTTCCTGCAAATGATCCTTGATAGTCAAGAACATGAAAAATGGAATGAAACATCTGCAAGTAGAAATTTAAATGTACTCTTCAAAAAAAAAAAAAAAGACCCAAAAAAACATATCTTTAAAAATGAAAAAAAAAACATTATGCCAAAAGGCAGAATTCTGATACTCTGAACTTCTGTTATTCTGTTACTATTTTATTATTTATTTATTTTTTATTTTATTTTTTAATGAATTAGTAAAACATAGATTTTTCATTTAGATTCCAGTAGTCCAAATACACCTTTACTAAAGCAAGGTTTGTTTTCAAATCAGAACTCTTTAAAATTAATATTTTGATTACTAAAGTTTGTATTTTGATATAATTAGTTGATCTTAATCCTAGAGTAATGTTTTTTGCATTCTATTATAAACTCAATATTTCCTGTAGTGTGTAAACCTTGGTAAGGGATTAATACCAAGTACTATTTTCCCCATTTTTATATTATATATGTCATTTCATACCCATACAGGCAGATGATCATATTATGCATATTCATCCAGATCAATATTCTTTAACTTTTTTCAGTATTTGTGTTTTAAAGATCAAAACTTAAAAGATGAAATTACTTGATGTAATTTATTTGCAGCTGGTGAAAGGATTGTGATTATAGGCATTTGTTTTAAAATATACCTTGTGTTTTTACTTCTTAATATTAATATTTGTAACAACTATATAAAATGTAATGGAATATAGTTCATGAGAAATGCTATGACACTCCTACCATATTCTTTGCCACTCAGTGAAGCCTTCTGTTTTTTCTTCTTAATATTAGTAACAACTATATAAAATGTAATGGAATATAGTTCATGAGAAATGCTACGACACTCCTACCATATTCTTTGCCACTCAGTGAAGTGGCATTTGATTTTCATTTGCATTGGTTCTGAGATGTTCTTTTCTATCTCCTCCATGATGTGAGGATTAAAATTATATTCATATCCTTTTAGATAGCTTCACATCCTTTCTACTTTTCATGTTATTCCCATCCAAGGTTATACACAAACCTCTGGTACATTTTTATTATTATTAAGAGAGAGACCTTCACGGAGTTTGGGACTCATCAAGGGAGTTCACATACTACATGCACCAGCTATCATACATATTCTTGAATTCATTCACACTGCTTGCACTCACAACATCCAATGGCAATCCATTCCAATCATGCACCACCCTCTGAGGAAAAAATCTAGCCCTCACACTCTTTTTGGAGGCCTTCATTCTCAGCTTCCAAGGATGCCCTCTTGTCCTTTCTTCATCCTCTATAAATTGAAAAATTCCATCACTTGAAATCCTGTATGACCATTTAAGAATTTGTAAGTCTCAATCATATCACCCCTCTTTCTCCTGTTTGATAGTGTCTTCAGTCTACAAATTTTCAATCTGTCTTCATAATCAGTATTCCACAATCCTGATTTCATTTTTAACACTCTCCTTTGTACTCTCTTCAATATACCAGAATCACAGCAGAAAATAAGAGACCAGACCTGCGCAAAATAGTCCAAGTGAGATCTTATCAAGGCCTTGTAAAGAGGCAAAATAACATCCTTGTCTTTACATGTGAACGTTCGTTTCAGCGTTGGAATTATCTTTTAAGTTGTATTTGCAATCATTGCTACATTGCGCCTAGACTTCAATTTCCTATCTATTAACACTCCAAGATTCCTAGCTTCATCAGTTTCTTCGAGCCTAATCCCACCAATATAATACGACATTGGATATGTAATCCAATGTACATCCAATATGATGCCAGCTAACTCACCTTTCGTCGAAAGAGACCAGGTAAAGGTTTCTAGTGTCACTGACAGGAATCAAACACAGGGCTTTCTGACCAAATGGCTTAGTCTATACTGACTGAATTACGGAGGCTCACCTTCTCAGTACTGAGGCTTAAATTAAGTAGCTTTGTCAGAGTGGTTGATATGCCATCTAATTACATGGCTTTGTTCATATTGAGGTTCTGCAATATTTTAAGCACCTCCATTTCTTCAGTCTCTATTCTCTTATCAGTCAATGTCACATCTATCATTGCAATGTCACCACCCAGATTGTACAACCCTTCAGAATGCTCACTCAGTAATTCAACTATTGGTTTGCTTCTGTTGCATCCCCATGATCACCACTTTTTAAAATCATCCTTTCATAGTCATTCCTCCTTTTAGTTACCACATAGCGAAAGAACTCTTTAGGATTTATTTTAGCCTCATCAACTAGCTTTCTTCCATAATTAGTTTTATCCTTTTTACCATACAGTTTCTTCTTGCTTGTGCATTGTAATGCTCTTGAGCATGCTGATCCCGATCACCTTTTCTTTATAATCCATCCAAGACCTTGTCTTTGCTTGCAATTCCTGCTTAATGAAGCTATTCATCCATCAGACTCTTACCTGAATTATTTTTCTGATTCTGGATCTGCAATCTGATACTGCTTTTTTCAAACACCTCTTGACCACTTCCCATGCCCCGCTATCTCTCCCCTCCAAATTCTTATACCATGGCACTCCCGAAAGCTGACTCCTCAGCTTATCATAATCATCTGCTTCTTAATAGAAAATTCTCTATGTCTGGCAGTTTCTTACATCTACATGATTACGTTCTCCAAGCGAAGGCAGCATAGCTACATTGGTCAGTGCTAAGTTCTCTGATGCTGTGATCAGATCCAGCACTCAAACCTCATGTTCCCTTTCATTACATGCAGCATTAGGTAATTATCTCTCAGCAGCTGTATAAATTTATTTCCTTCCCTGTCTGTGATCATTCCTACTCCTAAGCTATGTCCCTATAGTTGAAATCCACCATAATAATTACTTGACCTGTGCTCATCATGTGAATGGATATCAACTACCTTCTCCTTTATACCCTCCAGATTATTATTATTATTATGTTGTAAATGTTATAATTCTAATGTTAAATAGTATTATAATAATGTAAATGGTGGAGACTCTCCATCTCCACCATTTACAGTGAACCACATCATCTACACTAATGCCATTCCTCAGAATTAAGAATTAGATAAGTAACAGATCGACATAATAGGGATGACTGGAACAAAAAAAGACCAAAACTGGTAAGCTCTTTCTGAACAATAAATACAAAATGTTATATTTGGGCAATGACAATCAAGGAAAAGAAGGAATAGCCATAGTATTCAACACTAAATATGAGGCTAATCTTCTTGAATGGCAGGCAATTTCAAGTAGAGTGATGTGAGCAAATATCAGAATGGGGAACTGGACAATGAGTCTTATTTGTGTCTGTGGTCCCTCCTAAGGTAGAAGTGGAGGAATTTTTTGAGGCTTTAGAAAAAGCAACTGACACAATGAAAAATGAAAAGCTGGTCCTTGTTGGGGATCTAAAGAGCATAGTAGGAAATTATTGTCAGACATACAAAAATATTTTGGGAAAATTTGGAGAAAAGAGCAAAGCTAATAATCAATGCAAATACTTGTTGGATTTCTGCTCAGGACATGGACTGGTTATTACTAGCACAATGTTCCAACATAAAAATGTGCACAAATCCACATGGAGAGAAGAGGCAAGGAATAAGAAAAGTCTCATTGACTATATTATTGTTGATAGTGATGTTTTCTCTCTGTGCAGGACACTAGAGTGTACAGAGGATTTGAAATTGGAAGTGATCACCATTTAGTCTTAAGCAGGATAAAATTGATATTGAATAGAAGAACATGTAAGAAAGTTTTAAAACGAATAAAAGTTGAGCATGTGAACACTTACAGATGTGAACTGTAGACTAAAATATACAAACATTATTCAAGAAAAAATGAAAGATTTTGAAAACAGGAATCAAACCTTGGAGATTCAGTTGCAAGCTCCGAAGAAAACATTGATTGATTGATTCTGCCAGAGAGACATGTGGTGAGGTTGTCTGCAAGGATAGAAAAATCTTTACTCCATGGTGGACACAGGAAGTTAAAGAGGCAGTGAAGGAAAAGAAGAAATCATATCAAAAGTTCCTGGCAAATAAGTCAGCTTGTGCTGTTAGGGAATACAGAAACAAATGTAAGAATGCTAAACGCTGTGTAAAACTAGCTAAACAAAAGTCATGGGAAGACTTGGGTAAGAACATAGAAAATAAATATCAAGAAGGTGGCAAGATATTCTGCAGGTTGTTGAAGAAGCTTAGGAATGGAGGAAAAAGTGCTGTAAAAGGAGTTAGAGATGATAAAGGTGATATGAAAACTGGAAAAAAAAGATATCCTTGAAGAATGGAGTAATTACTTCAAAAAATTGCTAAATGAAACTTTTATCACTGTTTTTTATCAATGTTTTTTATCACTGTGCAGTGATGACAGCACAGTGATAAAAAAACACTAACCAGGCATGTATTCAGGAATACATATCCATGCTTGAAGTAGAAAAAGCCATCAAAAGTCTGAAATGTGGAAAGGCTGCTGGAGTAGATGATATTATTATTCTTGTTATTATTATTATTTGACACCTCCAGGGAGTCCAAAGACTCATCGAGGGAGAGTGTGGCAACAGCATCGAACGATTGGTCCCCTTCCAACTACTAACCTTTTTGGTCTAATAGTAGACCAGAAATGTTGAAGTATGGAGGTATAAAAGTTTTACAGTGGCTACACTGTATAGTTCCGAGGTCCTGGACAGAAGGACAAATTCCAGATGATTGGAGTAGAGCTCTCATAGTATACATATATAAAAAGGGAAATAAAACCAATTCTGAGAATTACAAAGGTATTTCTCTACTCTGTGTTCCTGGTAAGATTTTTGCCAGTATACTTGAGAAACAGTTGAGAAAGATTGTGGAAGAGAAGCTTGGTGAGGAACAAGCTGGATTCAGGCCAAATAGAGGATGTCAGGATCAGATCTTCTCTTTACGACAAATAGTCGAGAAATCATGGGAATGTAACAAAGATCTGTATTTAAGTTTTGTCGATCTGGAAAAGGCATATGACAAGGTGTCAAGAGAGAGAGAGAGAGAAGCTATTCAATGCACACTATGGAACTCTTATTAAATGATCTCCTTGAATTAGAGGAACAAGAAAGAAACGAATAAGAAAAAGACAAAGATAACGAATATGAAGCTCCAACTCGGTTTTTCACTATAAAAGGCCTGGAAGACCATTTAAACTTCTTGAAAAAGTCCAAGCAATCTTTGACTCACAAGATTCAGAGATTTTGAAGTTCAGACTTTGAACGATTTAGTATTTTCCTATTTAGTAAATATTTAGTAAATAATGCTTCTGCTTGCTATCGAGCTATTTTAAACGAAGAAGCGAAAGTCAATGAAGCAGATGACACTCAAGGCCTTCTTTGAAAAAAAAAAAAGATGCACTGAAGCTTCCTATTATATCTCTTACTATGTTGAAAGCTGCCGATTCACCCAGTGATATAGAAATGAGCTAATTTTTTTTTCAAAGAATCTTTTTTAATTTAAAATTTTTCTTGTTATTTTTTTAAATATGTAAATCTTTGGGCAGTAAAGTCTTTTCTTATCATTTAACTTTCATTTTATATTTTATATATTCCTTCTTATGAATGTAATTCTTGCTTATAGCATTATTTCTAAGGCAATTAAACTCCTGCCTTACGAATTCCCGATTTAAGAATGGTCGCCAGGAACCAATTAATTCATAAAGGCAGGAACTATCTGTATTTGTTAATTTAAATCTTCATAAACTTTGGGCAGTAAAGTCTTTTCTTATCATTTAACATTCATTTTATATTTTATATATTCCTTCTTATGAATGTAATTCTTGCTTATAGCATTATTTTTAAGGCAATTAAACTCCTGCCTTATGAATTCCCGATTTAAGAATGGTCACCAGGAACCAATTAATTCATAAAGGCAGGAACTATCTGTATTTGTTAATTTAAATCTTCATAAACAGAGGAAACATAAAATGTGACTTTTCTGTATTCTTGAATTTTCTTATTGAAATAAGAAGCTATAATGCAATCACAAATAGTGGGATTGTTTTATGAAGATCTTATTTTTGTGAATGTGTGTGTGTTTATTTTTTTTATTTTTATTTTTTTTATCTAGTTAAAATTGAGAATGACATTTCAAAATTCGAGACCCCAACATTTGGTACCTTGGAAAGAAATATTCCTGAACCTCTTCATCAGAATAAGAAGCTACGGTGGGATCACAAAGTAAGTATTATGGTCTTAAAACTTAATATACATGAATCAGTACAAAAAATATTTTTTTGGGGCGAAGAAGTCAAATGATAGTTGAAATAGAACCCTCATTCAGTCACAATGTCATATTTGGCCTCCTCAGTTTTAAAAATATGAGAAATCTTTATTACACATTTGTTGTTTTCATAATTTAATATTAACCCTGTTTTTGGTTAATATTAGATATAGATGAAGAATAGCACACTTAGGTTGTTATAGTTAGTAATCTTGGATACATGCTTCAGTACATGTCATTTTCAGAAAGTGTTTTAAAAAAAAAATGTTCCATCTAATCACTCCTGTATATTAAAGTGGTATTTTTTTTTAACTATAACTCATATGGTGGATAGTTCAAGAATTGGTTCTGCAGTCTTGAATATGCAAGATTATGAAATAAGTAAGTCCATATTGATCAGCAGCCTCTGTAGCAGTTGAAAAAAGAGCAGGACATTGTATCCTTCAGTTGGAAAAGACCTGATTTCAATTCCTGATGTGACAAGAAGAATCTTTATGATCTTTTTCAGTCAAAAGTTAGTCAGTCTTATACAGAGGTAGCAGGTTTTTTTCCTCCCATAAACTCGAGTTTTTCATCCCTCATTCAGGTAAAACAACTATTAGAACACATGTAGTTTACAGACAAAAAATACTGTTGTTGGTGTTCGTAGTTGCCGTTATATGTTGATGGTAATAGTATCATTGTGTGCATTTGAAGAATTATATAGGGGAGATGATGAGTTGCACATGTGTGGTTGTGTAGAGTACCCTCTCATGATGAGTACTTAGAAGTGTCATGTAATAATTACTAAGCCATCAGAAACTGATAAATAAGTTTCTACTGCATATGCACCCACACATCCTGTCTAATGGAATGAACTACATTTTACTGAAATAATTTCATAAGCATTGAGCCAAGATGGATTTGTGCTAATTAGAGAATTTTGTAATATATAGTTTTGTGATTAGCAAGATCCCATTTGCTTTTATTCAATACCTTCATTTCAGCATGATTTGCACCTTTGCATTGTTAGTTTGGCTTTAAGATAAAAAAATTCATCCCTGCTTTTATTTAAAAATCTACATGTAAATTTTAAACTAAAGGAAACATTAATGATTTGTAAAGACGAATGGGCTTCATTGTCATCAAATTTTTACAAAAGTAATATGGCCAATTTTGATATATTTATTAAAAATCAGTAGGAGATATCCCATATTTCCATATATATATATATATACACACACTGTATTTGCTGGCGTATAAGATGCACCTCTTTTTTGTACACATTTTTTAGGAAAAAAACTTTATCACTGAATATTATAATGAATTTACAGTATTTGAAATATAAAGTAATAAGTAGGTCTACTTTCAACAAATACCTAATATGCAATCACACATAGCTTGTATGCAATATTGTAGCAATGCTGACGTTTTACAGCAATAATTTGGCAAAAAATTTAGAGAAAATTTAATTGCAGAAATTTATCACTGTTCAAAACAACTGCGACAACAATTGGAAAGTTTAAATGAACAGGAACACAGATGTGATTGTCGATGACAGCGCATGTGCATCCACTGAACTCTATGTAATTGGAATGCTCTCACACCCTGCAAGGAAGCAAGAAAGAAATCGTGTAAGTCGGAACAGAGACAATTTCCAGAAATGAAAGTAATAAAAAACTAAGTATTGGCGTATAAGATGCACCCTGTTTTTCAGATCTATTTTCAAAGAAAAAAAGTGCGTCTTATACGCCAGCAAATACAGTATGTGTGTGTGTGTGTGTGTGTGTATTAAAGATACCAAGTAATTTTATAACCTTGGTTTTAATCCTTTTTCCCAAGTAAGCAAACAAACAAGTAAGTCAAGTTTGCACCTGAACGTGGTTCAAGACTTAGAGTGGTGGTGCAACACCAAGGCAACTCTTGGTAAAGATGGATTAAGTTCTGATCACTTTCCTTAGCATTTCCCATAAATGTAAAACACATCTCCTAGGAGATGTATGATGTTATACATTATGGATGGGGGTCACTACCCAGACTGGTTTCAACCTTTATTGAGGTCTCATCAATTGAGTAGACAGACCCTGAAATGCCAAGGTTTAAGTAATACAGAGCTTATCAATTTTACCTATGCAAGTTGCCACAAGGTGCTTTGACCTTATTAATTAAGAATCTCCGGATGAGAGAAATATGTGAAAAATTTTTTACCTTGGGTATAACATATGTTAAACATATCAAGTAATTTTATAACCTTCATTTTAATCCTTTTTCCCAAGTAAGCAAACAGACAAGTCAAGTTTACGCCTGAATGTGGTTCAAGTATGGAGGTGGTGCAGCACCAGGGCAACTCGTGGTAAAGATGAATTAAGCTCTGATCACTTTCCTTAGTATACCCAAGTTAAAAAACTTTCTACATACATACATACATACATATATATATATATATATATATATATATATGGGGTGCTTAAGGGTCATAGCTGTATAACTGAGAGGAGACCTCCACATAGCCTTTAAAGGAATGCGGAGAACCGACCAGGGCTTCTGACCTAATGTCCAATCCTCACCTTCTCGTGGTGCACCCTGTTGGGTATCTACTTTGATACTGAACGAACGAGGATGGGCTGGCAATTTGGGATTTAGCCGACCAAATTGTATTCTTATTGGTTAAACCAAAATAAAAAATGATGGTACAACATGACAAAATTTCATGCCGGCTGGGGCGTCGCCCGGTTAAACAAGGCCCCCGTTGTTTTCGCCAGGGAACCAGGGTGAACAGCGAAAAGTCAGCTACTGGAACAAATCTGAAAACAAACCCCAACTCAACATCACCAGAGTTGAAGATCGGTACTATCAACGTAAGAAGCCTGAATGGCAAAGAAATGGAGCTAGCTGAGGAATTAGATAAGTACCAGATCGACATAATAGGGGTGACTGAAACAAAAAAGACCAAAACTGGTGAGATCTTTCTGAGCAATAAATACAAAATGTTATATTCAGGCAATAACAATCAAGGAAAAGAAGGAGCAGCCATAGTATTCAACACAAAATACGAGGCTAATCTTCTTGAATGGCAGTCAGTCTCAAGTAGAGTAATGTGGGCAAATATGAGAATGGGGAACTGGACAATGAGACTTATTTGTGCCTATGGTCCCACAGAAGGTTCTACTAAGGTAGAAGTGGAAGAATTTTTTGAGGGTTTAGAAAAAGCAACTGACACAATGAAAAAGGAAAAGTTGGTCCTTGTTGGGGATCTAAATAGTAGAGTAGGAAATGATTGTGAGACATACAAAAATATTTTGGGAAAATTTGGAGAAAAGAGCAAAGCTAATAATAATGGCAAATATCTGTTGGATTTCTGCTCAGGACATGGACTGGTTATTACTAACACCATGTTCCAACATAAAAATGTGCACAAATTCACATGGAGAGAAGAGGCTAGGAATAAGAAAAGTCTCATTGACTATGTTATTGTTGATAGTGATGTTTTCTCCCTGGTGCAGGACACCAGAGTGTACAGAGGATTTGAAATTGGAAGTGATCACTATTTAGTCTTGAGCAGGATAAAATTGAATTTCATATTGAAAAGAATAACATGTAAGAAAGTTTTAAAGCGAATAAAAGTTGAGCAGCTCTCAGATGTAAACTGTAGACTAAAATACAGAAATATTATTGAAAAGAAAATGAAAGAGTTTGAGAACAGGAATCAAACCTTGGAGATTCAGTGGCAAACTCTGAAGGAAACATTGATTGATTCTGCCAGAGAGGCATGTGGTGAGGTTGTGTGCAAAGATAAAAAAATTAGAACTCCCTGGTGGACACAGGAAGTCAAAGAGGCAGTGAAGGAAAAGAAGAAAGCATATCAAAAGTTCCTGGCAAATAAGTCAGCTTTTACTCTTACAGAATACAGAGACAAATGTAAGAAAGCTAAACAGTGTGTAAAACTAGCTAAACAAAAGTCATGGGAGGACTTTGGCAAGAATATAGAAAATAAATATCAAGAAGGTGGCAAAATATTCTGGAGGTTGTTGAAGAAGCTTAGGAATGGAGGAAAGAGTGCTGTAAAAGGAATTAGAGATGATAAAGGTGAAATGAAAACAGGAGAAAAAGATATCCTTGAAGTATGGAGTAATTACTTTGAAAAACTGCTAAATGAAACAAGCAGTGATGACAGCACAGTGATAAAAAACACTGACCAGGCATGCAGTCAGGAATACATATCCATACTTGAAGTAGAAAAAGCCATCAAAGGCTTGAAATGTGGAAAGGCAGCAGGAGTAGATGATATTCGACCAGAAATGCTGAAGTATGGTGGTATAAGAGTCTTACAGTGGCTGCACTGCATAGTTCAGAAAGCCTGGACAGAGGGACGAATTCCCGATGATTGGAGTAGAGCTCTCATAGTACCCATATATAAAAAGGGAAATAAAACTGAATGTGAGAATTACAGAGGTATTTCCCTACTGAGTGTTCCTGGCAAGATCTATGCAAGTATACTTGAGAAACGGTTGAGAAGAATTGTGGAAGAAAAGCTTGGTGAAGAACAAGCTGGATTCAGGCCAAATAGAGGCTGCCAGGATCAGATCTTCACTTTACGACAAATAGTCGAGAAAGCATGGGAATATAACAAAGATCTGTATTTAAGTTTTGTCGATTTGGAAAAGGCATATGACAAGGTGCCAAGAGAGAAGCTATTCAATACGCTGCAGTTATATGGTGTCAATGGGGCATTATATCAAGCAATACTTAGTCTTTATCTGAGTTGTGAGTCAGCAGTTAGAATTGAAGGAAGTACAGGAAGATGGTTTAATGTTAAATCTGGTGTGAGACAAGGATGTACATTATCCCCTCTGTTATTCATTATCTATATGGATCACATTATGAAGGAATGTGGTATTAAACCTGATATCAAAATTGGAGATGTTAATGTCAGCTCTTTGCTTTATGCGGATGATGTTATACTTCTAAATAAATCCGCTACAAGTCTGCAAGATTCTCTGACTAAATTGAATAGCTGTTGTAATAGATATGGTATGAAGGTCAGCAATAAAAAGACAAAGACAATGAAAATAGGCAGAATCATTGAAAATGTCAACTGTGTTGTGAATGGAGAACCTGTGGAACAAGTAAAACATTTCAGCTACTTAGGCACAATTTTTACTGAAGATGGTAAACTAAATATAGAAATAGACAACAGAATCAGCAAAGCTGGTATCGTGGGAAGTCAATTGAATAAATTCATATGGAATAAGAAAGAAATTAGTCGGAACACTAAATTAGCTGTATACAAGACTGTGTTCAAACCAATTTTAACTTATGGATCTGAGAGCTGGGTCAGAAGTAAAACACTTGACCAAAGACTAGAGACCGCAGATATGAGAGTCCTGAGAAAGATTAGAGGTGTGAACAGATGGCATCAATGGCAATATCATATTAAAAATGAGGATATTAGGAAAGAACTTGACATTGTCAGCATCCAGGAATGTGTTAGCAGAGCTAATCTCAGATGGTATGGTCACTTAAATAGAATGGGATTGGAAAGATTAGCAAAACAAGTGTTCTCTGCCAGGTTGGCAGGAAAACGACCCAGAGGAAGACCAAGATATAGGTGGATTGATACGGTACAAAGTGCCTTAGACGATAGAAATATAAGATCTGATAATGTTGGAGTCTTGACAAGTAACAGACTGATTTGGAGGAAAATTGTAGATAGGAAGTTAGTAATGATGTAATTTTTTCATGTAGTACTGTCATATCCTGTACACCCCTTGAGGGTACATGGCAGGAATTTGATGATGATGATGATGATGATGATATATATATATATATATATATACTAGGGGCTCTGCCCCCTGACGCCTATGGCGTCCAACCCCCCCCCCCCCCCTTGTTCTGGACTGGTGAGCCGGTTCTCCTTGAATTTTGAAGACTCGACACTCAGAGTAGCCCCTGAGTGTCGAGTCCTCAAAAGGGGGGATCTGACACCTACGGTGCCAGAGGGACGAATTCCCGATGATTGGAGTAGAGCTCTAATAGTGCCCACATATAAAAAGGGAAATAAAACTGAATGTGAGCATTACAGAGGTATTTCCCTACTGAGTGTTCCTGGCAAGATCTATGCAAGTATGCTTGAGAAATGGTTGAGAAGAATTGTGGAAGAAACGCTTGGTGAAGTACAAGATGGATTCAAGCCAAATAGAGGCTGTCAGGATCAGATCTTCACTTTACGACAAATAGTTGAGAAAGCATGGGAATATAACAAAGATCTGTATTTAAGTTTTGTCGATCTGGAAAAGGCATATGACAAGGTGCCAAGAGAGAAGCTATTCAATACGCTACAGTTATTTGGTGTCAATGGAGCATTACATCGAGCAATACTTAGTCTGTATTTGAGTTGTAAGTCAGCAGTTAGAATTGAAGGATGTACAGGAAGATGGTTTAATGTTAAATCTGGTGTGAGACAAGAATGTACATTATCCCCTCTGTTATTCATTATCTACATGGATCACATTATGAAGGAAAGTAGTATTAAACATGATATCAAAATTGGAGATGTTAATGTCAGCTCTTTGCTTTATGCAGACGATGTTATACTTCTAAATAAATCCACCACAAGTTTGCAAGATTCCCTGACTAAATTGAATAACTGTTGTAATAGATATGGTATGAAGGTCAGCATTAAAAAGACAAAGACAATGAAAATAGGTAGAATTTTTGAAAATATCAACTGTGTTGTGAACGGGGAACCTGTGGAACAAGTAAAACATTTCAGCTACTTAGGCACGATTTTTAGTGAAGATGGTAAATTAAATATGGAAATAGACAACAGAATCAACAAAGCTGGTATCGTAGGAAGTCAATTGAATAAATTCATATGGAATAAGAGAGAAATTAGTCGGAACACTAAATTAGCTGTATACAAGACAGTGTTCAAACCAGTTTTAACTTATGGATCTGAGAGCTGGGTCAGAAGTAGAACACTTGACCAAAGACTAGAGACCGCAGATACGAGAGTCCTGAGAAAGATTAGAGGCGTGAACAGATGGCATCAATGGCATTATCAGATTAAAAATGAGGATATTAGAATAGAACGTGACGTTGTCGGCATCCAGGAATGCATTAGCAGAGCTAATCTCAGGTTGTACAGTCACTTAAACAGAATGGGCGAGGAAAGATTATCAAAACAAGTGTTCTCTGCCAGGTTGGCAGGAAAACAACCATGAGGAAGACCAAGATATAGGTGGATTGATATGGTACAATGTGCCTTATACGATAGAAATATAAGATCTGATAATGATAATATTGGAGTCTTGACAAGTAATAGGCTGATTTGGAGGAAAATTGTAGATAGGAAGTTAGTAATGGTGTAAATTTTTCATGTAGTACTATCATATCCTGTACACCCCTTGAGGGTACATGTCAGGAATTTGATGATGATGAGTATTGAAATTAACAATTTCTTATAGTATGGTGACAAGAAATTTTGTCAACTACTTGGCTAGTTTGCAGGTGTCCTCAGACTATCTGAATATGAAAAAATATAACATGCTATAGAAGTGCAAGTGAATGAATGTTTAAAACATATATGCATACACATTTAAATGAACATTGTGTTTTTTTGGGCAGTTTTGGAATGTTAACCAACTATAATGGTGTCCCATCCCATTATTCATAGTGACTAGTCCTGTACAGATATAATACGTTTAGAAATTTGTAATATTCAGTAATTTTTATGCCTTTAACTAATATGTTGATAAGCCACCTTTACAAGATAATGAATAAGAATGGAGATAATATGCATCCTTGTCTTACACCTTTTTCCCATGAAACCATCTTCATGTATTTCCCTTAATTCTGACTGCTTTCTTATAGCTTAATTATAGATTATGTATTGCTCTGTATAATACAATTGATATTATATTCCTAAATACAAGTCTGCAGGATTTCCTTACTAAATTGAATAACTGCTATAATAAATTTGCTGTGAAAATCAGTAATAAAAAAACAAAGGGAATGAAAATAGACAGAAACATCAAAAACATGAACTGCATTCTGAATGGAGAATCTACAAAAGAAGATGGCCAGTTAAATATGGAAATCAACAACAGAATTAGGAAAGCTGATATGGTAGGAAGTCAACTGAATAAATTTATAATTCGACCACAGATGCGAGATCCCTCAACTCTTCTTCACATGGCAGAAGAAGGCTAATCTATTCCGATAATATGGTAATTAATTTGTTTCATGGGACCTGTTTATTATGTGTTTATTATTACATGCCAGAAAATTAGCTTTTCTTTTATGAACATTCTAGGAATGATCATAAAGCCTAACATGTAGAAGGGAGAAGAAGAGAACAGTTGGAAAATTTTAAGTATAAAACACGGGATTTCACATGTTGGTGACAAATTTATTATTACGTCAGAAAATTAGCTTTTCTTTTATGAACATTCTAGTTTTTAAAGTGGTGTGCTCGGTTAGCCTAGTGGCTATATGCTTCACAACCATATGCCTGGGAAAGGAGCGTCCTGGGTTCAATTCCCATTGCCGAAGTGAGGAGCTTAAAGATCTTTCTCAGACATAGCCAGTCAGGCATGGACAGCACGGTTTTTCTCCCCAGTTTATCTGAAGTTTTTCTTCCTGTAAGCAGGCAAACCCGCCCTGTGAACACACTCAGCTAGCCATAGAATATACCGGTAGGCATAGGGTTAGTCACCTTATCCTCGGGACAGGTACGACTTAGAAGAACTTAAGTTAGCTCTGTAACAGGCTAGTAGGCCTAACATGTAGAAGGGAGAAGAAGAAGAGAACAGTTTGAAAATTTAAGTATAAAGCACGTGATTTTGCGTGTTGGTGATGAATTCATACGTCACTTTATTCCTTTTTCCTCTTCAACATGAATTGAGTCTTTTTGGCACTATGCCAGCTAAGATTCTCTCTACTGTGGCAAACTATATATATATATATATATATATATAGAATAAGAGTGAAATTAGTCAAACACTACACTAGATCCCTAGAAGATAGAAAATTCAAACTAATTTTTACTTGTGGATCTGAGAGCTGGGTTAGAAATAAAACACTTGATGAAAGATGAACCCACTGACATGAGAGTCCTGAGAAAGATTAGGGGAGTCAACAGATGACATCAGTTGCACTCTCATATTAAAAATTTAGGATATTAGGAAAGATAGCTCTGCTAATGCATTCCTGAAAGCTAAGATTGTGAGCATTCAGGAATGTGTTAGGAGAACTAATCTCAGGTGATATGATCAGAATGGGGTAGGAAATGTTAGCAAAACAAACATTCTTTGCCAAGATGGCAGAGAAAAGACCAGGATCTAGGTAAATTGACACAGTAAAAAGTGCCTTAGAAGATAGAAATATTAACATCTAATAACAGATAAAAGACTAATTTGGAGGAAGAGTGTTGATAGGAAATTAGTAATGATGTAACTTTTCATGTAGTATTATCATAATATCTTGTACTCCCCTTGAGGGTATGTCAGAATTCAGTGACGATGGTGGTGATGATCTATAATTAATTCTTAACCCACTGCTATATACTTGTTCTTATTGCAGATAAGATTCACTGCCCTGTCATTGTGGTATTAATTAGTTTATTGCAGAGCCAAGTTACTTCACCATGATAGGCAGCCTTTGAGCCTAGTATGCAAGAATAAAATTATGTGAGATGCACTTATATATATCAATCCCATGCACATGAAACTTCTCAAGACCTACAACACAACAGTGTAGTATGTGTGGAGTGGGCAGATGCGTAGAGAAAAGAAAAATCTGTTAATGTGTTTCTTGAAGAGATGGTGTTTGTGTTAGAGAAAATATTCTGAAGATGGTTCCATTCAAAAGAGGTATGTGAAATGAAGAAGAGAATGTGAAGGTTTAGTGAGTCTGGAGACGAATGGTATGTAGATGTTGACCAGCATTTTCCTGCATTGTTTTTGCATTTGGAGAGGAAGTAAACATATAATAGCAGCCAGTTCAGTGGAGGGTAGTATGCATGGAATTGCTATGGCAAAGCGATTGGAGATAGATTCAATTGCTTTGTCACCCCAAATACGACAACAGTATTCTAAGGATGGACAGATTTATGATTTTAGAGTGTTGGAAGTTGAGAAGAAGAGAAGTAATGTTTAAAATAAAAAAAGAATATCAAGTGTTTTGGAGGGTGAAAAGGCTACGAACAAGATGTGATTATCCCAGAATAGGTTAGATGTGTAATCAGCGTATGAAGAGAAAATTATCTTGAGTAGTGAATAATATTAGATTGCTGTCTTATTCCTGGTACTTTGTTTCAGGAATAAGACGGCATTGTGTTTTAGTAGCATAAATTTACTAAATTATCTTTCGTATCAGATTAATGCAGAAAACATGTTTCATAGAGTTGAAGAAGACTGGAGCAGAACAAGAAGCCATTATTAGAAATTGTTTAAGGATAGCATGAACAGTGGATTAGTTTTTAATTGTTAGGAGCATGACATTTGGAAAGAATTGTTTGTAAGAGGATAGTATAGAAATAGAAAACAAGTTGAAGACCCAGCACCATCATCATTGTATCTGGTGGTAAGGACCTTTCACAATGAGTCTTTGATTTACTTGGCCTAATGATGATAATAAAAAGGCAAACTTTGCAAAAATATAGAATTAAAATGTCAGTAACGTGAAACGTTTTATTCCTATATGATATTTGTTCAAAGTTTTCATAACAGGATGGCACTGTTGAACTTAACTGGTCTGTAAAAGGATCTCAATACAGAGCTTACAGAATTAATTTAAAGTGACTGTTTATGAAACAATGGTTTGCTTTCGTAACATTACTGTTATTGCATAATTATTCTTGTTTGTTTGCCTTTTATTATCCTATTATTGGTTAAATTTACAGGATGTCCTGTAGAATACTTGAAAGCATTATTAATCTGAAACATGAATTGTGTCTGTATACTATTAAAAACTATAAAATTAAAAACTTTTTTTTTTTTAATACAATGCCTAAGAAATATATACGTGGGTGGTCTGAAAAGTTCTCTGCCTCAACCATAGATGGCAACACTATCAGCAAGATTTTTTTTTTTCTAAGTTGGTACATCTGTCATAAGCATCCATGTGAAATTGCAAATCATTCTATCAAGTAGTTGAAACGTACCTTTGTTGTTCACACTTAAGATTTTTGACTGTCCTAGGATGAAATTCCAGCAGTTAATGCTAAGATTTATGTTTAAGTGTTCATTCTAGAGTCTATTCTAAAGTCGCAATTTAAGACAATTTATGATTGTAACCTCATTTGGTGAATACAAAGAGATGTGTTGTTAACATTTTCTATTCAACATACCAGCAAAATCTAATAGCTGTATTGTCATAGTAATTAATATGGTAGGAGGCATGGCTTTCTAAGGAGGGAAGAGGTAGCTCAGTCTAATGTTTAAACTGAATTTTGTGAGTTGCAGAAAGCCAGGAGCTCATAATATAGTTCTTTTTGTGAGCAGTCAAAGTCAACTATCAAGCTATTTCTCTTAGCTCCTGATCAAAAGTAAAAGAGATAAATAACAGCTAACTTTTTACTATTTGGATATCAACCAATTAATTAGTGATCATCAATACAGATACTGTTCTCTTACTCTTCAGCAGAGCTCATAGTTGGCTTTACCTGCCTTTGGATACAGTGGTATCCTTTCAGCCATTTTATTTGAATCACAGTTTCCTCTTAGTTTGTTTATTGTATGTCATCATGGATGATCTCATCAGATTTCTCTGTAGGGTATCTCAGGACTGTTTTCACATATTCTTCTTTTTATACAGCAGAACCTCTCACTAACTTCAAATCCAGCCCATAGTTTTATTACTCTGTCTTCATTCAAGAAAGAAAGGTTTATTGAATGAAGAAATTTTTTTCTTCACCATTCTGATTTCCTCACCATTCTCAAGTGGAGTGAGGAAAATCTAGTGAATTTCTGCCACAATCTTGCCTTATTTTCCAGAAGAAAGGACTTACTTCATTCTTCCTTAGTTTTGATAATATTTAGGTTTTCAATTAAGATCTGTTTCCTCTTCTGAGATTGATTCATATCTGAAAGATCCTTGAAAAAGCATATTGTGCACATTACCTCTTTAGCCTACAAAATACTTCTCCTCATTCTTTCAAAATGTTGTTTCTTACCTATACAAATTGTAATGCTCTAAATTGTAAATCTCTCTACCTTAGAAATACTGTTCTCACACTAGGGATGATGTACCAAAAACCTCTTCAAGGTTTTTGGTACATATATCCACTGCTATCTAGAAAAGGATATTCCTCTTAAATGAACTGCTCACCAACTGTCCAGTTACTTTTCTCAGAAATTTCATCATTTCAAGAAACATATTAAGATTCCTTCTTTTTCCCTAGTATTTTTCCACACATGCTGCTACTGTGGGTTAGTTTTGTGACATCTTATGATCAACCAAAAACTTAAGGTTCATATAGAGCCAGGAGAACAGTTCCTGTTATGTGCATAATGTTTCAGGAAATGTAGAATTATCTTTTGTCTCTTCTGCATTTTACAATATTTGGATACCTGCTTGCTTCTATTTATTTATTATTTTTAAAAATTTTTGGGCATTGTAGAGTCACAACGTTTTCTACACAGAATTAGTAAGACTTATGAACATCCATGCATATGGGGGGGGGGGGTCCAATCCTCATCCTATTAGTTGGAGAGTGGATGTTATCATGTGGCCAACCAAGCCAGCACTTGCTTATTTAGTAAATGTTTCATTATATAATTGAAATTTTACCATTATCCTCACTTCTTATTCTTAGCAGAATATTGTTTTATGATATTAATTGCTTGTGTATTGTATACAGAAACCAGAGTATATTCAGCCATCTTTTATTTATTTTTATTTGGTTTTCAATTTTATTAGGTGAATTTAATTGGAGAAAAAGTAATCAATCCTATGATTCACTGTTGTTCAAAATGTATACTTCCAATTTTAAACTATGGCAGAATGGTAAGAATTGTAAATTTTTCTTCATGATTTTTATGATTTTATCTGTGATTCTTATGGTATAAATTAGTGTTTCCCAAAGAGTCTTTACAGCATATGACTTTTTTTTATTTTATTTACATTTTTATTATATTTTTGTCACCATGTTGTTGCAGATAAGTGCATGTCTATTCTGTAACTACTTACAAAAAAAAAAAAAATTAAAAAATCTAAAGGAAGTTTTAGACAAAATATGTCTGCTGATATGCATCAACCAACTTCTGTTAAGGCAGTATCCAGTTGATTACACAATTGTGTTTCAGCCTCATAGTTTGAACCACATAATCAGAATACCCCACTAAAGATTGGAAACGTTTGCATCTTAAATTGTAACTCTCCTCAACAGATTTCTTCTTGGCTTGTGTGTGCATCTGCACAGGTCCATGTGCAAATAATACTCGTACGTTTTTTAACAGTTGTGATGTTAATTATTAACAAATCTTGAAGCATAATTTCATCATCATCATCATCATCAAATTCCTGCCATGTACCCTCAAGGGGTGTACAGGATATGACAGTACTACATGAAAAAATTACATCATTACTAACTTCCTATCTACAATTTTCCTCCAAATCAGTCTGTTACTTGTCAAGACGCCAACATTATCAGATCTTATATTTCTATCGTCTAAGGCACTTTGTACCGTATCAATCCACCTATATCTTGGTCTTCCTCTGGGTCGTTTTCCTGCCAACCTGGCAGAGAACACTTGTTTTGCTAATCTTTCCTCTCCCATTCTATTTAAGTGACCATACCATCTGAGATTAGCTCTGCTAACGCATTCCTGGATGCTGACAATGTCAAGTTCTTTCCTAATATCCTCATTTTTAATATGATATTGCCATTGATGCCATCTGTTCACGCCTCTAATCTTTCTCAGGACTCTCATATCTGCGGTCTCTAGTCTTTGGTCAAGTGTTTTACTTCTGACCCAGCTCTCAGATCCATAAGTTAAAATTGGTTTGAACACAGTCTTGTATACAGCTAATTTAGTGTTCCGACTAATTTCTTTCTTATTCCATATGAATTTATTCAATTGACTTCCCACGATACCAGCTTTGCTGATTCTGTTGTCTATTTCTATATTTAGTTTACCATCTTCAGTAAAAATTGTGCCTAAGTAGCTGAAATGTTTTACTTGTTCCACAGGTTCTCCATTCACAACACAGTTGACATTTTCAATGATTCTGCCTATTTTCATTGTCTTTGTCTTTTTATTGCTGACCTTCATACCATATCTATTACAACAGCTATTCAATTTAGTCAGAGAATCTTGCAGACTTGTAGCGGATTTATTTAGAAGTATAACATCATCCGCATAAAGCAAAGAGCTGACATTAACATCTCCAATTTTGATATCAGGTTTAATACCACATTCCTTCATAATGTGATCCATATAGATAATGAATAACAGAGGGGATAATGTACATCCTTGTCTCACACCAGATTTAACATTAAACCATCTTCCTGTACTTCCTTCAATTCTAACTGCTGACTCACAACTCAAATAAAGACTAAGTATTGCTTGATATAATGCCCCATTGACACCATATAACTGCAGCGTATTGAATAGATTCTCTCTTGGCACCTTGTCATATGCCTTTTCCAAATCGACAAAACTTAAATACAGATCTTTGTTATATTCCCATGCTTTCTCGACTATTTGTCGTAAAGTGAAGATCTGATCCTGACAGCCTCTATTTGGTCTGAATCCAGCTTGTTCTTCACCAAGCTTTTCTTCCACAATTCTTCTCAACCGTTTCTCAAGTATACTTGCATAGATCTTGCCAGGAACACTCAGTAGGGAAATACCTCTGTAATTCTCACATTCAGTTTTATTTCCCTTTTTATATATGGGTACTATGAGAGCTCTACTCCAATCATCGGGAATTCGTCCCTCTGTCCAGGCTTTCTGAACTATGCAGTGCAACCACTGTAAGACTCTTATACCACCATACTTCAGCATTTCTGGTCGAATATCATCTACTCCTGCTGCCTTTCCACATTTCAAGCCTTTGATGGCTTTTTCTACTTCAAGTATAGATATGTATTCCTGACTGCATGCCTGGTCAGTGTTTTTTATCACTGTGCTGTCATCACTGCTTGTTTCATTTAGCAGTTTTTCAAAGTAATTACTCCATACTTCAAGGATATCTTTTTCTCCTGTTTTCATGTCACCTTTATCATCTCTAATTCCTTTTACAGCACTCTTTCCTCCATTCCTAATCTTCTTCAACAACCTCCAGAATATTTTGCCACCTTCTTGATATTTATTTTCTATATTCTTGCCAAAGTCCTCCCATGACTTTTGTTTAGCTAGTTTTACACACTGTTTAGCTTTCTTACATTTGTCTCTGTATTCTGTAAGAGTAAAAGCTGACTTATTTGCCAGGAACTTTTGATATGCTTTCTTCTTTTCCTTCACTGCCTCTTTAACTTCCTGTGTCCACCAGGGAGTTCTGATTTTTTTATCTTTGCACACAACCTCACCACATGCCTCTCTGGCAGAATCAATCAATGTTTCCTTCAGAGTTTGCCACTGAATCTCCAAGGTTTGATTCCTGTTCTCAAACTCTTTCATTTTCTTTTCAATAATATTTCTGTATTTTAGTCTACAGTTTACATCTGAGAGCTGCTCAACTTTTATTCGCTTTAAAACTTTCTTACATGTTATTCTTTTCAATATGAAATTCAATTTTATCCTGCTCAAGACTAAATAGTGATCACTTCCAATTTCAAATCCTCTGTACACTCTGGTGTCCTGCACCAGGGAGAAAACATCACTATCAACAATAACATAGTCAATGAGACTTTTCTTATTCCTAGCCTCTTCTCTCCATGTGAATTTGTGCACATTTTTATGTTGGAACATGGTGTTAGTAATAACCAGTCCATGTCCTGAGCAGAAATCCAACAGATATTTGCCATTATTATTAGCTTTGCTCTTTTCTCCAAATTTTCCCAAAATATTTTTGTATGTCTCACAATCATTTCCTACTCTACTATTTAGATCCCCAACAAGGACCAACTTTTCCTTTTTCATTGTGTCAGTTGCTTTTTCTAAAGCGTCAAAAAATTCCTCCACTTCTACCTTAGTAGAACCTTCTGTGGGACCATAGGCACAAATAAGTCTCATTGTCCAGTTCCCCATTCTCATATTTGCCCACATTACTCTACTTGAGACTGACTGCCATTCAAGAAGATTAGCCTCGTATTTTGTGTTGAATACTATGGCTACTCCTTCTTTTCCTTGATTGTTATTGCCTGAATATAACATTTTGTATTTATTGCTCAGAAAGATCTCACCAGTTTTGGTCTTTTTTGTTTCAGTCACCCCTATTATGTCGATCTGGTACTTATCTAATTCCTCAGCTAGCTCCATTTCTTTGCCATTCAGGCTTCTTACGTTGATAGTACCGATCTTTAACTCTGGTGATGTTGAGTTGGGGTTTGTTTTCAGATTTGTTCCAGTAGCTGACTTTTCGCTTTTCGCCCTGGTTCCCTGGCGAAAACAACGGGGGCCTTGTTTAACCGGGCGAAGCCCCAGCCGGCATGAAATTTTGTCATGTTGTACCATCATTTTTTATTTTGGTTTAACCAATAAGAATACAATTTGGTCGGCTAAATCCCAAATTGCCAGCCCATCCTCGTTCGTTCAGTATCAAAGTAGATACCCAACAGGGTGCACCACGAGAAGGTGAGGATTGGACATTAGGTCAGAAGCCCTGGTCGGTTCTCCGCATTCCTTTAAAGGCTATGTGGAGGTCTCCTCTCAGTTATACAGCTTTGACCCTTAAGCACTTAAGCATAATTTAATAATAATTAAAAATGTTTGATTAATATCTCATTTATATTTCTTAAACCATTTAATGCAGATCACTGGTTAAAAATTTGATGTTTGAAAAGCACAATATAAAATAGTGAAGGAAATGAAAATGATTGTGGTAACTTTGAGAAAGAACACATCGATGCATTAGGATCAAATATTTGTGATGAAAGTAGTGAATGCGAGCTCTTATAACTAAAAATAAATATATTTTATAATTATTTATGTTTGAATGAAATATCACCAATTCTCCTAAATTGTATTTGTCTGAATGGGGAAATATCACCCTTATAAAATTTTAAAAGGGGTGCTGATAATCAATTAGTTTGCTTTACTGACATGCCCTAATGTCTTCTGTGCTATAAAAATTCAAAATTCCCTCACATTCTGCTTTCTTTCTCTCCAAAAAATAACTGCTTATGTTGCTAACCCGTTGGAATAAATTGTTAATAACATATGTCACATACCTAACTTGAAATGGTTGTTCCATTGATCACTCTGTTGGTTTGGCTTGTCATCACATGTGC